>NW_012101588.1:1857948-1892237 GCF_000951045.1 Mandrillus leucophaeus
AGTGGTGCAATCTTGGCTCACTGCAAGCTAAGTCTCCCGGCTTCACGCCATTCTCCTGCCTCAGCTTCCCGAGTAGCTGGGACTACAGGCACCTGCCACTATGCCTGGTTAATTTTTTGTATTTTTGTAGAGACGGGGTTTCACTGTGTTAACCAGGATGATCTCGATCTCCTGAACTCGTGATCTGCCCGCCTCAATCTCCCAAAGTTTTGGGATTACAGGCATGAGTCACCGTGCCTGGCCAAAAAAGTTTATTTTTATAAAATGTCATGAACAGGTAAATCTGGACGATTCTTTTTTTTTTTTTTTTTGAAAAATTATCATACAGTAAATTGTTCTTTCACAGTATATATCCTATAAATGTTCATGCCTGCATAGGTTCATGGAATCCTACCAAAATCGGCATGCAAAAGATTTACATCACCCCCAAATCTCCCTAGCCTGCACTTTGTACAGACCATTTGTTCTGATGCCCTCTGCTAGCCACAAAATAGAGGGACACACCATAGCCATAAGTGTCCAATGCTTGCTTTGCTCCCCTGCTCTGAAAGTTCAACAGTCTGCCAAAAACATCCCAAAAACCCCAGGGCAGGTGGAGGGAAACAAACAAAATGACACCAGCACAGAAAACAAGACCTGACCTCATGGCACAGCCTGTGTCACACACTACATTTACTTTCTGTATTAATTTTCAGATTGTTATGTTTGGCAAACGCCAGAATTCACTGACTTTATCGTTTTCCTGTTGTTCCTGTTGCTCGCCTAACCATTTTCAGCAGAGTAGCACAAAATGAAGGAGAAACTTGAATAAACTGATGGGATAAAGGAAGATGACCAGAGCAAGTAACTGTCCAATTTTCATGTGTGTGCGGCTCCTCTGGGAGCTCATTGAAAGCGTTTCCTAGAGAGATTCTTATTCAGATGGTAGGGTGGGGCCTTGAATTTTCCTCACCCACCCCTTGGAGGCCATAAAGAATGAATGAGGAGTTTTTCTTGGAGGAGAAGGTAGAAGACAGCTGTTTTATCAAAACTTCAGATTGCAGCTCCAGAAGTTACGTGTGTATCACTTTTACTCTCAGAAAGATTTCAGATCGGAGTTTCTTGACAGCTTTTTGGATTTGAAATTTTTTAAACATTTTTTTCATGTTGATTCTGATAGTTGCCAAGGTCCACCTTGTTTTTAGAAAATGCAGTCATAATCACAGACACATCCCTTACTTTAGCAAATTAACCACAGATAATGGTTTTCTCTTGCTCTTTCCTAATTACTAACAGACACATATTTCTTAAATAAAGAGATGAAGACAAGTTTGAGGTCCTTTGCCTACATTTCTGGTATAAAGCATATTCTTACAAAAGATTTTATGTTTTCATTTATTTTGACTCAGTAGATTTTTAAATCATGACACTTAAAAATATCTTCCAATGACCCATTTTCTGGGATCAGGCCGCATGTAGAAAGTCATCTAGCCAAATGGAAGCTGGGTGTAGGGCTGGCTCAGCTGGGTTGCTCTGAACTCAGCCTGGCTTCCTGCATGGAAAAGTCTCTAGGCCAAGAACTATCACAGTAGCTGGCTCTGCATGTGCTACCTTAGACCACAGGCCATAGGAACTGTGTTTTCAGAGGCAAGCTCTCACTCTGTCACCCAGGCTGGAGGGCAGTGGCGTGATCATGGCTCACTACAGCTCAACCTCCTGGGCTCAAACCATCCTCTCTCTTCAGCCTCCTGAGTAGCTGGGACTACAGGCATGCATCACCATGCCTGGCTAATTTTAAACTTTTTTTGTAGAGACAGGACCTCCCTGTGTTGCTCAAGCTGGTCTTGAACTCCTGGTCTCAAGAGATCCTCCCACCTTGGCTTTCCAAAGTGTTGGGATCACAGGCATGAGCCACCACCCCTGACCAGGAACATTTTCTTGCAGGGACTGAGAGCTTTGCCCACCAGAACCCCAAAAATGCAAGGGCATGCACTGAATGATACTGCTTGTAAGACTGAATGATATTGTAATTAACCTCTCAATATTAATTAAAAATATCTCTGCCTTCTACTAAAGGGGGCATCCAATGTCTTGGCTCATTGGAGAGGCAACTGCCTGTCAGCCACATGACATGTGTGTTCTTCAGGTGCTTGCAATAACTTTTTTTAAACTCTGCAACTAAATTTTGTACAGATAGAGTCAACTTTATCTTTCCCATGTTGTTGAAATCTAGACTTTTTTCCTTTCATTGGAATTTGACCTTTCTGTTCCTCACAGAGCCCATGAAAACTACTTTCAATTTTATTATCCAAGTTTTAACCTAGCACAAAGCAAACAATGTTTACTTTAGAAACAGATATCCAACATGAGCTCATTAAATAGAAAAGTAAGTGTTTATTCTATGGTAGCCATCATTCTAGATTATTTATTTCATTTTTTAGAAAAGTAAAACAAATCAGGATGTGAAGTCATTCATACCTGATTCGGTGACAAATGAGACCGAAGGGCTGATAGGTCCGTAGCCGTGAGGATTTTGTGCTTGCACTTTAAAATAATACCTGAAGTTGGAAGAAAATATATTTTGAAAGAAACGTGTATTTGACTTCTGTGTAATGAAACAGACTCCCGAACTGCTGAACACCTAAACTGTGACAGGCTTTGAGTTCTAATTTTCACAAATGCACACAGCACTAGTGATTCTTCATGTTTTTTCTGAACTTTCTCAGTTTTGAATAAATTCTCTAAATAATACAATTAACATAGCAGGGACACATGGCTAACGGCAATAGAAAGGACATATTAGAACACAGGTTGCTTGGCGAGCATGTGTTCCTTCGTGCTAATGGCAATAGAATAGGGACATATTACAACACAGGTTGCTTGGTGACCACGCGTTCCTTCGCATCAGGACTGTCCCTGCTCTGCGCAGGCTCTCCTGAGCTCATCCCTGGTGAGACGCTCCTCTAGCCCTGCTCTCGCTCAGGTTTAAGACTCTGGTCTCCGCTTCAGTTCCACAGCCCGGTAGAGAGAGGGTGGTGGAGCAAAACACTACAAAGCAGAATTCAAATTATAACCTAATTATATCCCTGGAGTCCATGTAGAAGAGCAGGACGTTTGCTCCAGCAACCACACAACTTAAGGTTGACAGGGAGAGGATGAACCGGGCTGGAGGCTGCCTCTTCAGTGAAGCTAATACGGCAATGGTATCTTGGGTGCACTGAGAAATGCTGTGGTTGGCTCTGGAGCTGGGAAGGGACCACCTTAAAAGTCACTGAGTTATGAGCTTCTGCGTCTCAAGGAAAGAGAAACAAGTCCAAGAAGGGAAAGGGGGAAAGATCCAGAGAGACAGGCTTTTCTGTAGGGCTAAACTTTGTCTTGGAAGAGCGAATGTGCTGGAAAGCACGCCGCCTGAGTCAACTAGCTCATCTGGAGGGAGACTGAGTCTCGAAGCATCTTATTGGCATTCTTGCAAACAAAAGAAAAAGAATGGTGTTTAGAGAAGTAATAAAGTCCAACGCCACACTTGTGTCCCACTATATTTTAATCTTTGTGCTTTCCTCACCTCTTGATTCTAGATATTTTACATGCTCTTTTAGTGCTCAGCTACTTACAGATGAAAAGAGAGGTGAAGAATCCCTGGGGGCTCTGTCATTTTAGAGAGCTCATAAGGGACCTCTTCTCTGGCTTTTGGCCAGTAAGAATGTCACACTTAAATGTTATAAAATTATTTATTTGATTAAGTCAGGCACACAGATTCTATGTACTAATTAAAATGCACTACATTTTTAAAAAGTGAACTATTCATATTCAGAGAGCAAAGGGTTATTAGGCCTATTGTACCAACAGCCCCGGCCTCAAGCCTTCCGAGCTGCTGGATCACCACGGCCGTCTCTGACCCCAGAAAAGAGATATTTTACTTTGGGTTTGATTACAGAAAGCAAAGAAAAGCCATTGGGTAAAATTAGTCTTCCTAAGCCATTTGCATCTTATTTAGGAGTATTCTTTTTTATTGCAATTTAAATAAAAAGATATGCACAATTAAGAACATATGAGTTTCCAAATCTCAATTCACTCCGCAGCTCGTGTTTTCCCAGTGACGCATACTTTTATGCAGTGGTTGTGGAGTTATTTAAGGCAAAACTCTGCAGGCAGTTTGAGCAGTGGGTTTGGCATACATTTGTGGTCCTGGGCAAACTTTACAGATACTTTTTTCGCTGAAAAAAGGAAATTAAAACATAAGGAAGGATGCATACTCAGGGGCTCCATGGGACACTTCTGCTGAGTAGTCAACTTTATGGAGGGAAGTGCCTCTATGCCATCAAGGAGGTGGTAGAAGGGTGACTGACAGGCTGAGAAGCACTATTCAGATGGATCTGTTTGTATCAACTTTGTTTTGACCCTGAAACCTAAATATTCTCCAAATCCACCTTCCCTGTTGACACAATGATTCTAGGCCTCCAGAAACCCAGAAGTGACCATTCCAAAGACATATTCCCATTATAACCTCACCTAAGGTGTCAAAGTAAATTTAAATATGCTGAGCTGGAAAACAACATGAAATTATGCAAAAAGTTAACATTCCATTTTTAAAACTCACATGAAACTTTGTCGATGGGCAAAAGTATACATTTCATACTCTGAATAGTCTCTGCCTCAGCCAAGTAACAAAAGCAATCCATGCCTCACCCTCTTAAGCTTCTGGCACCTTCTTTCGAACAGCCTCAACTGTGACAAGTCTGTGTGTTTTAAGTATGGATTTAAAATACGCAGACTCCAAAGAGTTCTTTGGGAGTCTGTCTGGTGTCTAAGGTAGACAATGCTCACTTAAAGTCAAAAGCAAGGTCTAATTGTAAATAGCCAAAGCTCACCTTTATGCCCTGGCCCCTCTTTGGGGTAGACTGACTTCTGGTCTCCCCTGGATTGACTCAGAAGCTGGTTTCTCAAGCGAGCCCCCATGAGGACTGAGACGACCAAAGTGAGTTCCCTGGAAATGATCTGCATTCCCGTGACACAGGGGCAAATGAGTGTCCTTACATTACACTTGCACTTTCCTAGCTCTAAAATTTAGCAGCTGCTCAGAAGGGTTTTGAGGAAATGCAGGAGGAGCTGTGAGTGTCTCTACCAGAAGAGCACATAAGCAGCTGGGCACCTCAGGAAAGGGAGATTAGCAGCTGCAGCTCCTCCTCTGCCTCAAGGTGCTGAGTGTGTGTGGGGCCAACCCAAGGGCCCCTGGCACTGTCTGTCCTGCCTCTCCTCAACCTTCTTCCAAATTGGCCTCCTTTGTTTCCTAGGGCACACCCTTCTTTAAGGCATCCTCTCTGCTAGGAGCACAGCCTACTCTGCAGGATGACTGATTCGTATGATTCAGATTTACTTTCCCAGAGAACCTTGTCTGACTCCACTCTCTATCCCCAAGCTCACAAAGAAAAAAAATCCCCCCATTATATACTCTCAAAGCATGGTGTACTTCTCCCTCACAACACCCACTCAGGGAGGTTTATATTTATGTTGGTTTTTTAAAAATCTGCCTCTTCCACCAGACTGTAAGCTCCTTGAGGGCAGGGCCATGTGTATTTTCCCCAGCCCAGTCCAGATGTTCCACCTCGCACTCAAGAAGTGTATAGTAAGGACTGACTGAATGAGCCGTGTACACTCTCTAATACCTGTTGAAAGAATGAGTAAACCATCGCCCTATATAACCCTCCTGACATGACTCAAAGCTCAACATCAGTCTGGCAGCAGAAGTTGTGGAAAGAACGCTAGACTTGGCGAGTCAGGAGGCTGTGATTCAGATCCTATTGTAATTAGCTCTGTGGCAAGGCCTCTGGAAGGCCTCTTTCTGCTTTTTGATACTGAGGCTGTGCTGCAAAAGCATTGTCACTCTGCACACGCAAAAAAAAAAAAAAAAGGACAGTCACTCCATTTTCTCTAATTTTCTTGGTTTTGTTTTATCTAATTGATTAAAAAATTAATTTGCCATTACTACTAGGGAAAAGCAAAAAAAAAAAAAAAAAAAAAAAAAAACTGCTTTCTCAGCTTCCTGGTTTACTACTTGCTTTTTATTTGCCAAATCCCAAAATTCATAATTTATGAAAGCTCAGCTCAAGTGGGCCCAAATGGCACGTTAAAATGTATTGAGGAAAATTCACAGCTCGTTCAGTAGCCTTTCGGTGCCCACGGCTGGTGTCCAGATTCTACCTCCTTTACCACATGCCTGTCTAATGAGGGCCATTTTGTTCCAGCCTCCTCCATGTTCCTCAGCCTGTGTAGAAAATGAGAGGCCTCGGGTGCGCCATCACCTCACTTTGAGCTCTTTGCTAAGCAAATATGGTGGCTCCCCACAACAGAGGTCTGCTGGACCCATTTGTACCAGCTTGTGAGAGCCAGTCATTAAGTATTCAGGAACTCCGCAAGCCCATGGTAGCTTAAAATTGGCCACAGGTGGGAGTATTTACACCACAGAAGTTGGCTACTGGTATCAACCAGGGAACTCTTTTTCCAGAGAGCCAGTTTACCAGCACACCACTCTTGACCATCAAGTGCTTGGTGCTTTCCCATGCTCACCCGCCCGGGAGCTTTCTGAAGGTCATTACCACCAAAACCAGAAGGCATAAAAGGGGAATGAACAGTCACCCTCTTTGTGCCCCTGGGAACTAGTTATGCCTATTTCATGCCAAGGGCCATAAACTCTGGCTTTCAAAATGATTCCCTGGCCAGCCATGCCTAGTTTATGAAGGCACGCTTATAACCTCTACCAATGTGTAAAATGCATCTTTCTTGAATGATGTGAACTTCTACATCATAGAGTTTGGGAACCAGTTCATTAAAGTGTTCCGTGATTGTGGCTCCATTTTCACATATGAAGGTTACGATGCCTAGTGCCACAATATTGGGGATGAAAAATGGACCAATTATTTCAACACAGAGAACAACTTTTCTTTCCCTAATGGCAGGTAGTGTTTAGGTAAACAGAGAGGAAAATATAAGCACAATAGCCTAACAATGACAATACATACAGTCATTTCTTCTAAGAAACTTATATGCATATGGTAAGCATGCATTGACATTCTACTAGAACTAAACAGAGTATTCAAAGAAATCACAAAAACATTTAGATTCCTCCCTTCATTTCCAACCAAAGCATATCAGCAACCATGCACACAGCTCTAATCTTTTGTTTCTAAATGACCGACACATCATACCTCGTGTTGGGCTTTAGGTTTTCAATTGGCAAGTGAGTTACTGATGAAGCTTGAGTGGACCACTTGTTCCTGATGAAGTCTTCATAGGATGCACTGTAAACCAAGTAACCTGAAAATGGAAACAGGAAAGAACCTAATGGGCACCAAGGAACCAAGTCACACACAAGATGTAACCCACTGAGGACAGAAGTGAGGCAAAGCTGCAGATGCAGCTCCATGTGGGAACTGCAGGAAGGAGGGCACGCAGCACTGTAGGACAGGATGGGATGTAACGCTGGTACCTTCTGCTGAATCCAGATGGGGATGACAAAACTAAGACACTTCCTGATGACCTGCTGGCCCCCTACTTCTCTTGCTCATTCCCCAGCTTTCCCCATTGTCTCAGAACTAATCACGTCTCATCTTGACCACACAGAGAAAAAAGCAACAGAAGAAAAAACCAGTACCCTCCACACATGTATTGAAGAACTTCCTATTGCCTTGCACAGGAAACGAAGAATGTTGCTGGTGGATGCTGTGCATGTGTGTGGGGCTGAGAGATCCCAGATGCCCAGGGGTCCTGTGCCCATTTGGTGAAGGCTGTCCTTCTATTTCTCATTGCTGAGTATCTGTGCTGCCCTTGCCCTCACGGTCTAATCACAGCAGTGAGGCAGCTCTTCTTTCTATTGTCCAACCTGCTCTGTCTTACTTGCTAATAACAGATCTCAGCCGGTGTGCCCTTGACCCTGACACCTGCCCAGCCTTTACAGCTCTCCCAGGAGGCAAAGTGAAGTTCTTCCCACAGCTCAGCGCATCCCATATCCTAGGTCTCTTATGTGTACACAGAAGGAGAAAACATTTGTCAAGCACTTTCTTTGTGCCAAACCTTATGCTAACAAGGTACTCTCGATTGAATTTGACTTTGATTAATCCTCACGATCTTAGTATGCAGGTATTGCCTTCCTCATTTTGCCACAAGAGGAAACTGAATCTTAGCAATGGGTTAAATATCTTGTCTAAGTTCACATGTATTGATTCATTCTACAAATATTTATTGTGCAACTACTAGTTGACAGACATTATACTAAGTGCTGGAGACAAAGTGGTGACCAGAGCTCATGAAGCAGCAGGGTGCACTGGGAAACAGAATTATACAGCCAGGTTGAGCACTCTGCAGGACCTGTCCACAGTGCTGTGAGAGGGTGTGCAGCGGGAGCTGGCCCACCATGGAGGACACAAAGAGCTTCCCTGGGGTCACAGTAAAGGAGCTGGCATCTGAAGGATAAGAAGCAGATAAGCTGTGTGGTAGGAGGTGGGATGGATTCCAGGTAGTGGGAATCCTGAGCAAGACACTGAAGAGGGAGGACCCAGGAGAAGGCAGTGTGACTGGAAACCGTAAGTGGCGGAAAGCGGGGGCATGAGCTGGGGCTGAAGCAGCACGGGTGGGAAAACTAGGCAGCACCCTTGGACCAAGCTAGGCTTTTGCTTTTCATTCCAAAAGAAAGGGAAAGACAGTTAAGACATTAAACCAGACAATTAGGTTTGCATATTCAACACATCTCTCCTGTGCAGAATGCAGAATGGATTGGGTGTGGGAGTGCAGATGTGGATGGAACAGTCTAGTTAGACAGTTCTTACAGTAGCCAGGTGAGAGGTGGCAATAGCTTAGATGAGCACACCACCTAATGGAGAGAAATCGATGGGTTCAAGAGGAATCCAGAAGGCAACACTGACCAGATTTAATGATGAGTTGACTATAGAAGTGAGATAGAAGGAGACTTGAAGATGCTTCAGGCTTGAGCAAATATGTGGAAAGTGGGACAGTTCTCCGAGATGGGAAACACAGATGAGGGCCAGATTTGGGAATGGGAAGGATCGTGAGTCTGACTTTATTTTTTTATATATATATATTTTTTTGAGACAGAGTCTCACTCTGTCGCCCAGGCTGGAGTGTAGTGGCTGGATCTCAGCTCACTGCAAGCTCCGCCTCCCGGGTTCATGCCATTCTCCTGCCTCAGCCTCCCGAGTAGCTAGGACTACAGGCGCCCACCACCGCGCCTGGCTAATTTTATTGTATTTTTAGTAGAGATGGGGTTTCACCGTGTTAGCCAGGATGAGTCTGATTTTTTATACACCAAGTCTGAGATGCTCTGGAGACATCCCAGTGATGACATCAGGTGATTTTACCATTTGCATCTGATTTTACTATCTGGGGCTCAGAGGAGAGGATGATGGCCTGGCCTTGAGATATAAATCAATGACTCATTTCTGAGATGAATTAAAACCGTGTGCATGGATGAGACTCTGAGGGGAGAGAAGACAGAGCAAGAAGAAAAGAGGCCCCAGGACCAAGCCGTGAGAAATTCCACCACTGAATGTTGTACAAGCCTGGGAGGAGATGAAGAGGTTGAGAGAGATCACACAAGTTAAGAAGGAAAAGATCAATAACATCAAATGTACCTAAGAGGTGCATGAGATTTTATTTAGCACCCTACGATCTGATTAGTGTCACATCACATGACACTGATTAGTGTCACACAACTAACAAATGGGCAAGCTGGGCCTGGAAGCCAGGTAAACTGGACCCTGGAACCCTCCCCACACTGTTCCCTGAAGGAGAGTCATTGAACCTGGGAAGAGTTGCTGCCCTCCCCACAGCATTTCCCCTCTGGCACAGTGTAGTCAAGCCCTGCATGCTTCAGCTGGTGCTGCACACAATGGCCCACCCCAGAGGGGACGGAGGTCACATTTGTGCCACGGAAACCCGGCTTCCAATGGAGTTGGCAAAGCTCAGACTCTTGGACCTCTGGCTTCCATCAGAACCCCGCGCTTCCCATGTAAGGGGCTGGTTTCTCGGCTGATCCTGTGTCTGGGTTTTGAGGGCTTTGGGGTTTTGATAAGGCGCTTGCTGAGCACAGCGTAACTCCTGATTTCTCTGTTGTTCTCATCAAAACCAGTCCTGAAAGTGACTGATGAGCTGGTCCTGAAAAACTAAGAGGTCATCACATTGGTGATTTCCTACAGAATCACTCCTAATAAAGTAGTAACTTCATTCTTCAGGAGTGATTTGGGAAAGCAACAGGTTGCAGGCAGGAATTCTAGGAGTTTCACACTGTTTGGGCGCCACCTCATTACACATTGACTTGACTGCTTGTGAAAGAAAGAATGGCAGGTGAAAACGAGCAGAGCACACAACATCCATGTAGCCAGCAGGATTCAGATGCCCTGCAGGGGGCCCGATAATGTGATGCTTCGTTTAAGTCTAGGATGTATCCACTTGGCTTAGTTGTTCTGCAGGTGAAAGAGCCGGTGTTTGGTTCACTAATGGATGACAAGCTGCCGCTATTCTCTCTCTGAGCCTTGTGGAGTCTGGTGTTTTCCCCCACGCCACAGGGCGTCATATGCTGCAGTGTTCTACAGTAATCAGCTTGACAGGAGTTGGCACAGCTCTGTGTTGGGAGTGCCCTATAAATACCTCATCCATATTATTTATGCTAGTGTCGTGAGTATTCATGATTAGGGCTCTGAGGTTTCGTTTCGGATGAGGTGCAGGGTGGGGCATGTGAGGATACTAAGGCTTCAGGGATCTTTGAATGGCTTGGAACGCCCTTAAAGGGCATGGGTGTTTCAGAAGCCCGACCTCTACAGGACAATACAGAAATTACATCTGAATTAAATCTAAGGGACATTTGTTGAGAGTTCCCTGAAAGCTCCTTCTTCACTGCAAGAACCCTTGAGGCACGTTTAACGGGGCCAATGCACTCTCATTCTGCAGCCAATGTTTCTTAGAAGCCCCTTGAATCAGGATGCAGTGATATATTTATGTTAAGTAATATCTGTTATGCAAGAGGTCAAAAGCTAAACAGCTTAAAGTAAGGTTTTAAATTATTTTTTCTGCATGCTTTCTTGCTTGCTTTTAAAAATTACCATTCACAGAAGTGTGTTCAATTAATAAAAAGACGTTCTGGCTGTTTGATTACAAGCTTTCCTCCTTCCATTGATTGATTTGCATTCTATTCGGAACACCGTGGACTTCATGGCTGTCCATGTAGCACCTACCCAGTACTGTACTTTTAGTTCCGCTAAAGACTTGAACTCCTTAATCCCACACCCTCCCTGCACCCCAGGCCTTTCAGTCTCACCTGGCAGAACACCCAGAAGCCTTCTTTTCTATGTCCCTTATTCTAGCATTTGTACTGCTGTACAAATTCCACAAGAGAAGATGCTCTTTGGATATTCTTGAACACATTTTTTCATTGTAAGATACAATAGTGGGAACACCAAGACAAGCACTAGAAATTTTGAATTATATGAACTGTACTAGCACAATAATGGCAGAGAATGTTGAACTCTGACCTCTAATGCAACTGCTACCTCCCAGTCAGAGACACACACAGCCACAGCCATACTTCTTCCTCTTGCACAGCTCAGAGGCCCAGAAAAAAAAATTTGCAACTATTCACAGAAAATATCAATTCTCTTTCTGTAAGAACTTAAATTTCAAGATGTATCTTCAAATATGTCCTTGGCAGAGTGAACTTAAACATCTCAGAGGCCAAGGAGGCTCAAGATCCTTGGGCATTTTTTCATCACCTCCAATTCCCACATAAGGAATCGAGAAGCACCCAGATTTGTCTGGAAGCACCCAGCAGATGTGAAAGGAGAGAAAGAGGCAGAGGCACAAGCCCAGGGCTGACTCCAACAAGGGACAGCTGTGTGGCCCAGTGGGAGCTCATGGTCATGCTCACTGCAGGATCTGATCCGGCAAGGGGCTAGCTGGACTCCCTGGCCATTTGCAAGATTACAGGATGTTAGAGATGTAGTGATGTTTTGCATATGGGGAAACCAAGGCCCAGAAAGATGAATTACTGAGCTCAAGATCATGCAAATCAGTCTGGGATGAGGATTTCGGACTTCTGACTTCCATCCAGTACTCCTCACCCTACCCCATGAGGCTTCCATTGTTGCCTATATTTCATCCAGTTGAAGGAAGACATCTACCCATCATCCCATTCATCCATCCAACCTACTCATCCATGCATGCACCCATCCACTCATCCATCATTCTTTATTGTCCACATTTCCCACCTACAGATCATGGGAACTCTGATATCTGCCTAGGACACACCTGTGACCACATCTCCCGGGGTGGCTTTGTCCCAATCCACAATGACAAATGAGTGGCAGCCTTCCACGGCCACCACGGTGATGTTGCGGGGAGAATTCTGGGGAGGCAGGTCACTCCTCCTCAGGTCATTGGGGATGATTTCATCCAGGCTGTCCACTTGGAAGTGATCCAGTGCATCAGTCAGAGAGCACGGGGCTGATGGGTCTTTATTTAGGTATGTCACGTAAGGAGCTGGAAAAGAACAAAGATATCCAATTGGATTGCTGGAGGCTTTTTCTGGAGGCAGAAACACAGCATTTGCTCCACAGAATCAGACCCACCATTCAGTCTCTCCCTGTTGGACAGAGGCCCCATCAGCCTTGATGCCAGGCTCAGAAACACACCCCCAGCTCTCCTTAATGGACCCATGTGTTTATGTCTTTCAATCTGGTAATTCCAAAAGATCCTATTGCCCCATCGATATCAATGACTATGCCTTCAAAGTGGTTTTGAGAGATCATGAAACTATCATTCAATGTAATGTAAGATTGCAGCTCTCTGTCATTCCTGTGCCCCAACATTTGGAAAAGGATGAGTCAGGCCCACCCAACACTTTACTAGCATTCTCTCAACACAGTTCATTTCCTTGACTATCTTGGGACCAGGAAAAAATGTATACTGATCAAGATATGCAGCCTTTAGCCTCAGCCCTGGGTGGCCTTCCCTAGAGCTTCATAAACCCCCACAACAATCTGAAGCATCTGTGCATAAGGCCAGGCCTGAACTGCTGTCTACAACATTACTGTTCAGTATAACAACAGCTACTCACATTTACAGATGGCTGAAGATTTTTCTACATACATTATTTCAGTGGATACACGATCCTGGGAGTAAGGCGAGATATGAACCGATGGCTTCGTGTTATCATCTCTCCTACCAACACTGAGAGTGCTCACTATGTAAGGATCAGACAGGAGGCTGTCACCCCCAGCCCTTAACTCTTTCTATTATATCCCACTAAATTAGAAATGCCAAGGACTTGGGATTGGGGTTTTATACATGCAAAACTCTCAAGTGATCTCAAGTAACAATGTCTGGCAATTTCTGAAGATTCCACTGTAACTTTTGGGGCTATGTTGCCATTCTCAGTGGCTATTTGGAGTGAATGCAGTTTTTAGCTTCTCTATTTGACTTTTGGGCAAATAATGAAATTAAGACAGAAGTCAAGAAGTTCTTTGTAACTAATGAAAGCAAAGATACAGAGTCCCTCGGACACAGCGAAGGCAGTGTTTTCTAAAAATTAGTCTGAAGTTAGGCCTTTAGAACTTGTCCGTGGGTCTTATCAGGAAGTTTGGGGAGTGGGTTCCTATGCTTTAGAGAGTTGTAGACTTATGAAAAGAGCCAGACAATAATAAGCCTTTAGCATTCAGAGGAGTTCTGTGGAGCAGCTAATAATAGCACAGAAAGCATTTCAATTCCCGTCATGGAACGGCCGGGAAAGAAGTCAGCGCACGTGGTAAACGCAGCCTGGCAGCTGCATACCAGAGACCCGTGTTAGTGTCTGCCTCAGGAACGCCACCTCAAATGAACATTCTTGTTCTTCAAGTATGTGTGGTTTAGACACTCAGTCACTACATCTTGGCTAGCAAGAGTTGTTCTCTGCCCGTGGCAGAACAGTTGTTTTGGAAACAGAAAAGTGTGATCTTAGTTTAAGCTGTTGCTTGTCTCCACTTAGTAACATATTAATCCAGCTGTCTCATTAATGAGGTTCATTAAGGGCATGGGAAAAGAAGACTTGCAAGACTTAACGCCGTTTAGTTTCACAGAATTTCCTACTGAGACTGTTTTAGTTACTGAGAAAGAAGAGGAAAATGAACTTCTAGATCCCAAATCCTTGAAGCTAACGAAAGTGATAGGAAATAACGAAAGAAAAAAGCTTCCTCTCCATGATACTATAAGCGCTAGTGGCTCAATTCAGTAAGCAGCTAACCTTTTAGGAAGAATTTAACAAACAGTACACACACAAGGCCCAGTGGTAAGTCTTGT
This sequence comes from Mandrillus leucophaeus, assembly GCF_000951045.1. Classification (NCBI taxonomy): domain Eukaryota; kingdom Metazoa; phylum Chordata; class Mammalia; order Primates; family Cercopithecidae; genus Mandrillus; species Mandrillus leucophaeus. The sequence goes on from NW_012101588.1 coordinate 1,872,262, forward strand.
CGTGGATAAACTGGCTACAACAAAAACACTCATGTTCCCTGGTCCAGATGGTTTTTAAGTGTTTCTTACTCTTACTCTCTGCAAGGCAGCCTGTCTGAGCTCTCCTCTGTTGGACTCCAAATCCTCCCCTCTTCTGATTCTGGCAGAAAGTAAAATAATACATATCTACACACGACTGACTCACTCAATTATCCCCAGTGGAAGCTTCACTCTGGGAAAACTTCTCAAAATGCACTGCCTTGGCCAGGCCAAGAGATTAGTAATGCTCTTCTTCAAAGACCAAAAGTTAAAAACCCATGTTTCTCTGATTAACAACATTATATTTACCAACAAATCGTTTCCTTCCAGCCAGATCAAATTCTTCTTCAGGAAAGGAACTGATGGCACCTTCTTCTGCGATGACCCCCGGTGTGGTAGCAATGGTGGAAGGCTGGGTGGTGGTTGGTGGCCTTGAGGTCTCAAATTCATAATCTGAAATGATATGAAGGCTCTGTAATTGGGCACTGCCAGAAAAGGAGCACTTTCTATAGTCAAATGATACCTTCCTAACATTCAACGGTAGGCTAAAACCCAGACAGACGCACACACATGCACACACAGACACACACCCTAAAATAAATGCTATGCCCAAACGTAATTTGTTTCTACTAAAATACTATTTCTTCCCATTTCTGTCCCTGCAGAAAAGAAGCTGCAGACAGAAGAGAGAAAGGGCAAAAAGAAACACATATGACCAGAAAAAGTGGGGTTTTAGACTCACAACTGGAGAGAACGTTAGAATCCATCCATTGTAGCTCATGGCACTGGCCCAAAGCCATGCTCTACCTGCATAATGTTCTCTTTTAGGAAATAAAAGATAACATCAAAAAATAAACTTGAATTTTTTTCGTAAAAGATTTTTTTGGCCAGGCATGGTGGCTCACACTTGCAATCCCAGCACTTTGGGAGGCCGAGGCGGGCAGATCACAAGGTCAGGAGATTAAGACCAAGACCATCTTGGTCAACATGGTGAAAGCCCATCTCTACTAAAAATACAAAAATTAGCTGGGTGTGGTGGCGTGCACCTGTAGTCCCAGCTACTCAGGAGGCTGAGGCAAAAGAATTGCTTGAACCCAGGAGGCAGAGGTTGCCGTGAGCCAACATCATGTCACTGCACTCCGGCCTAGTGACAGAGCGAGACTCCATCTCAAAAACAAATTTTTTTTCTTCTTCTGTGTATGAACTTTTTCTGGGCATGGGGGATGGGATTAATCCTGCCAAAACAACTAATCCTTTAACATTTGAAAAAGAAAATAAAACTCTGCCCCTTTTTCAAACTGTTCAAAGATAAGAAAGATGCCTAGTATTTTCAAAGGTGCTAAAAAAATCTTCGTTTGCTTTCTAACATCTGCTGTTTATCTTTAAGTCAGTTTTTGTTTGAAAACCTTGGGATTAAACCGCTACATCAAGCTTTATTATGAATAAATAACACATCAAAGGTGACACTGTTTGCACAGTTGTGATTTAAGACAATTAGAGCTATGAATAATTGCAGAAAAGGTGGACCTCAAAAGTGAGAATCCTGAGCCTTGGTGTCAAAGGCTGGCACTGGACGTGGACAAGATTCCTTTAAGAACTTCTTCAAGTTGCAGAGGCAACTTCCAAATCACACAAAACAATCACAAGGTCCTAAGTGTAATAATACCATTAGTTACCATTTACTGAATGACTCTCCCAGATGCTGTCCAAGGCACTTTGTATTCTTAATTAAAAAAAAAATTTTTTTTGAAATGGGGTGTTGCTCTCTCACCCAGGCTGGAGTGCAGTGGTGCCATCACAGCTCGAACTCCTGGGCTCAAAACGATCCACCTGCCTCAGCCTCTCAAGTAGCTGGAACTACAGGTGTGTGCTACAATACACAGCTAATTTTTTAATTTTTTGTAGAGACAGTGTCTTGCTATGCTGCCCAGGCTGCTTTTGAACTCCTGGGCTCAAGTGATCCTCCCTCCTCGACCTCTCAAAGTGTTAGGATTACAGGCTTGAGCCACTGTGGCCAGCCTATGTTCCTAATCTTACAAACTTACCCTTGAAAAGATTCTATGATAAGAAATCAACAGATCTAAGCATCACATATTTTATGTAATTAGAAAAGGAGAGAAAAGAAAGGAATAAGAAAGAGAAGAGCCAAGTAAGGAAGTTGGACTTGGTTAAACCAAGTAAGTTTTATAAATGAAGGTTGAAGGGGAGCCCTGATGGATAACTCCAGAATTCCTTGGGCCTAAGGAGGGTTGGGAGGGAGGGAACGGGGAGTACAGGGACCAAGTGGGAATCCGCATCTGCGTGTTAAGCACACTGTTTTTCTTAGATCAAATAGGCATTTGGGGGTGACATGGAAGCATGGGGTACAACCACCCTTCCCTAAGCCAGCCCTCGGCATTGCCACCGGCCCAAAGCTCAAAAGGAAACTTCCGTCAAGATCATCCATTCAATAGTTACAATCAGATCCTTTGATTAGGAAAGAAAGTGTGCAAATAATTTTTCAAAAGCCAGTTTGTACCTTCATCATATATAACGTAGGCCTCTTCCGTGGGTACTGCAGTGTCGGTCTCCAAGCCTGAGAACTCATCTAGTGAAGACAGAGAAAAGGACCGGTCATCCAGGGCTCCTTCTCCATGGTTCTCTCAGAAGCAGGCCCCAGAGCATGACAATTCATTTACCTCGAGCAGGTCATGAAAACAAGTCCCCCAGGCCAGCGTCTCCACAACTTTTTCAGGAGGAAAATCAAAGCACTGACATGGAACCCAGACTTTCTCTCCTTTGGGCCCAGGAAAGGGTGATACAAATGCCTGCCCCGTCAGGAGCAAACACCCCGCTCCACATTCCCAGATTCCTCAGCACCCCCAAGCTCTCTCTCACCTCCCTCCTAACCACCTCAGCCCACCCGCCCGCATGCCTGCAGGGCTCTGATGCCGAGGGAAGTCCCCTGGCCCCTCACGCCACAGCAGGCGCTCTTAGGAAGCAGTCACGAGAGAGAGAGGAGAGTGGGCAGCTGGTGCTCAGGATGGTGACAAAAAGCCCCTCATGTGTGAACTCCCTTGTTCATCAGTCTTCATTCCTCCACCCCCTCCATCTTGCCTCTGGAATATTCAAGAAGCAGGGTAATTTCCTACCTCGTCTACATCCCAACTTGGCAAACTCTACCAATGACAGTTCCCTGTGCTTCTCCACTTCCTACTGACTACCCACCCTCTCTCACCGACTCGGGAGATAAATCAGATTTCCTAATTTGCAGAGGAAATTTGGAAAAATATGCCAATCATTGCAAATTTCTCTTTACAGACAGATTGGGTTGTACTAACCGATAGGTCTATTTTGACTACAGAATTATACTTTAAATGTAATACAAAATTTCAGATGTGATTTTTGGAAAAGCCAGGAAACCCTAGTTAGAAGAACTATTACAATTCCTGTAATGACTAAACCAATATTATGAGCATAAGTAACTTGTGAAAAGAAAGGTGAGTGATTTAAGCATAAAAGGCATCTTCACCTCCATTATCAGGGTAGTTTAAGAAGAACTCTTTTGGAAAAGGTGTAACGGAATCGATTATACTATTTCTCTACTTGGGGGATATAGATGCAACTGTAAAAAGGAGAACATCTCACTGTAGCTGATAAAATCTTGAGTCAAAAGGTTTTATAGCTCAAAAAATAATTGTAAGGAATTACTTTCCTCCCTTTGACCTGAAGCCCACAGCAATTATATAGAACTCTCTAAACTTAATGTACCATTAAAAGGGGGCAAGGTGGGGAAAAAAGGAAGAAGTGACTAGTGGATGGTTCCAGATACCTTCTCTGTATCAGCCACTTTTATGTATAGATAATTTCACAACAAACCCTTGAGATACATTGAGCTTATAAATACCCACTTCTCAGCTGATATGGTTTGGCTGTATCCCCACCCAAATCTCATCTTAAATTATAATCCCCATAATACCCACATGTCCAGGGAGGGATCTGGTGGAAAGTGATTAGATTATGGGGGCATTTTCCCACATGCTGTTCTCATGATAGTGAGTGAATTCTCATGCGATCTGATGATTTTCTAAATGGTAGTTTTTCCTGCACACTTGCTCTCTCTCTCTCTTTCTCTCTCCCTCTCCCCCTCTCACCTGCCACCATGTAAGATGTGTCTGCTTCCCCTTCTGCCACGATTGTAAGTTTTCTGAGGTCTCCCCAGTCATTTAGAACTGTGAGTCAATAAAACCTCTTCCTTTATAAATTACCCAGTCTCAGGTAGTATCTTTATAGCAGTATGAAAACGGACTAATACATCAGCCAAGGACACCAAGGCTCTGGGAGGATTTACAGCATGCCTGAGACATGCAGATGGTAAAAGACAGCAAAACCAGAATATGAACTTCAAGTACTCTGGCTCCAAAGACTACTTACTTTATACTTCATAAAACTGCCTCCACTTCTTAAAAGTTGAACTAACCAATAAAATTATTTGTCGATGTGAAGATGCCACATGCTCTATTAGAATCACCATTCTACAGTGTAATGAAGGGGAAATTGAAGTAGAAGGTATATAAACTCCTATGTCATTATTCTACCAGACTTTTCAACCTAGTTTGAGTGACATGAATATTACATTGTAAAAACAAACTCCATCCCCAAAGGGCAACGGCAGCCTCGAGTGGTCTGTCCAGCCCTCCTGGGATCACAGTAAGAACTCCCAGCTCCTATTCCGAGGCCCAAGAGATGGTCCTTGAGGCAATGACTCTGGTGTGTTCTGATTCAGCCAATGAATATTAAGCAGAGAGAAGTTGTAAATTATCCATCCGTTTAGGGGTGGAATGGTCATTTCATGAAAAACTATTAAACACAAACTTTCCTTTGGTCATTCCAATGTCAATATGCCTGAGATCCAAGACAAATTACTTCTGAGCTTGTTCAAATCAGTTTTCAGGTTCACACCCTGTAAAGTTTGGGATTATCTTGCCATTGTTTCCTGGCCTACCATTTTCTTTCCCTTGTCAATTTAACCTTTAAGAATATCGTCTTGCTTTTCCTCATTATCAGTTCAGTGTCATTTCTTTTCATTATTGTTTTTGGCCAGATCAAAAATGAATACATGGTGAGGTTTCTGCATCCCAGGGTGAACAAGAAAAGGGAAAAGTACACCATTTCCTTCCTGGTGTTACGGGTAACTCCATGAGGTGCTGAAATACTCCAGTGCATGCAGCAGGCTACAGAAATGATGCTTTTACCGGCAAATGAGTTCACTTCCTGAGACGAGTGACAGTTAAGTCCTCTGGCATTAAGTAAACAATCTACTAAGTGATTTTAGTGTTCTTTTTCTTAAGACCAAATAAACTCAGGCATAAATTTTCTAAAATAGAACCATCTTGACTCCAAGTAAAAATAACTTCCAGATGTAATGAAATATATTTACAATTAAAAAAAAAAAAAAGTTGACCACCTTACTTTGGCCCACCTGAATGCCATTTTTAACTATTCAGAACTATGTAAAACTGGGTATTTTACAAGCCAACTCAGCACCAATGTGAAAAGCTTCAGCCTCTTCACATAAACACATTTGCCAGTCATCAACCACAGTAGTGTCGTTTATCCTCTTCAGTAGTTTATCAAGTAGCCATGAAAAAAATAAGTGAAAAATGTCACCAAAGAAGGAAGGCCTTTGCTCCAGAGATATTAAAAAATATTTTTTAAAAATTATTCTCAGTAGAAGTTTAGAGACAGAAGGTAAATGACAGCTATTTGAAACCCAAGGATATTTGCACACTGTACAGTTGGTCCAGCTCAAATGAATGTTTGCATTTCTCAATATTTTCTATCTGGAGACCCAGCTATGGTAGGGAAGGTCTGTTTTCCGTAATGACTGATGTTTTTCTGCAGCCTGTAACAAGGTCATGCTACCAATTCTTGACGGTGTTCATCTGGCTTATCACATTCCGTGTACACCCTCTGTCATCAGATTTGCTGTAGATAATAGAACCTGGAAAACAAACAAAAAAAAAGCACTGGCTTTTAGGACATGGAGAATGCCTATACCTTAAGGTCTTGCTTGGATATCCAAAGGTATGTACTTAGGTACCACAAGGAATTCGAGATGAAGCAGAGGACATTGTCTCAACTGCATGGAGTTTATTATCCAATGGAGAAGTCAGATCCAGCAGAACAAAACAAAACAAAACAAATGTTCAAGGCAGCATTATTCATAATAACAAAAAAGTGGAAATAACCCAAATGACCACTGACCGATGAATGGAAAAAATTCTGTATATCCATACAATGGAATAAAGAGAATGAAGTACTGATGTATTCTATAATGTGAATGAATCTTGAAGGCAATTATGCTAAGTGAAAGAAGTTAGACACAAAAAGCCACATAGGACACGATTCCATTTATACAAAATGTCCCAAATAGGTAAATCCATAGAGAGAGAAAGTACATTAGTGGTTTCCAGGGTTGGGAGGAGGGAGGAATGAGGGTTGACTGCTGATGAGTACGGAATTTCTCCTGGGGTGATGAAAATATTATGGAATCTAACAGTGGTGATCATTGCACAACTGTAAATATATTAATATCCACTAACTTTAGAAGAATGAACTTTATGGCATACGAATTTTATCTCAACAGAGCTAGTATTAATACATTTTTTAAATTTAATTTCTTTGTTTAATTTTATTTTTAAGTTCTGGGGTACAGGTGCAGGATGTGCAGGTTTGTCACATAGGTAAAATGTGCCATGGTGGTTTGCTGGACAGATCCACCCATCACCTAAATATTAACCCCTGCATGCATTAGTTATTTTTCCCAATGTTCTCTCTTCCCCCACCCGACCCTCTGACAGGCCCCATTGTATGTTGTTCCCTTCCCTGTGTCCACGTGTTCTCATCGTTCAGCTCCCACTTACAAGTGAGAATATGAGGCGTTTAGTTTTCTGTTCCTGCGTTAATTTAGTGAAGATAATGGCTTCCAGCTCCATCCACGTCCCTGCAAAGCACATAATCTCATTCCTTTTTATGGCTGCCTAGTATTCCATGGTGTATATGGACCACATTTTCTATATCCAGTCTATCATTGATGGGCATTTGGGTTGATTCCATCTCTTTCTTTGCTATTGTGAATAGTGCTGCAATGAACATACATGTGCATGTATCTTTGTAATAGTAAAACTTTAATTTCTTATCACAAAAAAATGACCACTTTCATGGTGAGTGTTCTTACCACAAATAAAGAAAAAAGAATAATACTAACAATAAAGGAGTAGGAGTTGGAGGGAACTTGGGAAGGTGATGGATGTGTCTGTGGCCTTAGCAGGATGATGATTTTGTGAGTGTATTCTTATCCCAAACTCATCGACGTGTATGGATTAAATATGCAGAACTTTTTCTATGCCAATCATACATCAAGAAAGTGGTTTAAAAAGATTAAAAGATAAAAATAACTATGATTACAGTCAATAAAGAAGAAAATGTTTAATGAAGTTGTTAATGAAACAGTAGAAATAAGAAAGGCCATAAGAAAACTCTTTTTAAACTAACAAATTATATTGCATTAAAATGTGATATGAGGATGATACATTGCTGTCCCCACATTTAACTTTTCCCTGAGACTTTGTATTGATTTGTACTTATTTGGACTAGGGAATCAGGAGACTGGACAGGAGTGAACATATATGTGTCATGATTTGCAAAGAAAATAAGAGACAAAAATGCCAAGAAAAATATTGACTTTCATGCTAAATAAAAATCCAAAAATACAAAGTAAATGAAGGGAACATGTTAGAAGGCCTAAATAAAAGCAGACAAAATAAAACGTGAAATAATAGCAACAGTAATTAAAATCAAATCCAAAATAGTCCATTTTTGTTTACAACCAATTATTAAGTAATTATGTTTTAATTCTATTTCACCCTTTAAAATTAAACACATGAATGCATGCAGAAGTCAGATGTCAAGGAAAGCAACATCATATTTTAATACTAGAAATTCAAAGGTAAATTCAAATTTGTACTCACTGGGTCAATGGACAGAGTAGAAATTTTCTTCCCATTGTTCCTCTCCCTCTGTATGTTTCCATGTTTCTTTGGTGTGGAATTGTTAGATGTGTCAAGTTTTCTTGTTTCTTTGGAACTTCTTCACAGAAAGACTAACTTCCAACAGAATTCCTATTTTGGATACAGTATTCATGTTCAAACTGATTGGGCTTATCATGGTCAATAATGCGGCACAAGAATTCCAGACTTGATTCCTGAAAGGAAATGTCTTCACTCTGCCTTGGTTTAAAAAGACTTAAGCTTTACAGTTGACATTGCAATTCATTTCAAACTGAGGGAAAGAAGATGAATCTATCTCCTCCACAGCTGATGCAAATCTAGAATGACTTCTTCCAAGGCAGCTTGAGCAGGGGACTGAGCAGAAAGGATGGAGACACATTGATATATGGGCTCCACGATGACCCGGATAAAGGCGTCCTAGCTCCTGCTCTTCAGGGAGAACAAGCCACTTTCAGAAGGAAGACAGACTCACATCAGGGGCGGCAGGATAGTGCAGATCAGCAAAGAAGGGAAAATGGTGCATTCTTACCCAGTGGAAAGCCCACACTCCCACAGGAAGCCCAGCCACATGAGGATTAGAATTCTCCAAAGGAGGGCTGATCAAAAAAGTGCCCAGCTGCCGAACATGCTGGGGAAACATTTCTTTTCTTGGAGATTCTCAACAAGACTATTCAGTGATCTAAGTGTTACAACAGTAAGAAATTTATCCAACCTTGTTTAAATCAAGGTTGGACAAATCATGAGGATGATACATTGCTGTCCCCACATTTAACTTTTAGCTAATCACAGAACCTTTTAAGTATATACATATATATTACAATCACTAATCTACAATATCCATTGGAACACACTTTGGGAAATGATAGTCCAAACAAATAATGTCACAAGTTTCAGCTAAATTCTTGACTTGGGTTGTGATAAGCGCTGCCAGGTAAACACAGGATGCCCAGTTAAATCTGACTTTAAGTCAACAAGAAATAATTTTTTCATATAAATATGTCCCATGCAATATTTTTATTTCCTAAGTCTTCCAACCTTAGCTGTGGCATGGTACTGTCAGACAAACCTGCTGGGACCAAAAATGCATCAGGTTGCTGCTTTGCTGTGCGTGGTGCTCATCCCTCCCCTGCAGGCTCTGCCACCCTGCTCTGAGCTGCGGCGTGCTAGTGTGCGTGATAAGTGGTTAGCATTAGAACAAAGCCAGTTACCTTCTTCAGTGTAGCACTCTGGGATCCCATTGGAGCTCATTATCAGGTTACCATCATTGTCGTGCCGTTCCAAGGTCCCAGGGGGACAGGTGGGGATGGGAGTGGTGGGTTTGGGGGTGGTGGTGGTGGTTGTCCGCGTAGTGGTTCGGACTGTGGTTGTTGGGCGCCTGGTGGTCGTGCGACGGGTGGTGGTTGTGCGGCGGGTGGTGGCAGTGGTGGGCCGCTGGGTTGTAGTGGTAGGCAGGGGCGTCGTCGTAGTGGTAGGCCGCGTGGTAGTGGTAGGGGGATGGGTGGTTGTTTTGATGACCTCCAAGCCCACCAGCGGCTTTCCTCCAAGACTCAAAATTGGCTTATCTTGGGCACTGGCCAGAGGTGTGCCATGTCGCCCCTGCCCAAAGAGTGGGAGGCCGTCAGGACTCACCACAGGGGTCCCTTCCAGATCTGAAATAAAATCAACCAATAGCTATGCAACGACGTGAAACAATCCAGAAAAGATAAAAAGCAAGCAATAAGTGTCTTCTCAAAGCTTATGTATTATCATGTTTTAATCAGTAAAAGGCAAAGGGATAAATGAATATTGCATCAGTATGCTCCACGATCCTGAGATAACTCTTGTATCTAGCAAAGGAAGAAATTTTTTCCTTTGCCTCATTCCTATGCTTAAGGGGGGAAAGTGTTACTTTGGATTAAAGGTGGAAAACTTCTGTAAAGGGCCAGGAAGCAAATATGTTAAGCCTTATAGGCCAGATGGTCTCTGTTGCAACTACTCAATCAGCTTTTAGAGTGCAAAAAAGAAGACAGACAATAACAGCACATAACAAATGAGTTAGACAATGCATAATTAAGTGAGTGTATTGTGTTCCAATAAAACTTTGCATATGGACACTGAAATGTGCATTTCATATAATTATCATGCCACAAAAAATTCTTTTTTCTGGCAATCATTTAAACATGTAAAAACTATTCTGAGCTCATAGTAAGTCTTACAAAAACAGGTAGTGGGCTACAACCTACAGGTTGTAGTTTGTGGACCCCTCCTCTAAAAGGGCCAATTTAAGAACAAATTAAAGGGCCACATTTTCTAGAGGGTGCAGCCTGCAGGAAGAGAACTAAAGCCGTCTGGGGGAAACACCAAGTTCTGCCTCTTTTGAGGCTCTTCTTCTCACATTGGTAAAAGTAACCAAACCAAGAGCAATCATTGTAAATGAGGGGGAGAAGGAAGATAGAAGCTGTAATTCTATAGCTAATTCAGTAGGCTTTTATTCTTTAAAAACCATTCTCCCTTACCCACAATGGTTCGACCATCTCCTCCTAGTTTAATCCGAAGAGGATTTCCATGTGAATCTTGGAGGTACCTTCCTTCTGCATTCAATACTAACCCACGATCAAGGTCCACAACCTAAATCCATGACATAGATTAAAGAATATATTGGACATTTTGAAATGGTCACATGAGTCCAACTATATATGTGCATACACCTGAAGCTTCCACAGAAGGAAACCATAATATGAATAGAAGACATTATTTTTGTGAATATGATTCATAAAGTCTTAAAAAATACAGTACAAAGCAGTCATCTTTCATATAATAATTGCTTACCCATGTAATATGTAAATTGTTTTAAGTTTCTCAAATCACAAAAGATGTTCAAAATATTTTTACCATCAAGTACATTGTGTCTAATGCTGGAAAGAAGGAAACAATGTGTCTCTCAGTTGAGGGGAGAGATTAAATAATTTGTGGCCTATCCGCATGGTAGAATATTATGCAGACAATTCTACATACATTCTACATACATGTGAACTCACATTACAGGGCTGATTATTTTGCAAAAATAAAAATATATCCATTTGCATATATAAGCTTAAAACTGCAGAGAAAAAAATTATGGAAGGTTATACTGCAAATGGTTAAGAGTGGTTATCTTTGAGAAGTAGTTTGGGTGAGGAATGTTTATTTTCTGTTTCATATATTTCAATACGAATTGTTTTAACTTCTTGCAATGAATGTGAATTGCTAGCATGTTAAAGACATAAAATCTTTCCATTTTGCTGTTAATGTTAAAAATCAAAGTTGCTATAACAAAAACAATATAATTTGTAATCATGTTGCCTAATATAGTACGCATGCAAAAAAATGTCACGTTCTGAGGAACTGTAAAACTTGAAGAAAGCTATAATTATCTTTATTAAGGAACAAGCTCGTGCTTTTTGCTGGTGGTTCTCAAAGCATGGTCCTGGACCTGAAGCCTCAGCATCACATAGGAACTTGTCAGATACTCAAATCTCCCAGCCCTACCTGAGACTGGTATTTGACAAAATCCTCAGTGATCCTGAGCTGGCTTAAGTTTGAGAACCACTGCTTTGCACACTCAGGCTACTGGAGGAAGCCCTACAAGCAAGTCACTTTGGTGGATGCTGTTTTGGCATTGAAATAAAATTTATATAAATACTATTTTGAAATCTACCCCATACTGTTTCCATTCAAAATTGTTTGCAATAGCATTTTGCTTTAATGTACATTCTTCCTCCTATAAATTTCTCTTCCTTTAAGAAATGATAACATGCATCTTTAGATCACCTATGACTGAAAATGTCATAGTCTTTTAGTACGTTTCCCTAAATGGGAAGTCTTTATTGGGAATTATAGTATAAATAATTTTTTTATTCTTAGAAAAAGTACTTAAAATTCCTGAATATTATAAAGTGTTCTATCTATTACCCTCAACCCACCAAAACCTCCTAAACATTTATCTTAACCCCAAGCAATTAAAGTTGTTTAGACATACATAAAGTATTAATAAATAATTTTAGTCCAACAATTGTTGGAAGATTCAAAAGATGATCTAATAAAAATTTCCAGTATCATTCAGGGTTTTTTGTTTATTCGTTCATTTTTACCCTGTGTCCTTTTAGAAAGGATTTGAGATGACTTACAGAAAATATGTGTAATGTTTAATCAAACAATAAACAAAACCTAAAAATAAAAAGAAGCTACCAGGACAGGGAAAATATAAGTTCCTTTGAACGGCCATCCATTGGGTCTATAATTGCTATGGTTGGGCCTTGCATTCATTTGACCTTCCTAACCAGTTGAAGTAAATGAAAAACAAAGGCCCATACCTTATCTTGGCTATGAGAAAATCAAGCTAGTTACCAGGAGAACCAAAGATTTTTCCAAGTATTAAAAGAAACTCTATACAAGTACATATGAGTAGTTAAAACTAGAGGAGAAGAACAAACAAAGGTCACTTCATTTATCATTACACAATGTCCACCATTTTTCTCCTCAACAGCATGAAAACAACGGGTATGTGTAAAGAAGTTTACCCTACCCACTTTGTTCCTTGAGGGCCATTGATAATTCTCTGTCCATTCGGTTTTCCATTACTACCAGGAAGGACTTTCCCTTCTACATTCGGTCTGCCATTATAACCTACACAGCACCAAAAATAAAAATAACAGAGCCTGGTAAATTCAACATGCCCGGGAAGTTGGCTTCATACCAAACTATAAGTAGTAACACATCATTTCAAATAGAAACTCTAAACAGAATTTTAAACCAGTAGCTCAAATATATTAGATAATGATAGTCTCAAATTATGACTTCTCCATAACAGATCTGGATGTCAATTAAGAATACAGCAAAAGTCACAGCTTTCTGACAATACTGTGAGAATGAGAGTGTGTGGCATAAGTAAATTTGCCATAGAAAACGTAAGACCTTGGTAGCTGTAGCTTTATTTTAGCCATGTGGAAGTTGGAGGAAGGAAGGGTTGGAAGGACAGAGAAAATTATGTCTAAAATGTACTAGACGCTGTCCCATTTTTCTAGGCATGCTAAACTAAACACAGCTATGCCCAGTTGACTCAGGTCCCAATCACCAATCACCAAATATAAATGCACAATGCTGTCTCAAAGCTTGCTGAATGCTGTGGGGCTGCTTGAGAAGTATTTGCTTAGACAGTAAGAAGACGCAGCAGCACCCTTACAGTTGTTTCTGTCTGTCTCTGCCTCACACGGAGATGTTTCTTATCAGCTCCAGTCTGCTCTGGTCCAGCCTTGACTGCTGGGCAAAGGGGTTGGACTTTCTGACCGCTACTTGCAGGGCAGACATTTATTTCTCTCATTCCTTCATTTATTTATTAAATATTTATGGAGTTCCTACTATGTACAAGGGAACGTTGAGTTTTACATCTATTATCAGGGAGGTGGGTTTGACTAAAACAGCCAATCTTAGTGGAAAACTGAGTTTGATATGGGGCATTGTTCTGTGTTTACATTGGGCTAAAATAACAATGCATTGTACAGATCAGCAAAAAAAAATTCATTCAAGAATGTTCTACAAAGCCCCAATTACACACAAGAAGAGTTTAAAGCACCATTTAACTGAATGCAGTTTTATGGTAAATTAAAGAAAACTTCAGACCCTGCCCTGGACATAAACTGTTCATAGCTGACTTCGTTCAACCCTCTGTTATAGAAATACAAAGCACACATCTGCCTGTAACTCCTCTTTGTGACAACGATCTTTAACATGCATTTTCTGGAGGTTTTAGACAACATTCACTAATTGCACTGTCTGAGCAATTCATACCCAAGATATTTGAGTTCGTCTCAGGGTTTGTTTGGTTGAGAGTTTCACATGCAGAAGATGAGAACAAGATCAGAACAAGAACAAGATACGCCTACATAGGTATCTAACCAGCTACTATGGATCCCTTAAACACATGAGGGCACATGAACAACTAAGCAGCAGCTAAGTTGGGCACCAAGGTTGTGACACATTTTCACAGGTTAAGAGTGTATGCCAAGGAATTCAAAGAAGCAACGTAGGACAGTGAAATGACTGTAGAATTAGAGGCAATGTGGGTTAGTAATGGCTGTGACATTAGGCCATTTGGGATTGGAATGGCAACTTTGAGCTGTCTGCCTTAGGACAAGTCCCTCAGATCCTGAGCCCCAGCTTCCACATCTGGGAAACAGGAATAACAATGCAAACCCTAGAGACCGTTCAGAGGATGAAATTATGTCACATGTGCAAAGTTCTTAACACGGTGCTTGGACATAGTAGGTGCTAAATAAAATAGAATAAAAACTTCTCAGGCATTGCCATGAACACTACTGAACACCTTAAAGAAAGATCATTTGAAAAAATAAACTACCTTGTCTATAAGAGGGTCTGGCAGGCTGTCGGGAGAGAGGGTTACGGAATCTGGCATGCATCATCCTCTGGCGCAAGGACAGCATCGGAGTGGTGGAGTGGCCGGGCGGGGCGCGCGTGGTGTACCTGGGCCAGGGGTGGGTGCCCGCGACGGGGCTCGCGGTGGCAGCGCTGCGAGGCGGCGGTAGGGAAGGGAGGTGGGAGGCCCTGGGGGAGTTGCCTGGAGGTTGGGGGAGAGGTCGCTTCGCAGGAGCCAGGCTCCCTCCGCGAGGGGCAAGCGCGATGGCAGTCTCCCTCTCGTCCTTGGCAAGGCTACCGTCAGCGTCTTTGCCGCCCCTGGGAGTGGAGGAAGAGGGCCACTTTGGCACAGAGGAAGACAGAAGGTCTTCCTTCCCGCCTTTAAAAAACCCCGCGTCCTCCTCCTCCTCGTCCTCGGCCGAGACTGACTGCTGGGACTTGGAGGACAGGGGCCTCTTGGAAGGAGGCTCTGACTTCCCAGGTGTGGCCTGGATCGCGCCCTCCTCCTTCTGCCCCGAGTAGGGCGCTGCCTTGCTGGGGACCCGGGCGCGGGACTGGGGGCCACCGGGTCGGCTGGGCCTGGCGAGGGAGCCCGCATGTCCGCGCTGGGACCTGTCGTCACCACCTGCCCCCGCGCCTGTCGGAGGCTCCACCTGCTGGTGCTTGGGAAGGGACGCGGCTGCGTCCTTGGCTCGCGCAGCGTGCGCTGGGGCCCGCACATCCTGGGCCGCGACTTCTGTGCTGTCTTCGTCGTAGCTGCCCTGGGCATCCTCGTCCTGGTTGTGGAGGGCTGTGGGGAGAATCCCTCGGGAGTTCACCGTGTAAGGGTCCGAGGAGAAGTGGGAGCGGCCCTGGGACGTGGGGCGGGGCCCCCTGGCTGGAGCCAGTGCGAGCCTGGGCTGGGAAGGTGCCTGCCCCGCGTCTCTGCTCTGGGGGCCCGGCTGGTGCTGGGACGTGGAGACGGGAGAAGGTGGCTGCTGTTCTGGAGCCCGGCCGGGTGTCATCCTTCTGGGAACACTGGGCCCGGGATGGTGCTGTGACCGTGCCGCGGGAGCACGAGGAGGGGACGCGTGGCGGTCTGTGGACCCCGGCTGCGCTTTGGGAGAATGACCCTCCGTGTCTGCGTCTGTGCTTTGTTGAACGTCCTGAACCTTGGAGGACAGGGAGGAGTATTTGCCCTGAGGATGTGCATCTGCCCCTGCGGATTTGGGGTTCTCTGGGATGGGTTCCTTCCGATGCAGGCTGGCCCCTCTCTGGGGGCTTCTCCTTAGGGCTTCCCAGCCCCGGGAGACGGGCTGCCTGGAGGAGGAAGGCACGTGGTCGTTGACAACGGTGGCAGGAAGCGGCTTCTCATCCTCCTCGTCTCCATGGATACCTGAGCTAAGCCTAGGGTGGGAATCCGGGTGAGAGTGAACCCTGGGGTGGGCTCGGGAGGGCACAGTGGACTGTGGTGAACTGGAGGGCTGCAGCCGAGGTCCCCGCCCAATGCCGAACCTGCTTGGAGACCTCCCGTTGGCAGCAAAGGGCTTGTGTCTGAGCAAATGGAAGTGTCCAGAGGCAGGCCTGGCCCGCAGCGTCTGGGCCGTGGCCTCCGCCTGCCTCCCGCCGTCTTCCCTATCGCCGTTACCGTCGCCTTCGCCATCAGAAGCCTCCGCTCCCGCAGAGACCTGTGTCCTGGACGAGAGACGAGAAGAGACGGAGGAGGACATGGTGGACCGCGATGGAGCGTTGGAGTTGGTGGCTGGGGCGTCCTCACCATCCTTCCCGCCCCTGGAGAGCGGAGGGCCCCGGTGTGGCTGGGTGGGCAGCAGCCGTGACGATCCCCCATGGGGTGGAGAAAGTCTTGAGGGTGGGACTGAGGCACTGGAATCTTCCTCTGCAGCCCCTGAATGGGGGGTCCTCCGCGCGGGCGAGGCTGGCTTTGCACCGGGGTGCACGGAGCTTCTGTCGCGCAGAACGCTGGAGGGGGACTGGCGGCTGGGGGACAGGGCTGGCCGGGGCTGGGCGAAGGCGCCCTTGGGGTGGGGGGAGCCCACAGCGCGCTCGTCTTCGTCTGAGTCCACCAAGTCGTTGTCATGAAAGCTGGCAGGCAGGGAAGGCCGGTGAGAGGTGCCCTGGGTGGCCGCGTGGTGAGCAGGAGAGGCCGAAGCCGAGGGGGGCGCCCCTGGGCGGGGGTGGGAGGCCGGGGAAAAGCCAGGCTTATCTACGCCTTCCCTTCGGGGCAGCGCTGGCATCCGGACCCTCACTGCAGTCCTGCCGGGAGCCACGACCGCGTGGCCATGTCTACTTGGTGGCCTCAGGGTCCGTTTCTGGTCTTGGGTGTCCGAGGGAGACCTGCGCGAGTCCTCCCGGGAACCCAACTCCTCCTTCCCGGTGACTTCCGTCGACTGAAGATCCAGCTCCTCTGCCTTCTTAGCACGAAGCTGGGGTTTTCGGGGCGCCCCACCATTCGCCAATATTTTGTTCTTCAAGTCAAGAAGAAGGTCCTTGGCATTTCTCCCTTGGGGAGAAGCAGGCACAGAGGGGTGTTGGGAGGAAGCTGGAGCAGGTGAGGAAAGCTCAGGTTTTTCGGGTTTCTCATTGTCCTCCGTGTTCTGCTGAACCTCCGCCTTACTGGCTGCAACAGATTTTAAAGAATTGCCTGTCAGAGAAGAAACTCAAAAGTGAAAGCGGAGGTGAGACAAACTATGAAAAACAGCATATGGAGGCATTTCAAATCAGTAGTCATAATGGCTAACTTTTAATTCCTTAGAACCCTGGAAATGTGTTTTCGCAATGATAGCATTCTTTTTAAAACTTATATTTTGCTTTAAGTAACAAATATAGTCCTAGAAAATATACGTGAATTAAATATCTATCTGTTGAACCAGGTTATGCCACATCTTATTATGTGAAGTAATTCTGAAATGAGTACTTTGAAGTAACTCATTTATTTTATAAATGTAAAATCTTATATAGGATATTCTTAATATAACTAATTGTCAATGTATTACAAATGCATTATAGCCATCCTTAATAGACAAGAAACACAAATACACCTGGTGCAAATTGCTGAACAATCTATACTCAAAGTGATGGGGAATGTGTGATGAGCAACTGATTTGTAATTTTTAAGGCATTACACAAAGTTCCCTCCTCCCATAACATGTCCTTACCTGCTTCCTCCTTCTTGTTTAAAATTCCATTAATAGTGGACACATTTATAATTCTCAAATAAGGCTTCAAATAAAAAACTCCGGGGATAGGCAAGCATTATATTAAATGTACTGTAATCACCCTGTCTTCAGAGCAGACTGAGGGAAGAGATTCTATAGGGGAGAGGAACCTATATTGCAGTGAGAGTGCCAGAGGGGCAAATGTCATCCATTTCACAGATTTTTCCATGACAAAATTGTCTAATATTGCAGTCTACCATGGGTCTTCCTAGCACACAGTGAAGGAAAAGCTGCCAATATCCAGCATAAATGTGAGGAAGTAGAAAAGAAAACACGGTCCAAAAACACTCCCCTCCAGTTGTGGATCTTTACTAATGTGTTTGGTTTGGATATGGATCAGGTGAGCTAGACAACTGACATCCTTCTGGGTACAGCTGCACTCCCAAATGATGGAATACAAACCACAAATTTTACTTTAATCTTATTTTTAAATTTTACTTTTTAAAAATTTTAGATTCAGGGGTTGCACGTGCAGGTTTGTTACGTGAATATATTGCATCATGGTGAAGCTTGGGCTTCTAGTGAACCCATCTCCCAGCCAGTGAATACTATACCCAGTGGGTATTTTTTTTTAACCCCACCCATCTCCTGTCCTTTCTGCTTTTGCAAACTAAACATTTTTAAAGCTACATAGAAATTGAAGAGAGCTAACAATGAAAAATGTCACATTACCATTTCTTTTTTTTTTTTTTTTTTTTTTTCCTCGCTCTGTCGCCCAGGCTGGAGTGCAGTGGCCGGATCTCAGCTCACTGCAAGCTCCGCCTCCCGGGTTTCGGCCATTCTCCTGCCTCAGCCTCCCGAGTAGCTGGGACTACAGGCGTCCGCCACCTCGCCCGGCTAGTTTTTTGTATTTTTTAGTAGAGACGGGGTTTCACCATGTTAACCAGGACGGTCTCGATCTCCTGACCTCGTGATCCGCCCATCTCGGTCTCCACATTACCATTTCTAAAAATGTTCTTTCCCTGTCACCACAAGCCTAAAATTAATAGTGATGTCAGATTAATCATATAATTAATACATTAATCATACTGCAATAACAATTAATGTTATCAATAATCAACAACATTTTAATCTTTGAGAAGACTAATTTCTAAAGGGAACACAAAAATATTTTAAAAATCAATATGCAAGTTGGCCTGGAAAAATCATCGCTGAGAAGTTTCGAACCCAAGAGCATGACTCACAGTAACACAAAACAAACAGCAGGAATGGAGAGAGAGAGAAGACAGCCACAGACACACGATGCTTACTTGTTGGCACAGCGACAATGAAGGCTTTGGAGTGAGGTCCCAGACCTCTCCTGTTTGCGGCCCGGATCTTGAAAAGATAGCGTTCCCCAGGCTGCAGACCATCCACCAGGGCAGAAGTAGTGTCTCCACGATAGGTGAGGGACTTTGCTCCAAATGGTTTGAGAGCCGGGGCGTACGAAAGAATGTATTCTGAAATGATTTGGCAGATGGTTGGAAGGAGGAAACTGAGAACAGTCCTGTGTCCAGCAGGCAGACTATATAGGCAGGACGAATTAGCACGTGCATTACTAAAATGAATACACTAGCAATGCACGCCAAGTCACCAGCTGGAGCCTGAAGACACAGCAGAAGGTGAACTCACATTCATTTGGGCAACCAGACAGGGCTGTGTTTTTAATTAGCTGGCACTTTGCTATTTTAAGCAAATTAAACATATGAAAGCCAGGAGGCCAGTCTTCATACAATTCCCCCCAAATTTACACACCGTTGAGTTTCTAAAATTGTATTTATTTACTAATTTGCTATGATCGATATGTCCTGATAGAATAAACTAAGGAAAACGAAGTGACAACTGCTAGGAATGGATCCTGAATAACTTCTGACATCTTCAAGAGTTTCACTTTATTAACCTGGGTTATTTCTGTTAGCACATTTAGCCAGAAAAATTCCATATATGAAATATAATTTTGTTTTTGTAGGAATTAAAAAAGTTCTTACTCAGTATATGCTGATAAAGATATTTCACAGTATTTTAGAGCTGTGAAGAAAAGTTGCTAAGTAATAAATTTATGTGATATCTAATGTTTCCATCTGTAATTGGCTTACTCTGTAGTCATATAATAGCCCTGAATTTGGAAAACCATAGCAAATTCAGTCCAAGGAACTAAAATATGTCTATGCTCACATGGAAATATGATAACATAAGGGAATCATATTTTAAAAAATAATTTTTACCTTCAACTAAAAACTGTCATGCCTATTTTCCTCTCAATGAACCCAAGATTTACAAAACATCAAATTAATATGAGTAGGGTCTGTGCATGGTGGCTCAT
>NW_012101588.1:1892587-1944950 GCF_000951045.1 Mandrillus leucophaeus
GTCTGGAAAAAACACAGCATTCATTTCTCATTGAAAATCAACAAACTCGTCATTTGTGGTGGTCAAAAGTAAGAATTAAGAGAACCCATTGTCTATAAAATTTTGTGATTCAAATTTTAAAATAAATTAAATCCATCTGGAAAATCAGTTTAGCCATGTCAAAGTATATTCTTCTATTATGTTTTATATTTCTCGTACATAGAAAATGCCCCGATGTAATTATTAATTTTAATCTCACCACTACATCCTTATGAAAACTACCTAAGCAGGGTTAAGATACGTGAGCTTTTTTGGACATAAAAACTCAGTTGCAGTTATTATTTCTGGCAATATTTAATTGACTACCATGGAACTTCTTTTGCCAAGGAACTGTAAATATCAACTAAGATGACAGAGAGAGGAAGAGTACACAAGTTGCATGGTAACAAAGTCACTAGGGGTGCAATAATTACCTTTTCATTTTTTAGCTAACAAAAAGTAGTTAGCAAAAAGTCTTTATTCAATTTTCAGAGGTCTTCTCAGCAGCACAACAATACTTAATAGAGAGGAAGTTAAAAGTTCAAATTGTCATAAAAAGAATGATTTAAAGCAAGCTTGTTCAACCCGTGGCCCACAGGCTGCATGCAACCCAGGATAGCTTTGAATGTGGCCCAACACAGATTCATAAACTTTCTTAAAATATTATGAGATTTATGCATGGCCCTTTTTTTTAAAAGCTCATCAGCTATCATTAGGGTATTTTATGTGTGGCCCAAGACAATTCTTCTTCCAATGTGGCCCAGAGAAGCCAAAAGATTGGACATCCCTGATTTAAAGGGACCAAACTAATATTTTTCTCTTGTTGTGGATCTATTCTAATGGCAAAAAAAGAGAGAGAGAGAGAGAGAGAAAAAATAGTACAATCTATTCTTGAAAAAAAACAAAAAGTGAAAATCCATTAAGTATAGAAAATACAGTTCCACATCGACCTTCCTTAACTTCTATTATTCCATGAAAAGACATCCTACGTGTCAGCAAACGTAGTTTTGGACGAATATAAAGGAGAACCATTCAGTTTTTTCAATTAAGAAAATCTCAAAGGAGATTAGTAGTAATTTTCTGGATTTCTTTAAGCTTACATAAACATTTTATAGTTTCTGGATATATTAGACTTAAAGTTGCCCCTCAAAGCTAATAACAATAAAAATTATTTATTTCTTGAATAAAACCTCCATTCCTTTCTATTCTTAGAGTATATTTGCATAGGCAGTGCCAGGAAAAACTTCAGCCTAGCTCTTTAAAATGTCTCCAAACAGATTCTGAAAGGTTCTTAAATGCTTTTACATTAACAATAAAAGATTTTTTGTGTGTATTTAGTATTCGCAACAGACTATTTTAAAATTTAACTAGTTGTGAATGCTTTACTCTATTTTTGTTCTTTAAAATATCTAGCTTTTTGCTATTTTGGTGTTATGTTTTCCTTGTCATCAATAAATACATAAACAAACAAATGGTGACAAATAGGGAATAAATCCATTTTCCAGCAATTATTACTTGAGCTTTTCAAACCCATTAAATGGATTTATGGTCCCATGAAAGATATTGACGGCTCTGCAGGATTCCTGCTGACCTCTGCTTTTGTGATCTTCCTAGCACAAGGAAAAGACTCATAGCATGAAAGCCAGGGTGTTGTCCAGATGGGAAAAGGTTATGCTGTCACACCCATGCAATGAAAAACATCCTTCCCAACAGCAACAGCAAAAAGCCTTCAATGGATGAAAAGAATAGTCACTTTCGTGACTGCTTGGATCTTGGGCAATGAAAATCTTGCATGAAATATCCTTGTCCCTTGGGTGAGCACCTCTTAGACGTATGTTGCTTCCCTATTTCTTTTTCAGTCAATAAAGCCGTAAGCAGAGGCCATGATCATCAGAATCAATGCATCTTACAGTTTAGGGAGTAAGATTCCTACCTTTCACTTTCCCCTCAGTCTCTGGTAGCGCATCCCAAGATACAGCGACAACCGTAGGTTTGCCATTGACAGGCCAGACGTTCAAGTTTTCAGGAGCTGTGGTAGGAGCTACAAAATGATAAGGAATGAAACATTTTTAAATGCCTTAGTGGACATTCTAGATGTAAATAGCACATGGTCTCTAAGTACACATTTTTTTTATTGAAGAGCTACTGTGTTAATTTTTATTATACCTGAGAGAAAATTCCACACTGGTTCTTTGTGTAATATAGTGATTTATGTCAATACAACCAATTCATTTAGTGAGTTTAGACATATCTAGGGAAATTGTCTTAGTAATTCAGAATTTCTTTCATTGCCAAATATTGAAATATACTAAGAAGATTAAGCTCCAGTTCCAACTTCATCTTAATACAACTTTGAAAGACATAGTTTAAGAGAAAAGAATGGTAGCCTTGGATACAAACCAAAATTTTTCCCAGAATCAAATGCAGCCTCAGCCTCAGGAAAGCAGAGGCTCTCCTACATGCAAGAGCATCCATTACCCAGGGGCATTCACGCATACAATGGTGACTGATACATGCTACACACTGGGATTTAATGTGCTCCACATGTCGGAACAACAGAACAACATGCTAGTGGAAAAGGCCAACAAATGGTAAAACATGGACCCAAAGAACAGTTCCTTAACTTCTTTGCATGTATGGATAGAAACTCTACCAAAATGTAGGGTTAATGTGACTTTCAAAAATGCCCACGCTGGCCTTTGTCACTGTTGGCATCTTACATTGTCTTTAAATCGTATTTTGGGTGTAATTCCCAAATTGAAAATTCAAAGGCCATTTCAAATACAGACCAGATTCTGGTGTTCTTTGGAAGACTGACGTACTCCATTTGCCATCTCTTTCACCCTGTGAAATACGGACTGCAAATTCATACACGGTGTCTGGAATCAGGTTCTCAATCAGCACACGCCTGTTAGCGATCTGCTTATAATCCCACCTGGCCAATTCCCCCTTCTCTCGATAGCGCACGGTGTACTGTCTATAAGAAAACACAACACAATGATCTATCAAATTCTCTGCAACTCAACACTAGATGCCTTGTTTTTCCTTCCTCATAAGTGATGACTTTGGGAGGTAAGTAAGAAAATCAAAGAGGAGAAAAATCTAAACTTTTGACTATGTGACTGGCTCAAAGAATCTGCTTAAGTTCCAAGCAAAGTTGTCTAAGGTAGGAGGAAAAAACAGAGCTTAGTGTCTTTTCAAGACCAAAAAATCTTATACTCCTCAAAAGAGCAAGCAGAGATTATAAAGGGAAGGGAGAGAAAGGAGACAGCTTTTATGAGGCAACTACGTTATCAGGGATGTGTGTTAGTGAGTGTGAGTGTGTGTGTGTGTGCATCTGTATTTGTGTCTACTCGAGGCATCAGTAGAGACCTGGCCCACGGTTATCTCAGCTCTCCAGAAAAGAAAGACAAAAAGACTCATTTCATCCCAAATCAGGCATGTTTTCCATAGGTTCAGGAGGAACGGGAACATGTGGTTTTGAGTAGACTTACTACCATGAAAAGGAGCGAAAACGTGACACAGAGCAGGACAGAGGCACCTACAAAAGGAACTGTGGTGCATGGTTATCGGGGGAGAAATACGCTATGACCAAATATGGACAGTTCAGCAACCCCTGACAGCAGACACCCTCGACAGTCTAAGAGCCACAAACACCATTTATTTGATTCCCTTTCAAAGAAATTGTCTTTGTGGCCTCTTTGCAGTAGACAGCATTTGATATATTTAAAATGTGCTATTTGTTATACTGAATATGTCAGGAGAAGATTTCAGTTGAAGACACAGCACACCAATTAACACAACAGTTCTGCTAAGAAAATGCAAGCCTTCTCTGGTTTCAGCAAGATGTTGGAAATCAAAGTCCAGTGGTAAAAGGAACACTTCGTGCTGATGAAGACCACATGGCTAGGGAGAGAATCGCTACGAATCTTCCAAAGTCTTTCAAAAAAAAGGCAGATATCTTTTTTACTAGCGGACAGTGGAGGAAACTATGTATCTAATATGAATAATCATTTATATATATGTATATATATATATATAATGCCATCATCATATCCCATTCATTTTAAACTATATTCCCCTTTCCTGGTTGCAGAGAGGTTGAAAAATTAATGCATAATAACCAGGCCACCACATCTGTGGCTTTGTCTTGGTTACTTAATGTATTCAGTCATAGAACTAAAATTTTGATGGCTATATTAATCTACCACTAACTAGAAATGATGTTCACTAGTAGCCTTTTAACATAAGAATATTTTAACCTTATGATTGGTTTGCCTTTTATTGCTGTTGCAAATGAATATAAAAGCCAGAACAGCATCACATCATGGTTTAAGAGAAGATAAGTGTTATGTGTAAATGAGCCAGACATGAAGCAAGTCAGTGTTTAGCAAAGTCTAATGAGGAGCTACTAAGTATAAGGCATTAGACATTGTCCACCACTCTACATAAAGTCCATCCTACAGTGACTCTTCCTGGATCACAGGAGGAACGGTGAGACTCCTCCCAAAGTGGACCCTGTGCATGAACAGAACATCAATGAGAGAAAGCAAAACACAAATAGAGGCAAAGAAAGAAATGGAATCTAGGAAATTTCCAGACACAAGATAAATCACTGAGCAAGTGAGATGTGAGTTCCTGCTGTGTGTACTACATACGAGGCCCTGGTAACATCTGATTTGTGGGAAAAGTGTGAGCACACTTGGGATTAACTAGGTTGTCATAGAATATTTACCATTCAGCTATTCAGCTACAAAAGAGGCCAGCATTCATGTAAGTCAGAAAATAAAATCATTAAATACATGTCTTTTCAGGGCCAGAAAAACCCCATCTCTCATATATAAAGACAAATAAATAAGCAAAAGTACCTTGATGCAACAACTTTCTTCTGTTTTTCTAGAACAGGATCCACCCAGGACACAAGCACAGACTGAGATGACATAACTCGGACGCTTATGTCATCAGGTACATCCAATTCGTCCTCTTCTGAAATGACAATGAGACCCAGAGAAAGGCTTTCTCTCACAACAGGTTCTGCTCTGAGCTCCTCAGTCCTTGACAGGCCATTACTCACCCTGCATAAGTTTTAGATTGCTTGTGTGTAATGTAGACAAAATGAAATTGATAGAAAGGTAAACAATTATTTGATTAGTCAGTGTAGAAAAACAAAAATCTCCATCTTGCATTTCTTAAACACAGGCTAAGAAATGAGCATTTTGGCCAGGCGTGGTGGCTCACGCCTGTAATCCCAGCACTTTGGGAGGCCAAGGTGGGCGGATCACAAGGTCAGGAGATCGAGACCATCCTGGCTAACATGGTGAAACCCTGTCTCTACTAAAAAATACAAAAAAATTAGCCTGGCATAGCAGGCGGCTGTAGTCCCAGCTACTCGGGAGGCTGAGGCAGGAGAATGGTGTGAACCCAGGAGGCAGAGCTTGCAGTGAGCCAAGATGACTACTGCACTCCAGCCTGGGCGACAGAGCAAAAACTCCGTCTCAAAGACAAACAAAAACAAAAAAGAAAAAAGAAAGAAAGACATAAGCATTTCACTTTAAAAGCTGCCCAACCCAATCGACATATAAAACAGTACAAAGGGGATGCTTTGCCTGGGTGAAAGATGGTCCAAGTAACTCAGTGCTTTCTCAATAAACACTGTTAAGTTTCTGGAAAATAATAACATTTTTATGGAAAGCAAAAGTTTAGGAGAAGGAAAACTCTACTCACATTTCCTTGACGACCATGGCATGAAATGAAAATTCTGGTTCAAACAACTGGAAGATTCACATTGGGTTTGATGTCCTCACATTTTAGAAGGTGTGAGTCCAAGACAGATTAAAACGTGTTCAGATATGAACCAGAAGTCAGTTTGCCAATTTCTTACAGAGATTTATCTTTGTTATCAATAGAACATATCACAGCCACAAAGCTTATAGTCTCAGTTCAAAAGACTCACAAGACATCTTCAATATTACTCTGTAGTCTCTTGGGGTTTTTTTGTTTGTTTTAGTTTTTTGTTTCATTTTTTCTTTTCACTTTTCAGGAACCATATTTCAAGAGGATGTGGATTTTACCACCAGCAGGGGAAGGTGAAAATATTTAGCCTTCTAGAAAAGTGATATAGGGACTTATCCTATGGCAGCAAGTCATCAATAGTAAGAGTGAAACATCGTATTTGTGGAACTTCATACAGTGTAAAAAAGTATAATTTTGATTTTTTGTTGTGAACTCATGAAAACAATCATATTGCAGATTGCCTCTTTAAATTAAGATATGTGGTCCAGAAAAGGTACCTGTCATTTGTTAATGTATCAGGAATATAGAAAATGTCTCTGAAAGGACGTGGGAAATGTAACCATGTGGACAGTGATCAGGCTCTCAGCAAACCCCTATGATGCTTTTTCTGAGGATTCTCAATGTCATTTTAATGCAGATATAGCTGAAATAATATGTGTGTGCTTATCTTGCATGCACCACCTCCTGCCTGCTCTTCTTTCTCTCTCATGTCGTTCAGTGCATCACCCAAGGCAATTTAGGCTTGAGCCAGACTGCATCTTTACTGGAATGAACGCTTGGCTGCTCCTATCACAGCAAATCTACTGCACAGTGAAGTGGTTCAAAATAAACAGTGAAATGTATTCCATCACAAAAGCACTCTATCCTTTGCATATAAAAGCAGCACGCTTACACCCAAAATGTGACCACGTTTGCCCTGTTATTTCTTTTAGCCTCAGTAAAATTCATGTAATTCATCATTCAGCCAGCATCATTTGGAAACAACATAGCATTCATACCAGACTATGGTGTGACCAAATGCATCCTTAGAAACATACCTGAGATCTTTCGCTTTGTTAGGGCAGCCCTGTAGACTGGTTGGCTCCGGCCCTGGGAGTTCATGGACTGCAGGGAGACGACATACACGGACTCTGAGGCTGTGGACCAGGGAGTGAGAGATGAGATTCTGGTTTGGATTTCTCAGAAACACACAGCCCCTGGGGGTGGAGGGGGGTTCTGCATTCCTCCTCCCCTTCCCCTTTTTCCATTTTCTCTTTCTGGGGGCATTCCCACTTCTTGAGGACAATGAAGGGCGAGCCCAAGAACTGCAGGAATTAAACTCAAAAAGAACACTATTGTATTAGAAAATGGGGAGCCGATTTTTACCAGTAATTCCTGAAAAATAGGTTTCTACCTCATCAGCATCAAAAAGAGATAAACAAAAACAAAACAAAACCATCAGAAAGAGATAAATGCTTTAAAAAAGAATAACACGTTTACCCACATAATTCCCCCAATTTCTTTCTACTTCCAGAATTGGTAAGAGGGGGTTACTGTGTTTTTAATCTGGGGTTACCAGAAAGAAAGAAGAAAAGAATAGCCAATGTGCAACATGAGTAGCCCAGGTCTTTCTTTCCCTGTGGAATGCTGTGCCCTTCAAAGCTCAAATCCTCAAAACAGAGTCTCTGAAGATTTACTAACAGCACATGGAAGCCTTTCAATGTGCCCCTTATTTCTAGATGGTTCTCTCAGTCAGTTCTTGCCCCCACCCTCTGAGGGATCCCACTAGCATGCAACGAAACCCGAACTTGAAAATTAAACAGTTGGTCCTTGAACAACACAGGTTTGAACTGTGCAGATCCACATTATACATGGATTCTTTTCAACCAGATGCAGATAGGATTGTATTCCAGAGATGCCAAACCCGAGCATAGGGAGGGCCAGCCTTTGCTGTATGTGGATTCTGCAGGGTCTTGAGTCTGCAGGGATTGGGGTATACTCAGGGAATGCTGGAACCAATCGCTGTGTATACCAGGGGCCATTGTAGTTGGAGAAAAAAAAATGCAGTGATGGAACAAAACTTGTCCTCTCAATTAGTATGGAATCAAAAAGTCTGAGACCTAGGTAAAACCTTTTTTATTTTTTATTTGACCTTCTTATCTTATAAATAAGGACATAAAGCTCTAACAATTGAGTGACTTGCCCGGGGTCACACATTTAATAACTCATAATCTATCCTGAATCCAAAATTGCTAATACCTCACTCCAGACTCTCTGACCAAGGCTCCTGTTGCAGCTTTAATCATTTCAAGAATAAAAATGTGGCAATCTGGCCTATATCTAGTACTGATAGTTATAATATCAGGTAGGACCTAGGTCAGTTAACGGAGGTGACACTAAGATCCTAAGGGGAGCTGAGAGCACGCACTCTCTCCTTCAGGCACTGCACATGTTCAGATGGCAGCAGGAAATCGCTGTCTTGTCTTTACAGGCATGTTGTGCTAAACAGGAAAGAAGACTTGTGTTCAAAATTCTCACACAGAGGGACTGTTTATGGAGAGTGAGCTGCTGTAGAAGAATCAGAGGTTTCAAGGGAAGAGGGTAATATTTGACAGCCTGCTCCCTACAGAGAGAACGCGGGTGATACTCTAGCCATAAATGAGTAAATTATTTATACGGAGGCACTCGGCACTCACCTCTGATTCTACCAGAAGATTTTTAAATGTGTGTTTTATAAAAGGGAGGAAATAGTTTGTAACACTTGAATACACAGAACATCAAACTAAGCTTCTATACGGAGGAGTCACTTCAGATCTGTTCGTTACTCGGTGCTATTGACGACGGAATCTCGCCAGAAGTAAACAAACAAACAAACAAAAATAGCCATTCAACCTCACAGTCCAGGGACACACGTAAGTAACTAAACAGGGAAAGCAGTGTCCCATCATTTCTCAAGAACCACCAAGAAATGAATAATTTCCCACAACTGAAATTTGTATGTGCCTTCAATGTATTTCTTAAAGTTCTGAGATTTGTTTTTAATGCCCAGATTTCATGATTTGCTGCACTCTTGAAACCAATCTTGGCCCAAAGTTATCATTAAGAAAAAGTTTTACTCTGCAGTAAACACAATGACAGCTCTCCTCTGTGCTAGGCTTCTCACGTGCACTTCTTCATTGAGTCTTAACAAAGCCCCGCGCAGAAGCTACTGTTGTTGTCTTCACTTCACAGACAAGGATGACAGGCCCACCCAGGTCTGCAGGCACCAAAGCCTGACTCTCAATTACTGCAGAGGAGGGGCGGGCGCAGAGCTGAACAGGCCACGGACACCCAGCAAGCTGTCTCTTCCTCATAGAGATATGATGAACATACAATGGTGTCAAGATGACCTCTTTCTGTGCCCCTGATTACTGAATAAAGAGGGGAAATGGGCCAGATGAGGTGGCTTATGCCTGCAATCCCCAGCATTTTGGGAGGCCAAGGTGGGTTGATCATCTGAGGTCAGGAGTTCAAGGCCAGCCTGGCCAACATGGTGAAACCCCGCATCTACTAAAACATACAGAAATTAGCTGGAGATGGTGGCAGGTGCCTGTAGTCCTAACTACTTGGGAGGGTGAGGCAGGAGAATCACTTAAACCTGGGAGGTAGAGGTTGCAGTGAACCGAGATTGCGCCACTGCACTCCAGCCTGGGTGACAAAGTGAAACCCTGTCACGAAAAAAAAGAGAGGAAATGAAATTCCCAAAATGGCCCCAACGTCATCAGCCCAGCAACCCCAGGAACCCCCAGTCAGTGCCACACTTGCCCACTTCCTGACCTCAAGTGTGTGATGGATGTGGTACAAATGCCCTCCCCCACTCCCACAGCTCCTTGGTGACTTGTAGAAGGAAGTCCCCTGCTCCTTCTCAGCTCCCCATCCTGCAGCCTCCTCTCCCCTGACAGTTCCACGGCCCCTCCAGCTGCAAGTCTTTGCCCAAATGCCACCTTCTCTGTGGGGCCTCTTTTGACAGTCAGTTCAACACTAGGGCCTCCCTGGGATCGCGTCTGATGCACGAGATGCCCAGTAAGACGCGTTTAGTGACAGAGAGTGGCTCAGAGAGCGGCTCTCCGCTGCAGGACATAAGGCCCACCCCTCAAGTTTCCTTAGCATGTGACCACTCTCTGTAGTACCAAGGGTTCTGTGGCCTCTCTGGTATAAACAGTTTGAAAATCCCATGCAGGATAAGTGGGTAGACAGGCTTCCCATGACATGGCAGGTCCATTCCAACACCTTGAGGAAAATGCACTTCAGCCCCATCCTGCACCACCTTTTCCACGTGATGGGGCCAGCTTCCAGGAGCCCTCCTCCTCACAGTGACCTCTTACATCATTCACGGTAGCAAGTCTAGTGCTTTTTATGTGTGAAAATTTAAGAGCTAACTCATTTGACCAGAAGCCCAAGAGGCTGTCCTGTCCACCCAGGTGGGGACCAGAACCCACCCCAATCTCAGATCCAATATTTGCTCACGTTCAGGCAGCAAAAAACATCCTTCCACCATGTTCAGGTGAGCCAGCAGTTCACTACTGAAGAAATAAAAACAACGACAACAACAACAGATCCAGTCAGTTGAAAAACCTGTCGATGCTAAGTGACACTTTAGTGTGCGCCGTTCCCAAAAGGCTCAGAACAAAGCGAGCTGTCCGTTGAAACAAAGCTCCCCTGCAGCAGCGGAGATGCAAAAACAGGGACTCTATTCTCCTGCTGATATGCCGGGCAGAATTTGACCCGCATCACCAAAGTAGAGCCAGCTTACCTGGCTCAGGAAGGAATGACTGAAGGGTATACAAATTATTCTGTGGCATCAGGGGGTGGAGTCTCTAATTCGAGGTCTTGCTGCTACTACTAAAGTCACGCTTGGCAAACGACATCCAGCTTGAGTTTCTCCTTTTGCTTCCTGCATTCCCCTGACATTTCATGTGTGAGTTTCTCCTTCTGCTTCTTGCATTCCCTTGACATTTCACATGCTGCTGCAGCAGAGGGGTGGCTGGTCTCCTTTGTGTTTGAATAGGTCTGGAGTCCGTACTCTGGGCTGGCTTTGACGCTGTGCCTGGCTCTCTCAGCTGCCTATGCTACCATGTGGAGATCACGCAAAGGCACAAAACTCCATGCGGCCAGCCCGTGCCTGGAACACTCAGCCCGCCTGTACCTGGAACACCCGCCAGGCAGCAGAGTTCCTCCAAGACAGTCTTCAGCAGGTGGCTGAACACTACAAACAGAATAGGGACATCCTGGGCTGTATCAGGGAAGGGATCTGATGTGACCATCCACCCAATGTCTCCGCCAGATCAAATCCAAACTGCTGACATGTGGAGTAGAATTTGCCTGCATCACCAAAGTTGAGCCAGCTTACCTGGACCCAGGGAGCTGGCCTCAGAGGTCCTGAAGAGCACAGAGCTGCTTATCCAGGCTCCTAAATGCATGGTTGTACCTTCTGCAGAGTTAGGCGATCTCAGAGCGCCTAGGAGTGTGGTCTCGCCAGGCTTCCGTCCAAGCCAGTGCTCTGTTTCCACGCGGCTGCTGCCCACCTCGGCTGTTTCCTGAGCACCGTTTCTGCCTGTGCAGGCCGGCAGCTCTCCTCCTAGGCAACTCTCCCCTCTCCTCCCTTACCACGCCCTTGTCTGGTCTCGCCCGTCTCAGTCTCACTGTCTGCCCATCCCTCTCCTTGTCTGAGGGATTTTACCTTTTAAGACTAAGAGGCCCCAAGCAATGGTTGCCAGGCTGCCTTCTCAGCATCGCCTCCCGGCATAGCACACACACCTTCCCCCACCGCGCCCACCTCCAGCCTCCACACCACAGGGCAGGAAGCTGAGACGCCTGCTTATAAGCAAGGGAAGAGACCCCTCCAGGTAACAGAAGCGGCTCCTCCAGGTAAGGGAAGAGGCCCCTCCAGGTAAGGGACGAGGCCCCTCCAGGTAAGGGAAGAGGCCACTATAGTTAAGGGGAGAGGCCCCTATAGGTAGGGGAAGAGGCCCCTCCAGGTAAGGGAAGAGAAGCCTAGGTCTTGCATGAGTCTTCCAGAAGGCCCAATAAATCACATCCTTTCCCTTGCTTGAGTACTGAACTGATAGGAAATGCCAGAATAGTCATTTGTGGGGGCTGAAAACCTTATGACAGTGGTAAGAAGCAAGCTGGGGAACATGGGGCAAGTATGCTTTACACGGAACCCAGAATTAGGCTGTCCGCTCAAGCAGCCCTGGGCCCTGCGTGTGCTCTCTGTGGCCTGGCTTGCCCACAGGGGCAGAGATGAAGGGCCCAGCCATGCTTACCCCACGCTTCTTCCAAGGCACCAATGAGAGAAGCAGGAAGCAGGGGTGAGACAGCTCTGGGCACTGTCTCCACAGGCAGGAAGCATCAGGCCCGAGGAATAAGTCGATAAGCCTTGCCCCTCACAGAGCCAAGCCTATAGCCGCTATCCAGGCTTATGGATGAATAAGGCCTGCAAAGATCAGGACTCTCCCTCCAGGCTAGAACAAGCACATAATCTCTCCCCATCACAACAAAGGTTCCCATCAGCATTCCCTGGCCAGTGCTTCCTTTACCCAGTAAGGGGTGGACAAAAGGGAGGATGGCCTGAGTGATAGTTAATACTGAGTGTCAACTTGATTGGATTAAAGGATACGAAGTATTGGCCAGGCGTGGTGGCTTATGCCTGCAATCCCAACACTTTGGGAGGCTGATGTGGGTGGATAATCTGAATTCAGGAGTTCGAGACCAGCCTGGCCAACATGGTGAAACCCCATGTCTACTAAAAATACAAAAATCAGCTGGGTGTGGTGGCACGTGCCTGTAATCCTAGCAGCTCGGGAGGCTGAGGCAGGAGAATCGCCTGAACCCAGGAGGCGGAGGTTGCAGTGAGCGAAGATTATGCCACTGTACTCCAGCCTGGGTGACAGAGCAAGACTCCGTCTCCAAAAAAAAAAAAAAAAAGATACAAAGTATTGACCCTGGGTGTGTCTGTGAGGGTGTTGCCAAAGGAGATTAACATTTGAGTCAGTGGGCTGGGAAAAGCAGACCCACCCTCAATCTGGGTGGGAACAATCTGATCAACTGCCAGCTCAGCTAGAATATAAACAGGCAGAAAAATATGAAAAGAGAGACTGGCCTAGCCTCCCAGCCTACATCCTTCTCCTGTGCTGGATGCTTCCTGCCCTCAAACATCAGACTCCAAGTTCTTCAGTTTTGGAACCTGGACTGGCTCTTCTTGCTCCTCAGCCTGCAGATGACCTATTGTGGGACCTTGTGATTGTGTGAGCTAATACTTAATAAACTTCCCTTTATATATATGTGTGTGTGTAGCATCTATATACACACACACACACACACACACACACACACACACACAGTCCATTAGTTCTGTCCCTCTAGAGCACCCTGACTAATACAGCCTGACTTGCAGTTTCACTCGGCTACCATGTCTCATCTTAATGGGACCCAAGGCCCAGTGTCCTAGGATTCTAAAACAAAGCTTCAAATAACAAAATGACAAAAACAGCCAAGATGACAAGATTAGACTCAAGTCCAGGAAAATGGCCTGACTCGAGTCTGTGCTGTCGGATCAGGAAGCAACTGACAGGCACTAGGAAGGCAGCCTGGGGCTACCATTAACAAAAGGTTAAAATGATGGCGTCCAGGATGGAGATGGAAGAAACAGTAGAGATTCAAATCATTGCAGCACCTGGCAAGTCGACATTACAACTGAAATACAATGCTCTGTCATGAATGAGCTTCTCAATATTGAAATGATCCCGAAGACCATGGAAACATTGAATACCAATGAATATGAAACTCACCTAGCTTTTTAATTTCGTGTGTCCGCTCATCTCTTGTCAGTGGAACATAATTCATCTTCCGGCCACTCTCCCCGTAGCCCAGGAGAAAACCTCGTGATCTGCGTGGACTCTTGGCTCCAGACAGGCGTGGTGCCTTCCATGCAACGGACAGCCTGTCATCTGAGGACCGGACACGCACACGCAAGGGCTTGTTGGGCACTTCCTTTTCTTAAAGAGGGCAGGACACAAAAGTGGTTAGACGGTAGACCACTTAGAGTTTGCCATCATGCACATAAGGTTTCCAGACACTGAGCCTCAACAATTAGCTGCTGAGCATCAAACATACGTTTCTTGGTAACTAATTCTAGTAAGGACATTTTTCCCCCAACGGTATCAATACTCTATCCACATATTCCGCCCCACGTTTCATACCAAAAGGTCTCAAGAAATTAAAACATTCCATGTTGTGAGACTGCCCGCCAGAAATCTTGAATGTTTTACAGTGTCCCTTTTTATCTATTTCCTTTTGTCCCCGTTAGGCCAAAATTATATATTCTCTGGCAAGAGCTAAAGGTCAGTATAAAAATATAGCAGAGAGACATTATGTGCTATTTATAACTCTCCTCCAGAAAGCTTTTTCACTGTAATGTAGAAAAGATGGGCTTTCCTTGACTTTACAATGAATCATTAACTGATTTCTATTTTGGTCCTAATTTTTGTTCCATGTCTAAGTCTTGCTCCTCCAGACAAAGCCTGGTCATGCTACACCATTGCTGCTATCCTCTGTGTCTGTTGTTTCTTTTTTCTTGCTACATTAATCCATTTTGAGAAATCCTCTTGCTAAGCCAATCAATCTCAAGAAACATTCTCACTGTGAACCTTCCCAAAGCAGGGCATTCTGGTGGTCAATACTTAGTGTTTAAAATTTTGCTTGTATACCAAGTAAGAGCTGGTATGTTTGGAAACAAGGGTTACGGATCATGTGACTACCACCTTGCCCTCTTTTAGAATATGCCACTAATCACATTGTAAGCCCTCATTTGGGGATCCAGTTAGGCTAAAGAGCACCTCTTTAATTGTGTAAGGCAGTTACTTCCCAAGCATTCTTCCTCCGTATATACATTAACCCCATCACCAATTCTGACTAATTTTATTAGACTGGAAAATTCCCAGCTAGGCTAACATTTCGACACTAAGACATAAAAACAAAATCTAATATCACGATTTAGCATACTCTTCAAGAACACATAAATCAATAGCCTTTGGAGATGCTGAAATGGCAGACACCTGGTTCCAACATCCTGAATCTAACCAAAAGGAATATCCACTTGTAGAGTAGCTGGAGTTACCCAGCCAGTCACTGGGCACCCCATTCCTACAGGCTACTAAGACAACACCATGTCGTGTTCAACAAATACTTTCCCTAATAATCAAAGTCATAATTGTTTTAAAGTTTTTTTGTTTTCAGTCCAGAAGTATAATCCAGTAAAATGAGCAGATCTACTGAGAACACACACACGGGTCTTATGTGAGTCAGCTGAAACATAAATCATTGAGCAGAGACAGCATCCTCTGCCCTGAGCTCTGCTCCAGTCCTGAGACCTTCCCAGCCATGTGTCTGGGGATGGAAACCGCTCCAGGGGGTTACACTGTCCCTGCTGGGCCTTGGGGAGGACGGCAGGTCTCTGCTGCAGGACAAACCGATTCTGACTCGGCAATCCCTGACACTCAACAGTAATAAGCTGCAATAAAAAATGCTTAAAAAGTCTTTGAAATTTCCTGAGGGGCGGGGTCCCTGAGGAGTCAGGAGTGAAGTTCCAAGGACAAGGAGCCTGGTCACAGATGGCACAAGCTCGTTGCCTGCAGTGTCTGCCGGTGGCTCTGTCCTGCACAATGCCAGGTTCACTAAACATGAGCCACACACCCCAACAGCAGGGACAACAGCTTCCTGCTCACTGCACACACTTCCCCCTTCCAGGCTCTGGCTTTGCTGTCCATCCTAGAAGGAGACCAGGCCCACTGAACAGCTTTGGGGACAGGGCCGAGGCTGGCTCTTGCAATCCCCTGTTTTATGAAATGTTTCGCTCTGCAGCAAGCTCTCACATAGTTCATCTAGTTGTCCTTACAACAGCTCCAAGGTAAGTAGGATAGCGTCATCACCCCCATGAGAAAACTGTGGTTCACAGAGGGGAAGTAGTAGCTGACAGACGGTCACATAGCTGTTTAGGGCCAGGCAGGGACCTGAGTTCAACCATTCTGATTCCCAGTTTCATCCCCTTTCCATGGTGCCCCTTTCATTTAAGCTCCTGCTTACCCCATGGGCCATCCCACCAACCTCCCAACCTCTTCTAATTAATGTGAAGCAAGGGTTTTGAGTCCACAGGCTCCCTTCAGAGTATTAACACACAACTGCCTTGCCCAGTAGGCATTACATATAACAAACAGTATCCTCAGCAGGTAGCAAATGGACAAGAGAAAGACTGTCACCAAAGACCACCCGGGAAGAACTGTTCCCTAGACAACATGGAGCTCGCTGTCTCCGTAATAACCGGAGGGAAGTGAGAATGTCCTCCCTCTAAACACAATTGTCTCTCTTTCAAATCTTTGGGTTTAGAAAAACCAATCCCATTTTTTTCAAGTATTTTGAAAATTTCCTTTCTTTAATACTCTGGGTTATATAGACCATCAAACATCTTTTATAGATCATCTGGTAATCCTCTTTTAAACTGATGTGCATATTAAGAAAACTAGCCATATGGTTCAAATTCATTTGCAATTAAACTATTTAAGTGTTTTCTCTGGGCTGTATGTGATAGCCTCACCAAAGCCTTCTGAAATTCTCTAATAAACCTTTGTAAGTCTTTTATCTTGAAAACAGGAAGTCACAACTGCCAAGGGTGATGGAACTCACATCTAACAGCGTTGAGTGTAC
The DNA here is from genome assembly GCF_000951045.1 of Mandrillus leucophaeus. Lineage (NCBI taxonomy): Eukaryota > Metazoa > Chordata > Mammalia > Primates > Cercopithecidae > Mandrillus > Mandrillus leucophaeus. The sequence goes on from NW_012101588.1 coordinate 1,909,118, forward strand.
TTCAGACTTGGCTGGACACATTCCCTCAACTGCTCTTGGTGCAACGTAATCAGGTGAATTGCACTTAGAACTGGCTGATAACAGAAGACCTACGGCAACTGATTATATGTCACCCACTTGGCAGGTCCCCTGGGTGAAAAAATTACCATCCAGATTGCAGCAGACCTCAGAAACCAGACAGGATTCAAATATTTCTCCTGATTTGTGCCACCACCTTTGCAAATTGGCAAATGTTCTGAACTTGTACAGAATCAAAATCTCTTTTTTTTTTCCAAGGAAAAAAAAAATCTAAAACTCAATATGATGTTTTACCCATTCTATGCTAGTTAAACTTGGTAGCTTCTGAATTGGGCTTGAAGTCACAGGCTCTGAAGTCAAAGTCTGCATCGAATCTATTACAGGCTATGTGGCTTAGACTTCTCTCTGAACTTCAGTTTCTTCTGTAAGACAGTGCCCAGCATATGGGCTTTGTAATATAACCATGTAAAATGTTCGGTGCCATACCTGACATATGCTATATTAAGCACACTAGTTGTGTTTGTGGCCCTGACAAAAATGAAATCCCTCGCTTACTAGATTCACTAGCTGAGTGGGCAGCCCCCTTCAGAATGGGAGCTGTGAATGTATCACAGAGTTTACCACCATGCCTTGCATACAGGGGCACTAAAAAAAGTGTTTCAAAGAAGCAAATGTGAACAAAAGAGAGGGCTTATTGCCAAGGACCCTTTACATTGAAAATCTTTTCAAATCTGAGGTTGCCCATAGCCAGGTTAAGAGTGTTATTCATCATCTTCATCAACATCTAGCAATTATCAGTGACTCGAAATCCCTCTCTTCATTGGTGTAAAAGAATGCATGACCACAGCTGTCTGGTGGCCGCTTTCTCTTGGCCCAGGTCTCGTCTGGCAGGACATGCTCACTTCCCAGCAGAATGTGAGGTTTCATTCCATCTACAGCCTTGCAAAGGTGCAATTTATCTGGTTTGTCCCACTGACCAATCTGACACCCCAGTGCGCTGACCACCAGCTTCACGAAGATGGTCCTGGTGTTTATCCCCGTGACCTGAAAGAGCCGACCTGCATGCTCATGGGCCTCCAAATACCCACCTCACCCCAGACGGCTGCCCCACCATCCCCAGCACCAGCCTCCAGGATAACTGTGGACACCAATCTGCACGCGGGGGTGGGGGTCAGGGGGTGTCCAGCCATTTAGACCACAGCCATGGTGCTCAAAATTCAGTGTGCACCAGAAGCACCTGGTCAGGTGAAAACAAACCCTGGCCTCCCACCTCCATCAGGACCAGGCCTTCTGCACATTCCTGATGAAGAAGCTTGATAAGGAAGAGATGAGAAGCCTGACAGGAAGAAGAAAGAAAGGGCAGGGAAAGGGGAGGGAATGTGTGTCCGGGAGCAGTGAAGGCCGGCTGCTGATAGCCTGATGGGGGCAGGACATCAGCTTTGTGGACCACACTCTGCATCTGAACTCCCTGACCCCAGCTCATGCTCAGGCCCAGTGCTGCCTGACGTCTCCAGACTTGGTCAGCTCCAGCAAATGCCTCCCCAGCCTGCATCCATCACAGGCTTATTCTTCCTGTGCAAGTTCTGACACATAATCCTCCTGAAACACCTTTGAATTAATTTACAGTACTCTTCTTCTACATACCCAATATTTGCAACACTTACTGTAAAGTCCCTCTTTAATGCCATATTTTCTCTCCCATAAGCAGCCTCAATATGTGTAACTATGTACTGGTTTTCTGTGATATTTGGTTAGGCCCAGCTAGTTAACAATAAGGAGAAAGGACAATTGGCAGCCATCCTTGAAATCACCCAATCACAGCCCATTTGCCGACCAAAGAAGTGAGGCTCAGAAAGGCTAAGGGAACATCTCAAAACCAGACAGCAGGAAGCTGAAGCCAGAATTGGCACCCCATCTGTCAGATCGATAGCCCTAGCTCTCTCCATGGCAGTTCTTGTTGAGAAGCTCATGGTGGTTGCAGAGTTGGTGTCACCAGTAGCCATGTGTGGCACGAGCATCACACCTTCTCCAGGGGAAGGTCCTCTTGGTGCCTCCCAAACCCCACTGATGAAGGATGTGGTGGGCAGCACCAGGATGCCCTGGCAAGACGTGCATATGCCCTACTTACAGAGAAGCTGGCACAGTTCCCAAGGACCAGACTGCCCGTCAGGGGACGTCAGCACCATCTGTCCCATCAAGATCTGCTCGTTGCACTATTCCTCTTAAATGTGTAAGTGTCTAGTGCTCTGGGAGAGATCCCTGATGAAGAGTCAAGCATCTGGCCAGCACACTAAGGACAGCAACACCCTGCTTCCTCCAGAGACGCCAGAGGAGCGCCCCTCGGCCAACCCCTGCAGTCAGTAAACTCTTACTGCATTTTCAGGGGTTGGAAGAAGAGAAGAGGTCTTAAAAGCAGGGGGGGAAAAAGATGAAAAAGTGAAAAGAAAAAGAGAGAAAGGACCTTGATCTCCCCTGAGCTAATCAATGCCAATTACTAATGTCATGGATCGTGGAAGCCCAAAGAGCCTTTATAAAAAAAAGCATTTGCGCTAACTTTCAAAACAAACCAGACAACATCACCACCTTCAGTTCGAGATTTCTGGTGCCCACAGCAAGCATCCAGTATTTCAGAGACTCTGGCTTCCTGTCTTCCAGGATCCTGCCTGACATCCTGGGTGTCATCAAATCAGGAAGCCTCAGGAAATGCCACTTGATACGGAGTCAAGAAAGGGACGTTGCTGTCAGTTGCTGGTGCAAGGCTGCCAGCATCTGTGCCCCCAAGTGTGGTACCCTAAATCCATCAGGACTGTCTCAGGTACAAAGTAAACTCTTTAAGCCATCCTGGGGCCACTCCATTTCAAAGAGTTTGTGTTGTCTGTTTCACAGAAGAAGGGCTGAATCACTCTATCACTTAACTAAGCTTTCTTCTAACTTCTCACCAAAGTTTATCTAACAGCAGAGAGAATGAACAGGGCCCTCCCCAGAAGCCTGCAGCATGGAAATTCATTCCTAATGTTCATTTTTATCTCAAAATTGCATTTGCATTTTGTAGACTACTCCATAACATTTTGGTGTTTGTTTAAAAACTAAAAGTAGGCTGGGCATGGAGGCTCACAGCTGTAATCCCAGCACTTTGGGAGGCCGAGGCAGGCAGATCACCTGAGGTCAGGAGTTCAGGACCAGCCTGACCAACATGGAGAAACCCCATCTCTACTGAAAGTACAAAATTAGCTGGGCTTGGTGGAGTGCACCTGTAATCCCAGCTGAGGCTGAGGCAGGAGAATCACTTGATGCCAGGAGGCAGAGGTTGTGGTGAGCCAAGATTGCACTACTGCACTCCAGCCTGGGAGAGAAGAGTGAGACTCTGTCTCAAAAATAAATAAATAAATAAATAAATAAATAAATAAGTAAAAATAACATTTGAATGCCTGGCCATCAGGAAAATTCTCCCTGACCTTATGCCTTCATGGAATCTTGGTTGTGTCACGTTCTCCCAAGTTCTGGAGACCCCAGTTTGAGAAGCCCCGAGAATCACTGGTATGGCAGTGGCTTTAGGATGTCACCCAAAATATCAGTCAGTAGCTGACTTTGGTATTGACCCTAGTAGAGAGCTATGAATATCAATAAAAACTACTTTGTGCCATCAGTTTCACGGTAGAGGTCTGAGGCTGTGCTGGGCTGCAGAATGCCAAGTGGCCTTGAAACTGTGGTCATCCCCTGCATTAGTGACAATGCAGAGCTCTACATGGGATGGCCATGAAGCCCTTTCCACGACCACAAGAATTAAGAGGTTCTACAGTTGCTTGCTTGGATACGGCCCTCAATTTGTATAGATCATAAGCCTTTGGAGGGGAATCTTTCCCTTATCCTACCACTGTGTAGGCAAGGCTAGAGTCTCTGTGACCCATTTGTGGCAGTGCTTATCTCTAGGCCCAGAAGACCAATACCAGTAGCTCTCCTCAGCCATCTCACGATTCTGATGTAGACATCGCTGTGCCATCTGCAACAGCAGCTTGGGGTCAGCCCTATCGCGAGCCCGGCTCACTCGCTCCCCATCCCCAGCCCAATCCCCACGAACACAGTGTGGAAGGATCAGTCAGCTTCTCTGGGGGACTAGCTATGAAAGTTTCCTCCATTATTGGCGTGAGTGTATAGAGTCATTAGAAGCATCTACTCTAGATCCATCTGGTGGTGCTTTAGTTCTCAGCCATTCCCCTACAGGATTCGTGAGGGCCACAGAAACCAAAGAAGGCAATAATCCTTTTCTGGTCTTAATGGCCGGATCCCCACAGTATAACACAGAGATGGCCTCACAGCCTATAAGCAAAGAGAAGGAGTGTTAAATATTCTAAGGAAAACTAGACCTCAGTTCAAAGGGTTTTGATTTGTTGGGGATTGTTTCAGTTTAAAGTTCTTCTGTATTTGTTTCCTTTGGGAATAGAATGGTAAGTAATGCAGTTGTCTTCCGGCAATCAAAGACCTTGTTTTGTTGAACGGCTATTGGTTACTTCAACTTTTAACTGTTCTGCAACACACACACACATTGGCTTCACCTGCAGATGAAAGATCCGGTTACAATATATGAGTAGGTTGATAACTTTAAAGGGAAGTGCTTCCTTTCAGGTCTAATATCTGAATTTGCAGGGATCCCACAAAAGCTGCTTCCCCTCTCAGAGGTATCACAGACCCACACCTGCCCTCTTTTTCTCGCAGATATCCGGAGAAAAGCCCAGATATCAATCAGAAAACAGCAACTGAACCCAAGATGCTGGCCTCATCAGAAGTATTAGGTTTTATTAAACTACCGTAGGTTCTTCCAGGACTTGAACGCAAGCGCTTCATGCAGGGCTGCCCAGGCAGGGACCACCCATCTCCCACCTTCCCAGGGCCCCCGCCCCTCACACTCGGAACAACCGCTCATCAGTCTCTGAAATAAGCACACATCCTGGTGTCCTAAGAAAGCGCCTCACCCCCACTGTTTGTGTCCTCACATGAAATGCCTGTGATTTCAGCTCAAAGGTAGGAAAAGGCTGCGTCCAGTTATCTGTTTTCTGGCCAGCTAGCTCCTTCCTGCCTCCCTTCCATGGCATTTCTGTGGGGGCAGGGGGGTGCGGTGCCAGCGGGGACTCCTGAGGCCTTTGCTTCTCCCCAAGGACATCTAGCTAAATGGAGTCAAACAGCTCCTCACACAAACCTCTGTCTCCCACATTTTTATTACCTAAAGAATGGGCTCTACAATTAGCAAAGTCTAGCTATATTTTAACATGAGAGGCAGCTTTGAAACGAGCACTCGGATAAAGAGATTCAAGCCCTTAGGGTGGAAGGGCTCATTCTGGGGCAGTACTTCCTTGGGAGGGAGTAGTGGGCAGGCCACCCCACCACAGCCCATGGATCTGGCTGTGCAAACACCTCATCTTCATAGACCAGCCAGCCCAGAGAATTCCAGTTTACAGATGCACACATCTTTTTTTTTTTTTTTTTTTTTTTTTTTGCCCAGGCCCTCAAACTAGCAAAAGGCAAGAAATAGAATCTCTGATTAATGGTAGCACCAATCTGAGTTCAACAAACTGGCTTGCCCAGAACCCCCGAATCAATGTTGAAGTAGACACAGATGACCCCAATCTTCTCACAGGCGCCTCTGCAACATCCAAGCCCCAGCTCTTGTCAACACTCTTGTCAATGCCCACTCCTCTACCAAACACAGGTATGGGGCAGAAGCCACCTCCAAATGCATTTCCACTGAACAAACGTCTCCTGAGCATCCACTGGGCAACTGCCCCAGGCTCTGGAGACAGGAAGATGAGTAAATCAAAGTACCCTGCCCTTGAGGAGCTCACCTTCCAGGCCATGAACCAGAAACTTTTGCCCTGTGAAGTGCACATTAAATAAGACTAATATCGGCATGAGAAAGCTACTGCGAAAATAATGCCACAGGCATTAATTCCCCATTGGCCAAAGGCTTTGATTGAAATTGTACTGGGAAAGAAGGCAGTCTTTGATTCATAATTAATTCCATGATTTTGAATTGGGATACATGTTAAGCACGAGTCTGGCGCGCAGCAGCTCCACTGCCTGGCTGCAGAAATATCTAGTGGAGCCCTTGCTTTGCCTATTGGTTTACTGTGCTGGCACCTTTTGCACCAAGCGTCAATGACATATGTCAGTTTAAATAAGTTGACACGGCCAGCTCCACTGGTTCATTCAGCAGAATTCTGCTATTGCGAACAGAGGGGAGGACACTCAACAAGGGGACCCTTGGAGAGGTGCTTTCCAGTGTTATCACTGGGACAAGTGTTTCTTCTGTGTACCTTTGGTGTATTCAGGTACATTCTCAAAATGCAGAAATTACAATTTAGCATTCCCTCCTTCACTAATATGACTTTTGAATGCACTGGCCTAAAATATTCAAAGTAGGGTAAAGAAATAAGAAAACAGCCATTTGTTCAGTATGACAAATGGTTTCCTAGTGCTCACAAAGCTTAGCATCATTCATTAAAAGTGGAATCAGTTCACTCGGTCTCATAGATTCATGACATTTCAAAACTAAAAGGAAACTTGGAACCTTAGAAAGAACTTTGGAGCCTAAGAAAGTTCTTAGAAAGGAACTAGAAGCTTCTTGTTGAATCCCATCATTTCATGGCTGAGAAACCTGAGGTGCTTGGAAGACGGGGGTTGCTGATGGCTAAGTGCTAGTCAGGGCCTCAACCTGGAGCCGGAGCCAGGTGTTCAGAGGTGAATAGTGTCGAGATTATGGTTTGGTGGATTAATTATACTCTTGAATCAGCAGATTGGGGAGAGAGCCATCTCAAGACATTATGTTTAGAGTTTTCAACTTCCACATCAGTCATATTTAAATAAACTGTCAAGATAATATGCCTGAAAATTGGTGCTCATGTTGATGAAATACTGACAGAAAAGGCCAAAATACAAATTTGGGGTATACATGTCCCATCATTCTGTAGATATGCCCATGAAAAGAGTGCTAGATAAGAAATATTTACAATGCCAAAATATTTACAATGCCAAACTTTGGTTTTTCGTGTTTTCATAGTTTCGTTGTTTCGGTGTCAAATAATTAGTTCAACAGTAGGTATCAACTTTCTGAGCCAGGCACTGGGAGGGATCCAAAGATGAATCCTGCCCCAGATCTGCCCTCAGGTCTACCATGCTTTCCAAGAAACTGATGTAGATGAAGTCAGCCTTAAAGAGAAGGTGACAACAGCCCTTCCTTGGAGCCAGCAGGAGGGAAGGGAGCAGTGAGGGTTCAGGAGGGAGAAGAAGGTCAGCTGAAACCTTCATCCCCCCCAGGGAAGGAGGAAGCAAGTCACCTACTAGAAGTGAAAGGAACCCAGGCCAGGAAATGGGCTGGAGGAAAGTGGTGACATTTTGGACTAACCACTATGGCAGAAAGAAAGGAAACTGTGTGAGGACAATCAGGAAGTGGCCAAGCAGCACTGAGGGCCTGGATGAAGTGAGAAAACCAGCTCTGACAAGCCGTTGTAACTCAGATCAGATCAACTTTTCATCTGTTTCACAAAGCCCAGTCATCAGCATGGCAGACAGAGCAAGCTGGGGGTCCTGGTGGAGCAACGGGCAGAGGCAGCACTCCAGCAGTGAGGCCGCTGAAACGACGGGGGCAGACCTGCATGTGGAGTGTGGTTGGAATGATGGGACCTGGATAAAGTAGAGAAGAAACGGGACAGCGGCAGCTTCTGGACCCCACAGCTGGGAAGGGTCTACAGGTCTAAAGTCTACTACAGTCTGAAATGAAGCTTCTGACGCGAGGGCGTTGAGGAAGTGAGATGATGGTGATCAGATGGGGATTCCAGGAGTCTAGATTTTGGAAGGGATCAACTCTATCAGTAACTTTAACTCCATGAGGGGAGGTGGCAGTTAGAGCCAGGAGGTGAGAATATCAAATGGGTCATTGTCATGGATGCCTGGTATAGAGACCCACTATGCGCCAAGTGCCTGAAGGTGCTGGATTTAGGGAGCAATCTGGAAGTCAGTGGGTGACCAAGATAAGGAAGGGAATGGCTGGTCCGCAGGTGAGTACCATGCAGCATCAACTGGAAATGGCCAAGGAGTAATTGTGAACTCTATGCTGAACTTGAGTCCAACCTACCATTTGTCCAAAAAAATGAGCAAGCATCGTGAATTATATAATGTAAAGAAAAATGAGGCAGAAATTAGACTTTTATTTCAGTCCTAGGCCTAGTGTAGGCTCCAAAACTTGAGAAAAGCACAGAGGACTCTATTTTTAGAAAAACCTTAAAAATGATTAAATAGATATGATCATATTCAGAACTAAACTTAACCAGAACCTAACACTGTTTCCCAGATGAAGAGTTTGACAAAAGCTGACTAACTAGCTGGGCTGAGGCCCTAGGCTGGCGGGTAGCGGAGTGGGGACGTGTCTGTGTCCCTGTCCTGACCCCCAGCGCCTGGCTCTGCACTGCCAGGTTACTCAGATCCAGTTACAGAAAAAAGCCAAAACAACTTGCAGAAAAGAAGTCTGCAGAAAAGCCACATAATAGTATTCCAGTAAATGAACAGACTTGTGACATCTCTTCCCTGGGGACAGAACCAGAGGATACAGGTTTCCATCCCAGCAAGAGGGATTCTGCATTAAGTACAAAGAAAGCTTTCCGGCTGGGAGAAGTGAGATGAGCAACACAAGAGGAGCCAAAACTGCTGCCCTCGCGCCACATTCTCGCTTGGTCCTGTCATTTCCTGAGTCCCGAGAGGTTTCATATTTGGATGACTGACCAGTCTGGGAATTGCTGAAGTCTTGCCCGACGTCCAGGACTCTCTGGTATGGTCCTCCTCCTCCTCCCCACATGGCTTCACCCTCACAGTCCCTTACGATTTCAACTTGGTGCCGCCGTCTTATCAGGGTCTCCTAGGCCCCCAAACCCTCACTCCCATCTGCTTATTCTCTATTACAGTACTGTTGATTTTTAAAATAATTTATGATTGTGTTACGGGTTTCATTGTGCCCCCTCTGCCAAATTCATATGTTGGAAGTCCTAACCCCAGTATCTCAGATGTGACCATATTCACAAATAGGGTCTTCAAAGAGGTGAGTTAAAATGAGGCCAGTAGGCTGGGGCCTTAATCCAATTTGACTGGTGACCTTATAAAAAGGAAATGTGGACACACAGATACCAAGGATGCATGTTTACAAAGAAAAGGCCATTCGAGGACACAGCAAAAAGGTGACCATCTACAAGCCAAGGATAGAGGCCTCAGGAGAAATCAAACCTGCCAACATCAGGACCTTGGACTTCTAGACCCAATCATCAAGAGAAATAAATTTGTGTTGTTTAAGCCACCCAGCCTGTGGCATTTTGTTATGGCAGCCCCAGCAAATTAATAGATTATATGCATCATTTTGTGCATATTTGTTTGTTATCTTTCTTTCTTATTAGAATATAAGTTTCACTGAGGTGATCCCTTGTCTAGCTTGTACCTCTAGCACCTAGACCTCCACCTGTAATAAGTGCATGAAAGAATTAAAGTCCTATTTTTAGGTAAAGACAATTCAGTTGAGATAGCTGTAAGCCTGCAAAAGGAGATCTTCTGGAATCAGAACTGCAGCCATTGTTTCTAGCAGCTTAAAAGAATAGCTATTCCTGGCCTGGTGCAGTGGCTCACGCCTGTAATCCCAGCACTATGGGAGGCCGAGGCAGGCGGATCACGAGGTCGGGAGATAGAGACTATCCCGGCTAACATGGTGAAACCCCGTCTCTACTAAAAAAAATACAAAAAATTAGCGGGGCGTGGGGGCGCCTGTAGTCCCAGCTCCTCCAGAGGCTGAGGCAGGAGAATGGTGTGAATCCGGGAGGCGGAGCTTGCAGTGAGCCGAGATGGCGCCACTGCACTCCAGCCTGGGCGACAGAGCGAGACTCCGTCTCAAAAAAATAAATAAATAAAAATAAAATAAAATTTAAAAATGGCTATTCCTCTGGTTTCTGAGAAAACACAGGAAGGACATGAGACCCTATCAGTCAAAGCACTGAGGTGAATCCCTTTGGACCTTACACCAGGTGCCCATGCTAATGTCCGCGTTTTTGAAGGCAAATTCCTCTTTGAATGAAGGCAGGGAATTCTGAAGACTTCTTTTGTTTGACAAGATTATCATATATTTAACAATTTCTTGGAATAACAGCAGATCATATTTTCCAAGCCTCATCAAAAGGTATAGATACATGGTGATCACTTACTGATAATTTCACAAAATTATTATTTTTATTAACAATGAAATGTAATTTATGAAGTACTTTAACCTAGTCTGTCCATTCTAGATATTCCTGATTTTTTTTTTAAGTTTTGCTTTATATTATATGCTTCAAGTGGTTTCAGCCAGCAATTTTTTCTGGTATCTTTTTTAATCACCATGTATGACAAATTAAACATCATGTAATATAGCAGAGTGGTTGGCAACCAGGGCCTACAAAGCCTCCTGCAGGCAGAAGTTAAATAATCTCACAATACATACAACCAGTAATGAGCTGGAACACGGCTGTCTGATCCCTGGTCCCCACAGTTTCTGCTTGCTTACTCAGAAAGGTCACACACAAGTGTGCACACACACTATTAAAGAGGGCATAAGAAATTAATTACTTCTGAAAAAGCAAGAAAATCACTTGTTCTAAAGCTATTGTCATTCAAAAAACTTTATCAGGAAGGATGTAAAAATAAAACGCTTATTTAAAACACAAAATATAAGATACAAATGCAAGGCACAAACATCCAACAGTAAAAGGTTTATATGTGTCTGTTTACGTGTGTGTCTTCAGAGGTAAACAACCTCTGAAAATAAACACCTTTTCTTCTTTTGCACACTTGCTAGGTGTACTAACTTGTTGACCATTTTACTGTCAGTATTTCCATGCTTTGATTCCTGAGCTCCTGCTCTTCTTTCTGCTAATCCTCAACCACTCATGGGCTCTCTATTTCAAATTCTGCCCTATAGCATGACTCCTAAGTCCATGTTCTTACTTGCCTCTTCCAACTTCCATTCTGTCTTCTCAAATCACCTACAAACCATTTCCATTGCAACACCTCATAGTCATTCAAACAAGAACACTTAGCCTCTCCCCAAAAGCCAGTTTTCCTTTCTGATTGTTTTGTTCTTCCACTCTCTTTTCAGATAGCATGCACTGTGAAGACCACCTACACCATCATATCTGGTCTGAAAAGCAGATAAGTATCATTGGTTTCATCATACTCACCTTCCTGTCAACAATAATGCCAGATTGATATATTTAAAGACATGGCACATGAAAATAAAACATAGCTCCTCACCACCGTGCCTTTGAGATATTACCCAACCACATTCTGAAATAGCTGCGTTCATTTTACATTATTTTTTCACCATCAATTAAATATATTCAAGAAACACATAAGAAATGTCAACACTTTTCTCAGCAAGTAAAACAATATGACCAGACAACATGAACATCCAAATGAGAAAACAAACAGATACACAAATATGGAGCAGAGATGGAAGGTAGGTCATCTAACATATCACAAAATATCCCAAGGTCATAAGAAAAAAGCAAGACTTGAAGCAACATGTTAGCCCATAAAAGCCACTATTTTGGGGGTACCCCATTCATTGATTCACAGGTAGAAGAGCTATAAATATCCTAATCTGGTCAGTACTGCCATCTCAACCACCATATTTGCCTGGGAAGAGGGCAACAGTATCCCCAGATGTAGACGCAGACACTTCCCCACACGAGAACATGAAAGAACGGTGAACAGTAAGCAACACTGGTTACAGTCTAGTTCATCGGGTGCACAACAGATTGACCAAGACTGTGTGGCGTGTGTGTTAGTTTAGCGATGGGAACTCAGTGAAGGTTTGTGAGCACATGTGTGTGACGGAAGCACAACTCTCTTGCGAGACGTTGCTTCAGTGAAAACATGAATCTGACATGAAGGAGCAAGTAGTACCTGTGACGGTTTCATTAAATGGTCCTGGACCCTTAATGGGAAAACCATCAATCTCGATCCATTCACCTCCTAAATTAAGGAAACGCAACTTGATAGTTAGAAACGAGGACTGTTGGGTTTTCCACATTACAGTGCATCCATAATGTACAACTAAATGATCTTTTCAACAATCTTCAAAAGGATCTGCTCAGCCCATATTAGTGACTCGACACCTCAGCTTTACGGACAATACATATTTTTGGTCTTTTACGCACGGTTTACTATAGCGAGTATTCAAACCGTCTGGATGAAATGCTAATAACCTACATTAAAACTCTTTTAAAAGAAAGGGTAAGTCTCTTCCACTTTTCAATCTGTCAGCTTGCTAGACAAGTCTAAAAAGTTCTTGTTCAAAAATTATTTAATAACTCTAAATTTACATTTACTGGAAGAAACAAGAAGGGATGTCGCTCCCAATCTAAGTAACAACACTACAGCCTCTGATTCTAGATAGGACTTACCAGGTGGGCTTTCAGCTCTGTAAACAGGACGGCTCACTCCACTGTGGTTTTCTGCAGTAAGCAGCACAAAGTACACTACCCCCGGCTCTGAAACATACGGTTCATATCAAGCCACTGATTCAGATCTCCAAGAATGACACAGTTTCACTCACTAACCATGAATAACCATCTTCCTTATACCAGTTATAACCAAATACAAAAATCCAAATTTAGTGACAAGCATAATGATAGATGTCTCTCTTTTTTTAAATTAAAATCACTAACATTCTTCTCATGCAACTGAAAAACACATGACCCAAAGAACATAAACTTTATTTCATACAAGGTACATGACGTGTGTAATAAACCTGGATTCATAAACAGTCAACAAAAAGAGCTTTTGAGGGTTTTAATGTGAAATCCATGTAGGAAACAGTAAACACTAAATAGGTGTTTGAACATACACTGTCAGTCACTACTAATAATCTTTCCCCGTTAGAGGCTCCAAATGAAAATCTCCAGTAAATAATAAGAAATGTCAATGTAACTCATCAAATGTAGCACATGGCAAACCTTCACTGCAATACGTAAAGCTTCATTAAATTTTCTCCTTTTCACAATAAAATGTTCCCCTTACTATGTCTGCACGTTGTTTTTGACCATTCCAACAAAAAGCTAGAAAAATATGTATTTCCTGGAGTCTTGGAAATGCCTGTCTTGACATAACTGGGCTTCACCTTTTGACTTTCATCTAGGGGTCAAGGCCAAATAGCAGAAGTCTCTTAGGCTGAGCTCCTAAAGTTGATGGGATGGGAGAGGAAACGAAGACCCGTGTTACAGGGGAGGGCACCCTGAACGTGTAGCTCTGCAAAGTAAAACCCTAGTAAGTGCTAGGTTTCCCGAAAATGAATCACTCTCTTGTGACAGGTAAGTGGGGTGTCAATTCCTTGAAGAGATGAAAGTCTGTGGGTATTTCAGGGTATGAGAGCTGGAGAGGTGAGGGTTAGTTCTGTCAAAGGTCATAATGACAATGACATTTCTCAAAGTAGGGAGCATTACTATAACAAAACTTCACTCAGTCCTCAAGCCAGAGGCCCATGAACAGAAGCCTGACTGATGCTCCCTGAGATCAAGACTGGTGTGACTTCTCTCTCACTGTGGCAGGGCCTGGTGGCATTCAGGGTTTGGCACGACCTACCAGCCTAATTGGGAAATGCCCTGGGGTCAGGCAGAATGCAAAATCATGCTTCCCCAGACACTTTCTCTCTTTACTCTGAGCTTGTTTGTATTTCAAAGAAATTTAATCCACATGTGTTTGATACCCATAGAGTTAACTCATCAGAAAGTTGTCTGGGAGATACTATTTGTTTTTTAGTGAGCTCTGTGATTCTCTTTTCACATGTTTTTCTTCTCTGCAGCTATCATGACAACCCGAGGTTTGAGCAAGCAGATATGATTGCTCATGCCTTTGATCTGATAGAATCTCCATTTAACCTCACAGTTGGCCTTGGGGAGCCAAGGTGATGTGGAAGAGATTGAGGGAAATGGACATCTAGCTGAAGCCATGAGGAAGGGAGTCTGTCTTCCTTCATCTCCCTTTTATACACTTTCTGCTCTGTTACCCAGGAAGCGTGATGTCAAATGCAGGAGGTGGAGAAGGAGTAAGTGTGGTCAGCTGTGGTCAGGGGACCAAAGCTGAGGAGCTCGTGATCCACTAAAGGATCAAAGTGCTAAGGTGGCACAAGAGGAGACCTGTTTCCTAAATGCTGACTTCTGTTCCTTCCTTATGATCCATCTTAACGCTGGGCCATGACATGGTGCAAGAATCAATGGGGCTTTAGGTTACTGGAATCAAAAAGTAGAAGACGGAGGATTCAGAGGCAGCTTGAAGCCTAAGCCCAAAACCAACTACATCTGCACTTATAAGACAAAATATATTGAGGCAAGATCTCAAATATTCCAAACCTCCAGAATCAAGTTAAAATCAAATTTAAATAGGGCAAAGTGTTACATCTTTAACCAGACGTGGCTAGGCATAACGTATTCCACGTCTACAGGGACATATGACTTGCCCAATCTCTGATTATAAAATGGCATGTAAGTTCGAAGTCACTAGATCAGCCCACTCCATTGTCTAGCAGTCAAGTTTCTACGAAGTGAAAAAAGAATCAATCTACTTTCTGAAAGCACATTCAGAAACTAAAAATCATCTGCCTGCATCAGTTTGGAGACGGGAATACTTGAGTTCACATGCACGGATGGGGAAGCCCAGGTGCCCAATGCCGGCTGTCAAACAGCAGCCCCCTCAGAACTCAGCTCTCCATTCCCAAAGAACTGCAAGGGACTTTGAACCCAGCCATGGGTTGTCTCACCGTCATCCTAAGAATGCAACTGAGAATGTTGGTGCACAGTTAATTCTGACTGGGAACAAGATCAGAGTGTCACTTACCCACATCCTCAATAAGGAAGGAGTATGTCTCCGCATTCACCTTGATGTATTTAAGACTTTTCATTGACTTCCCATAGGCAATGTTGTAATGCTCCACAGGTCTACTGGTAGCATCTTTGGGTGGGTCCCACGTGACTTTCAGGCCCATTTTAGTGGACAGCAGTTTCACGTGCCTTGGCTTCAGTGGGTGGTCAACTATGTAAACAGCGCAACTATCAACTCATGGCAGTAACAGATTGGGAAAATGAATTTTTTTAATCCTCTTTGATATTGTTAGGAAAACAGTAAATGACGTTTAATCAGTATGATCTGAAAGACTTTAAGTACAGTCATTACAGTATGACAACAAAACACATATACCAAACCCACAGGCCTTTGCGTATTTTGGATAACTGTGGGTGGTAAATTTAAACCAAAAGGGAAACAAATCAAAATAAACTCTAGGCATTGGCTGGCTTGATTACACTGTCTTGCTAGTGACAGGATAACAAATTAGTAATTTGCCATATTCTCCAGTAGCATTTATATAGTAAATAAGTTATTAGTATGTTGTGTGATGCAGCTGGACAATCTTTAAACACCTCTGAGAGAACAGTATAAAACAGTCCTGATTAAGAAAAATATCCATTGTATTCTAAGTGAGATAACAGAAGCATTTATTTCCACAAAGAAAACAAACTAAGATCATCAACAGCTTAAAGGGGTGGTAAAACTCTGGTTCTATCAGCATACATCTAAATGCTTCCATATTTTGTTCCAGAAGAAAAACAAGTTAGTACAAAGTACGATCACTTTTTTAACTTGACTTATGAGGTTCCAAAGAAATTCACTTCATTTTCAAAATTACTAAAGTGAAACATAACATTTTGTCAAATAAAATCTCTGGACTCACTATGTAACCCATATTGTAATGCAACATAATATAAATGTATGTGAAATATTCAAGCAACAGTCAAACACAGTCAAACAAATCTAGGGCAAACCTGGAACTGAAACTGACTATTGAATCACGCTTCAGGAAAGAAAAAAGTAACCTAAAAACAAAACCAACAACCTTTAAACTTAGTAACATTAAGAAAAACGCATTTGGAGTCTCAGGGAAGAAGAAAAGGAAAGGAGCATGTTTCGTGATGACACATATGTGAGTTAGTATGTGATTTTAATATTGGATGAAAATTCTGAACAGAATAAACATAGATAATTCTAACACACATCACTCCCCCCAAAATTGCCCATTGCCTCTGGAGTAAAATGATTAGCAAGGGAAAGAACTCCTTAGAGAAATTCAAGGGACGAAAGTATAGTATGAATTTGAGGATTTTGAAGCATTAGAGAAAGAATGTCTATTCTGGAGACAAAAGCATGATGTTAGGTATGGACACAGATAAAAATCTACAAAGCATTCCCTCCCAACTCCAGAGCTCAGGTTCCTGTAAACCTGTGAGGGACAAATCACAGGTAAGCAGCCTCATGCTCTCTGGGAAATTTTGAGTTGGGAAGACTATGAAGACACGAATCAATTTCTGGGTGTTTAAAATTAGCAATAGTGGTGACTCTTCTCTGATTTTCATTTACCTTTCCTTACCTACAAGCAACTTCAGCAGGAATCATTCCCAGGAATCCAACATTTCATACTGACCAAAAGGTGTGTATAAGCAAAACAAGATATCCGAAAACTACAAACAGAAGCTCATGGTTGAGCGTTTCTCCCAAGGAAGAAAATGAATGAATGAATATACATGTAGCACTTTTCTTTAGAGTTCAATTCCAAATCTCCCTCAAGAAAAGTGAGATCTTGAATAGACATTCTAAAATGTGAGAACTGTGAAGCCCAAATACTGTCACATTTTCTACCAGCACAGTGATTCAATCAGTACACAGCTACCTAGGCCAGAACATTACTTACTTTTAATACTGACACATGAAAAGAGCAATTTATGTATATGTTCATTGTTCTTCCCTGTGATACTTTGCATTTATCCTTGGACACAGCATAGAGTAATTTCTGTGCTGAGTCACACAGCTACACCAGGGACGGAGCCAACTACACACATGGCTTTGCCCAACTCCAAAGCCCAGCTCTGCCAGAAGCTCCTGCTCCCTCGGAATTGGTCTCTTATTATCAGCCGTCGATGACCATATCCACTGAAACATACTATCCTAAAATAAACTGTAAGACCTCCAGAGCTGTTTACCACTCCTACCACCCTCCACCCCACCTTCCCCCACCATCTTCTTCTCTTGGGAGCACTCTTCCTCCCTACCCACCACAATCACTTCACCTTGTGCTGTGTGTCCTCATCGACCCCTCTCTTCTGGAAGAAACGGAATAAGTGAGTGATGTTCTCTCTCAGGGACATTTGCACTCTTATGACAAAACTTTAAACCAGAGGAGTGACTTTCTAATAGTGACAATTTAAGCCTTAGAGAGTTACCTAATGAAGGTTGTTTTTTAACATAAAGGCATTTTGGGGATCCTGAAACCAAATCTTACAGGCAACCTCATTGTCAATCTCCTTATAAGATCAATTCTGAACTAAAGGTTCTCAAAATGCCTTAGGTCAAATATCATTACCTCTTCCTCCCACCCACCGCACCACACACCAACTGGGTCAGTTAAACAAAACACCACCTGATGAGATATTTTCATTTCCTGGATTCCCATGGAGTTTGATATTAAAATTGATGTCATTTTTGGTGCTTCATGCCTAACTTGTCCATGCCTAACTCAGAGAGAACTGGACAAAAAGACAAACAGGAGGCCCAGATAAAAAGCAATCCCGCCCATCATTCCAGCCCTGCCTCTCACCCCCAGTGCCTCAGCTCTGAAGTCATCAAACCAGCATCTAACTAAGGAATAATCATTCTGGCAAGTGCAAATTAATGGGCATGAGCTTAGATTACTTGACAGAAAACATATCCTTGGGGTTAGAAGTATGACAGTTTGTTCTGTTCCTGATTATCGTCTTGAAGGTCTCATGAGTGCAGCCCTTCAACGTGAAATAAAGCTATAAGGAGTGTGAATGTAGCTTCGGGCTCTGTTGGTTGCATTCTGAGTTCTGTGTTGTGGAATCAGCACTCTGATAGCATAAAGATGAAATATGACAAAGTGAGTCCTTATTTATTTTTAAGTGTTCTTAGAAACTTGAAACAGACCATCCTCTCTGCTGGACAAATGAATCATAGAATCTTTGTAATCATTTACAGTATTCTCATCTAATGAAGATGATACTGGATACATTCTTTAAAGCTATCTATCCCATGCACTGGGTCTCTAAAGAAAAAGGACAAACTCAAACATCAATTCAACAGGAATCATATAGTCCAACAGAAGGAACATTGGGAGGTAACTTCACAGTCCATGCATGACAGGTAGGGCCATGACAAGATGTTTTTTCATATTCACAGGATGCAAAATGAGGAAATGAGCTTAAGTTGCAGCCTAAGGGATTTGGGTTAAATAAAAAGAATTTCCTGTCTGTGTCCTTCCTCATTCAAGACTGTCTTTGAGTGGAGACAGATGGTAAGGTGCTCCAGACAGAAGAAGAAAGCCAGTAAGAGCCTGCTATGACTCCAAAGATTTCATAACACAACAAAATCACTTCCACAGTTCATACCAGTAAACTTTATTCAGATTCAAGAATATTTTGCTGGGGACTGAGTGACAAAATAATATTTTGGTTGTCTTTCAGATACCCAGCAATTGCCAGGCTAGACACTTCTGTGCCGTGGCTCCCATGGGGAATATGACCTTTATTGGTTTGCTGGAGAATGAAAAATAAGAGCACAATCAGCACCTAGATTTCCTACTTTGGTCTAGCACCAACTCCAGGACTTATCCAGAAGGGCCCAAGGAGGCCAGTTTTGTTCAGGGGTCAAAGTATGGATCCATGACTGCTCTTAGATAGACAGAGTCCAAGATTCCAATGGCTCTCCAATGTCTGTCTTTGAAGGGTCTTCAGCTTGCACAGATAGGCCTCCAGAGATTCCCTGGGGCTGCTGACATGCTGAGTCCAGAACTAAGCCTGAGTCCAAAGGTAGGTCCCTGGGCCAACCTGACCAACATCTGCAGGGTCTGTTAATCATAGTGGATGGAGCACCACACCTCACCTGCCCCTTCAGGGCACCATACTTCACCTGCCCCTTCAGGGCACCACACCCCACCTGCCCCTTCCTCACCTTCTCACTCAGTGCTGCTCACACACTTGGTGCTCACTTAAATGATTTATGGTTGAAGGAAAAGATGTAAGACCAGCAAGATCAATCCAGGGGTCTCCAAGAATCTTGCCTGTAAGTCACGAAGACCATGAAATGCCTACAAGGACCATGAACCTCCAGCAAGTGACATCAATGGAGAGTATATGCTCCATCTAAAGGCACAATTCAGTTAGGTTCCTGCTGACAAAAAGAAATTCAGACAAAAAGTGTCCAGGCTCCACATTGTCAGACAGTCTGAGATTTTTTTCTAAGAAGCTAAAAACCCTGATTTTTGTGTGAAAACTCCCAATTGTGTATTAATTGGTGATTAACTCCATTTAAAAAAAAAAAAAAACAAAACACTATGTAGGGCGCGCGCACACACACACACACACACACACACACACACACACACACACACACACACGAGCTGGCTGGACTCAGTCCACTGGCGGCCAGTCAGTGACCTCTACCATGACCCCGGAAGAAATCCTTTATTTGTTGACCCAGACAAACTCCACGTGGCCAATTTCAATTCGGAGACTCTGTGGATTTGGGTCCATAGGGAAAGTCTATGAATCAAAATGAAAGCTAAAGTCTGGAGAGGAACTGTAGCAATCGCAGACCCTGAAGGCATCAGGTACAGATCTGTCCAAGGAATCACATCACATTGCCAGACCTCCCCTCCCTCCCTCGAGAGACCGGAAGGCTCTGAAAAAGCTGTCCTGGGCTCCAAGAAGTAGGGAGACACATCCCAGGAAGCCTTTGGGGAGAGGACTGTGGGATGCTACACAGGCTCCAACTACCAGCAAAACTGTTGACCTCTGCATGTCTATTTCTGGCCTAAACATTCCAGACCAATATTCCCCTACTGTCTATATGGTCCAATATGAGTTTCAAACTGAACACATTCAGAATGAAATTCAATATCCAATTATTCAAAATCTTGGTTCAGACACCACCACCTGTTCAAGCACCTGAATTAGATATTCAGCGTCATCTTTCAGTGTCCAGGCATATCCATAGTGGACGAAAATAAACATGCTTCCTCTCAAGGAAACTCTGTCAAGCACTATTTCTCAGAATAAAGAGAAGGAAGGTTCAGAATCAATGAAAAAAGTGAATCAATGGTAAAAATAATGCCATAATGACACAATTCGTAGAGAAATCATGCTGAGAAAACTGTGATTTGAAATAGTAACTGAATCTTTCTGGATTAAAAGTGTTGCTTTTGGTCTTGGTTTTGTTTCAATTTTTTAATGACATATAGTTACTCCATTAAGTTCTTAAGGTAGGTAAAAGGAAAAAGACAAATGGATGGTAGATTTCAGAGGTGGGGGCAGGGGTGGTTATAAGAGCATGACATGGCTGGGCGTGGTGGCTCACGTAGGTAATCCCAGCACTTTGGGAGGCTGCAGCAGGTGGATCACCTGAGCCGAGGAGTTTGAGACCAGGCCGAGCAGCATGGTGAAACCTCATTTCCATACATTAAAAAAATACAAAAAAATTAGCTGGACATGGGGTCATGCACCTATAGTCCCAGTTACATGGGAGGCTGAGGTGGGAGTATTGCTTGAGCCTGGGAGGACAGGATGCAGTGAGCTATGATTTATCATTGTACCCCTGCACCTCAGCCTGGGTGACAGAGTGAGACCCTGTCAAAAAAAAAAAAAAGAAAAAGGCACGACGAATCCAGGGAGAAACAAAGAATAAAACCATCTTCTATCAGGCACAATTCCTCTGAATATGCTCTATTTTAACTTTTAAACTCACTGATTTTAGCCAAATGTGCTACAGCACTGAAAGTGTTGGCTCAGAGTCAGCATTCAATAAATATTAGGGGAATAAACGAATACTTTAAGTTTGATTTACAGTCTACCATTTAGAAACAAAACAGCAACTGATAAACATGCTTACATTTTTAAATTCTGTGATTGCACTGAAACAGAGCTCACCACTCACATAATCAGTGTAGATAATGAAGTTAAAATACACAGCTGAGGTTAAAAAATATCCACTAATAAAATGTTGAATAGGTAAAACCAAATATTTTCTGAGACAATGAGTGATGGCACAGTTACAAGAAAAACAAATGCTATTTCTCCTTTGATTTTTCTACCAAGTATTCCCTGGAGAAAATTATTCAAGTAACTAAAAATCCATTTGATTTTATTTGAAAATCAAGTCTTCAAAAAATAGATTTGCACTCTCTTTGGATCTCAAAACTCCTGGTCCCACTGTACTTAGACAATTCATGGATTCCTAGGACCTATCTCTTACAGTGATGTGGTTTGGCTCCGTGTCCCCACCCAAATCTCATGTCGAATTGCGATCCTGAGTGTTGGAGGTAGGGGGTGATGAGATCATGGAGTGGTTTCTAATGGTTTAGCACCATCCCCCTAGTGCTGTCCCATGACAGAGTCTCACAATATCTGGTTATTTGAAAGTGTGTGGCACCTCCCGCTTCGCTCTCTCTCCCCCTTGCTCCACCATCGTAAAGACGTGCTTGCTTCCCCTTCACTTTCCACCAATATTGTAAGTTTCCTGAGGCCTCCCAGCCTTGCTTCCTGTACAGCCTGCAAAACTATGAGTCAACTAAATCTCTTTTCTTCATAAATTCCCCAGTCTCAGGTAGTTCTTTATAGCAGCGTGAGAATGAAATGATACAAATACCAAATGGAATACATTTGGCCAAGAAATAAAAGGGCCTATATATTTCTCGTGTGCTGATCAAAACAGAAATTACATTTCTGTTTCATTTCCCCAGGCTAAATGTATGAAGCACCCGTTTCTGAACTTGAAGGATGGGGCACAAAAGTGCTCATGATGAACATTTGAGTTCAAAACAAAATTGAACAAACAGATAAAAGAGTCAGAAAGCCAATTATCAGGTTTATTGCTGACAAAGCTGAGCTGGAGAATGTGGACGCTAACGTGTGGCCACCATTGTGATTCCTACCTCATGGTCTTCCCTACTCCAGCTCTGGACCATTGGAGGACCTAGCAGGAGCCTGCAGGGCAGACTACTCAGCACACAGCTTCCCAGTTGTGGACAGAGAGCAACTGGCCTAGACCTCACCCCATGAACTCCCACAGGGACGTGCGAGTGGAGCCAAATGGAACTTTCCCTTAGGAAGGCAGACCTGAGAGGAGGCACTCATGCCTGTGGCTTCTAATCCATTCACGCCACCAGGTTAAGAAAGAAGGCCGACCCGGCTGTACTCCTCCCAATCGCTTTTGGCTGCACCGTGGATTGCAGGACAGGGCACAGACCAGAAACGTCCTCTGTTGTGCTCTTCGGTACCACAGCTCCTCCCCTTGGAAGCTCCCTGAACATCCCCAGCTGGTTGTCCTTGACCCCACTGGGTGCAACGGTCAACCTGTGGTCAAGCTGTGGCTGCCCCTCAGGGTGAGGATGAGGACGACCTTGCCCCACCTTCAGGAGATACATCAGTGACCTGCCATGTATCTTCCTGGGGTTAAAGATGGGAGTACTGCTCCTATCAGGACCCCAGAAGGCTTTGACATGAGTAAAACTCATTCTTTAGCCAACTCCAAAGTCAAGCTGACCTCTAGGCTGAAAATTTACTGCTGTCTTGTCCTTTTCCAATGCCAAATTTTGCCCAGCTTGTGCCGTCCAAAATAGCCCAGCACAGTCCCAGGAATGAGATGACAGGCATGACAATCTGCTCATAACACAATACAAGCAATGTAAGAACACCCGGATTTCCACAGAAATCCGTCCCATCACAAAATTCCAAACGTAGTGCTTTCTTTGTCTTATAGCTCAAAACCAAAAGAAATTAAAGTCCAAATAGCTTTTCTCCTTTACTTCTTATACTATTTGGCCTCAGCCAGGGAAGAGTCTTTCCAATGCCCAGAAGGGGTGAGAGTTCCCTCAGCAACTGTGGCCTCTGCCATCATTGACTGAAATTGGTGCTGTTTCTTCAGGGTTCCCTAAAGTAAAAATAAGTGAATCCAAAGCCTCCTGCTCGCCTAAATGCTTACAGTCCCCCACAAAATCTCTATAAGGAAGCCAATCTACACTGTATGGTGGAATGAATA
Source organism: Mandrillus leucophaeus (assembly GCF_000951045.1). Taxonomy (NCBI): domain Eukaryota; kingdom Metazoa; phylum Chordata; class Mammalia; order Primates; family Cercopithecidae; genus Mandrillus; species Mandrillus leucophaeus. The sequence continues at coordinate 1,932,290 of NW_012101588.1, forward strand.
CACATTATTTCTGTCTATCCAGTAAAGCTCCCCTAATTATTCTGGTAATGGACGAGTGACCCCAAACTGCCCAGGGAACGTCCCAGGAATTGTTCTAACTGGAGCTGGACCGGAGATGTGGCCAGTACTTTCTGCTCATGAGGCTGTGGAGGAAGAATTCTGGCACTGCTGATGACCAGCTCTTGCTGTCACATTGAGAAGAGACCAGAGGTGAGGAGAGAGTTCCAATGATGCTGACAGCCCTAGTTCTAGGCATCCCAAAGGCCAACTGGCCCCCTGCCCATCCCATGGTATAGCTCCAAGAACCAATGAATTCTGGAATTTAAATGAGCTCAAGTTGGGTTTCTGCCATCCGTAGACAGACCTTAATGGGCTAGGACATTATTAATCAAGATCTTCTATGAAAGTAAAAATTGGTCAGGTGCAGCAGCTCGCGCCTATAATCTCAGCACTTGGGGAGGCTGAGGCAGGTGGATCACCTGAGGTCAGGAGTTCAAGACCAACCCGGCCAAAATGGAGAAACCCTGTCTCTACTAAAAATACAAAAATTAGTCTGGCGGGCATGGTGGTGGGCACCTGTAATCCCAGCAATTCAGGAGGCTGAGGCGGGAGAATCGCTTGAACCTGGGAGGTGGAGGTTGCAGTGAGCTGAGATTTCGCCACTGCACTCCAGCCTGGATGATAGAATAAGACTCCATCTTAAAAAAAAAAAAAAAAAAAAAGTAAAAATTATCATTTTTGAAGCTACTCCCACAGCCAGTGTATTTGGACACACTCAAAGAAATTGAGGCAGACACCACCTGGTACGACTGCCATTCCTAGTGGAACATTCATGGCAGCCCACCCAGCCTGCAGCAAATGACGAGGAGCCAATGAGGACAGACTAAGTTACAAAGAAACTCCCAAAGGAATGTTAAGGGCTTTGGAAATACACTGGTCCCATAAAACCCCAAAAATGCTGAAATTATTTCTTAAGTATACCAAAGATTGCTCTTTAATGCAACAAACCCTTCGTGCTTACGTAAGTCTCCCTACTTCATCTTTGTTTGAAGTTCAAGTTTTACTTTCCATTGGAAACCACCAAATACTTCCCAGACTCTGAAATGAAGAAAACACAGATCTCAGTGTAACCACACATCTTGGACCAAAAAGTCAACAGATAATCAGCCAGAAAAGGTTAGGATGTACTACAATAGCAGTATAGCTTGGAGGTAGGAATCAATGTGATATATGACATAGAGACTAGGATTCAGAGGAAATGTGGAAAAATTCAGCTATTATTCATATGATACCAGATAGCACAGAAATATTCAGAAATTCAGAAACATCAGATGGTTGACAACACATAGGCAGAACACCGGAACAACTCAAATGACTGACCAAATTTTAAATATTTTTTCAAATGGATGTTGCAATTATATTTCCAAATATTTATGACCCAGCCCCCCCGCCCAGAAAAAAACCCTGGAAGTCCAGGTTGTTTTGTGGCTCTGTGATGTAAAACTAATACTAGTAAAATTTGCAGATGGTGGATTGAATTTTCCCCAAGGAGGCTGCTGTTGGGTAGACACTGTCTGGGTATGAAAATAACCACCTGGGCTCCCTTCTGACATTTCTCAATATGCATGGGGTTCAATAAAAGTGTTTTCCACAGTTGGCATTGGGTTCTTTAAGGATAACTGTACAAAAAATAAAATCACACCCTAGCTCTTCAGAGTCTGAACTTATTATAAAACACACCAGGGAACGGAAAGAGCTTTACAAACAAAACCTCTGACACCACACGGTGCTTTGTCAGGTCAAAGAGGAACATCAAGGCAAGCAGGTGTCCCAGGTCCCATGGGAGGTGGAGGACAGCCATGGAAGCAGATCATGCCCCACAGACTATTCCTGGTTCACATTCCTCACTCTCCAATCCATTTCCCCATGAAACTCTAACTTACTGGATTCTACTCCAGGCCCCAAAGCGCCCTGTTATGTTCACCTAGGGAGGGTGGACACTGATGGAGTGAGGAGCTCTGCCCTAGGCTGCAGGTCCCCATTACTGGTTGCAGCTAACACTCACTCCTGAGCAGAAAAGCCAGCTGCACCCCTGGGCTCACCTCTTCAGCCATCGCAGCCCCACCTAAATTCCCCATGGTTATCACCAGCTGTTCTTCCAGCATTTTGATAACAACGCACCATTTTATTCAGATGAAAAGGCCAAATTTTCACGTATGTATGCCAATGTGTTTATAAGGGCACACTGGATAGTCACTGAATACAGTTGTGAATCACATTTTTTCTTCATCATCTCAAAGAAGCCAAACGGTGAAGCCATCCAAATCTCCAAAGGCGAACCACTGGCCAATCTTTAAATGGCATTTGTCAGATTCATTTCTATCCCCTCCAGACTGTCAGCACCACCACCAACTCCACTTGTTTCTGTGCAAGTGCTTTCCACCTCTTGTGAGCTTCAAGTGGTTGCATGTCAGGGTGATCCTCACACCTGGGCTTCAGTAAACTGCATCCTGTGCCAGAGACCCCTGTGTCTCTGGGGTCTGCCTGGGGGCTGCATGTAAGCTTGTCATGCAGGCGACTGCCAGGCATGCTGCCTCACATGAAAAGGTCCCATGGAAAGAGCTTCCATGCTGCCTGGGCAGTTCGCTTTTGCCTCTAGGGACCTCAGGAATTGGCTCCCAACCTCCAGCAAAGTTTGCCTGCACCACTGCACAATGCTGGCAAACTAAGCCTTTCATTCAGAAGTACTCTCATTATTTCAAGGGTTAACGGCTCCTTATGGACAAAGTTTGCCTAGAATGTGTTAGATTCTAGATTGTTTGTTTATTTGCATTTCAGGGGAAATGGAGAAAAGAGAAAGAATATTCATTAATATAGTTTATCTTTCATTATTCCCTTTCATTATCTTCCTACTTTACTCCCTCCTTCCCCACCGCCCACCAACTTGGAAAAGATGTACAAAGCAGAAAAATACAAAAATGGAGCAATAAAATGAAGCATGAAGAAATTCTGTTTCAAAATAAACTGCAAGCAGCAAAACTAAAATCAAACTCTCAAGCCAACAGGAACTGACTGTAATTTGCCCAGAGAATATTCTTAAAATAAATCTCCCTTATCCCTCAAGATGTTTCTGAGACATTTTAAGCTGGATTTTTATTAGTCGCATTCAAGTCCAGTTTCCCAACTAATATATTACAGTCTAGCAGATTGCATTAAATTCAGAAACCACCACTGTAGACACTATGAATTGGCTACCCAAAAGCTATTCCCAGCTTCTTTCTCCCTTGCCTTCTACTACAAAGGCTGGAATAATAAACATTCAGCCATGACGTTTCAGCTTCCCTTGCAGCTAGAATGGTCACATGATCAACTCTAGCCAATGGCAGACATAAGGAAGTTAGTCCTGCCATTTCTAAGAAAGCATTTTAAAGGGGTTAGGTTTGGCTGTTATGGGCTAGTGGCCTTTTGTACCTTCCTCCTTTGTTTTCCCTTGGGATGTCAACATGATACCTGGTGATGCAGCTGCCAACTTAAATCATGGAGTGACAATCTTGAGAATGATGACAGCAAAGTGGAAAATGGAACAAGGCTTTGTGTCCACAACCTTGTTAAACCATGGGACAGTCCTGGTCTCTCTGCTCCCAAGTTTACTGGTGAATGAGATAAACAATTCTCTTACTTGTTTAGCCACTGGTAGTCAGATATCATGTTGTCAGCAGCCCAATCCACTGCTACCTAACATCACTTCTGGATTTGTAGAATCAAATCATTTCCTGATTTTTAAATGAGAGCTGCTTTGGTTTAATTTTCATTACTTTCTGTTTGTTATTTTTAAGGGATCCCCTCTGGGAATTTAATTTTGACAATTTCAATGCTTATTTGTCAGTAGGCCATTGACTTGAGTAATTACATCTGCCCAGAAAGTGATGCAGCCATAAATCAGACTGAATTTCACCATCAGATCTGGCTGAATTCAATCATTAGGATTTGAGGTTTTAAAGTTCTTGGCCATTTTGTTTAGGATCCAGTGTAAGCAAAAGCTACTGTTTCAGAGAGAAAACAAGATTCCCCCCCACCCTCCACATAAACCACCAGCTTTCCAGAATGGTTTGGGGAAATTGAACTGGAGGAATTCCATAGATACTTGTATTTATAACAATCATAAGAAAAAACCAGCCCTAAAGAGCAAATGCCTGTAGTTGGGAAGGACTCATGCCTTCTGTTGGCAGGCGTCAGAGACCCAATTAGAAGCCAGTACTTTGCAGGTTTTTGTGGAATTTTTTCGCACATTCTTCAAATTCAATTTGTAACCAAGAAATAGTTTCTTAAAGAATGACCATTGTTTGCTAGTCCAGCTAGTCTCAGCCTACTATAAACTGCTTGGCATGCCAGACCAAAAAACACTCCCTGAAAATTTATTCCTTTTCCCAAAATGTGAAAGTCATTGTCTAACTATGCTAAACACTTGGATATTACTGTACCCAAAATCGCCACTCATATTACTCAGAAAGCTCCCTGAAAAACACCCTTAGAAGAGAGGCCAAGCAAAGGTTCTGGAGGGGTAGGTTTGAAACAGAGTGAATGAGACAGACATGACCAGGAGCGAACTACCACATAGACCCAGTGACAACCCCACTTGCTAATGAGCCATTTTTAAAACATTACAGATAATTATAACTCATTTAATGATTATGAATGGGCATAGGTAAATTATCAGCAAAGAGGGGAAAATATACTACACACCTAATAAGCTAAGAGTTTAAGTTTTGGATCCACTTGTAATATAGCAAAAAATATTTAAGGAAGTAAAAAAGAAAGGAAAGGAGCATTTGCTGACCACCTACTTAGTGCCGGGGATTTCATTCATTTATGGAACAGATATTTACTGAGTGCCTACTATGTGTCAGATTCTAAGCAAGGAGCTGGCAATACAGAAGTGATTTAAAATGAGCTGTGTTATCATAACTATTTTCTCTTTGATCCCCATTTCAAGCCTGTGCACTGCACTTTGGTATTCACATTTTTTTAAATAAGGAAACTGAGTCGCAGAGAGTTAAGTGATTTGCCCAAGGGCACACATCTAGTAAGTGACAGTTGAGCTCAGACCTATCCGAAACTATGGACCATGCTCTTTCTACTATACTTTGTTCCCTCTCAGCTGTAACTATAATTAAAAGCAGTAAGTTTAAACCTGGAGATAAATCAGAACCAAAGATATAAAACTGAAAGCCAATGGTGGCAGCTGAATTCATAAGGACACATGAATTCGTGCCCTGAATGAGATCTTGTGAATGTCAGGATTCCATGCTGCCAAGTCTTCATCTCTTGCTCCTCAGCTTACTCTATGTCCGACAACAGTGAGCGTCTCCTCCTAGAAGCACCTCTTCTCGGGTCCTCCCTGACCACTAGACTAGCTTCTAGGATACCACACTCCCTGGTTTCTCTTCCACATCGTTGACTACCCCATCTTGGTCTCCTTTGCCAGCTCCTCCTCCTCTGCCAGAACTCTAAATAGTAGAGCACTGCACAGCCCAGCTCTGGCTTTCCCACTTCTCTACTCCACTCCTTCCTCCTCTACCCATGTAGCACACCAGGTGCTATGACTGCAAAGACCATCCACATGTGGAAGGCTCCTGAATTCCCAGCTCCAGCCCTGGCTTCTCCTCTGAGCTCCAGTGTGTCCAACTGTCTACTCAACATCTCCACCCAAAGAACACAGAACTCAATTTAAATTTCAGTTTAAATCTGAAATTTTAGTGATAGGAGAACCAGAAAAAAAGTTGCATCACAGAAGCAGGAGAGATTTTCAGGAAGAAGGGGATGTCCATCAGTGTCAAGTCAAGTCAAGGGTGGAAAGAGTCCATTTTTCCCCTCTTGAAGGAGAGTGTCCACCACCATTCAAGGCCCCCAAAGAAAACAAATATGCCACTCAAGTTTCTCTCTATAAATATCAAATTTAGTCCATTTTCTATGAATGGAGCTAATCCCACCTACCTCATAGGATTGATGCAAGAATAAAATATGAAAGAAAATCATAAAACACTCCACATACATGAGATAATGTCAATATGAGGAATAAATGCCACAGAACACCTGATATCCCCAATCACAACCCAATACAAAATGACCCAGCCTGATTCCCAGCATCTCAGCTCTTGGCCAGTTCTCCCTCCACACACAGCACAGGGAGCGTTGGATCCTCATTTCCTTCCATCTTGGAAAATACACTTTTAATTGGAATTTTAAAATCTTGACAGTTGAAAGAAAACTTAGATAATCTGATTCAACTTCTCCTCTTCCATCTGCCTATTGATTGTAAGTCCAAAATGTCTTCAGTGATTTCCATGACTGGCCAGACCCAGTCAAATTCCAACACATTTCCCTACCTTCAAAAGTAAACATCTTTGAATATGCTATTCAATTGGGTGACATAGCGTTACTAAGCAAGCCACTCCCCTGGGAATACAAGTGAATTAATTTGGAGATATGTAAGAAAGGCAATGGGCTTCAGTCTACTGAAGGAAGCACTACATTGGCACATAAAAGATGAGGGTATCTATTAGACATTTACTATCAGCTGAGTGCCACTAACAAGAAACATTATCAGGGCCCAGGGGAAAGGAAGTCCTCCCAAAGCTAGGATAATCAGAGAACAGAGTATGGCATTAATGGAATTCAAAGAGCGCTTTTACTAGAGATTTCCCCCATGTGTGGGAGCCCTGGGTCACTCACTGCTTTCCAGGGCTTGAATTCCAAGAGGACACGTAGTCAATCCCTCCCTGTGGTCGTGACCCAGACTATCTGTGACCCCTCTAAATGCTGAGAATTGTTTCCTTTAATGAAACTACATTACAATTTTAGAGTGCCAGTGGACCCCATGGAACTCATCCCAAGGACCCCAAGTCAGAGTCTGCATGCTTGTTAACATGGACACACAATTTGCTCAGATGACATCTAGTGTTTGTCTCCTGAACCTCATTCTCCCTAGGTGCTAGCATTGAAAGTGCAGTCATGATGCAGCTGTGAAAATAAGATCACCCCAAGGCCTCACATCCTTTGGGTGTGGTTTGTTTGAATATCAGCAGGTACATATATGGATTCTGAGAATTATTAGCCAAAACAAGACGCTTCAGTTCTCCCAGTCTACCAGAAAGCAGTAGAAGGAAATTGTTGGGTGGGGTGGAAAGTGGTATTAACAAACAGATTGGAGCCAGGGCACATGTTACAGGAAAAGAGAACGTGGTGGTTTTCCATAGCATCAAGAAGGTTGTCAGATCCGTGGCCCATAGACCGTCTGTGGTAGAACAAGGCTGCCCTCATCTCATGACCTGGAAGTCTCAACTAGAAAACACAATCTAGACAGAAAAAAAGAGAAAGGCACATCCAAAATTTTATAGAATAGGAGAAAAATGTACTGATTTTTTGAGTTTCAGATTGAGTCAACACCGAAGTGTGCCGACCAGGCAAAGTCCTCAGACAAAGTTGGTGGTTCTTCTTCCTGATCTTACAATTCTGTATGCTTCAATGAAAAACACTACATCTGGCAAGTAGGCGTTGATTAGAAAGTCCAAGATGATCCTATATTGCTACATTTATTGTATTTGGTTGTCATTTATGGTCACAGCAATTCCAACTTCTTTATTACTAAATCTTTGTAACCCCAGAGCCTAGCACAGTGCCCTGCGCACAGAAGATATGAGTTAATTACTTATTATTTAATCTATCAGTGAAGGACCTAGCCAGGCTTGATCAAGTAATTAAGACCACTTGAGTGTCCATAGGTCTTTGGAACTCCAGGTTGACAGTTCAGCACACAATGCATCTCAGCGGCTTATCCCTTCCTCATCTGGGCTATGGCCCAGTGCTGGAAGCTGATAAACTCTTTTGCCTACTGAAAAGGAATCATCATTGATCATTAAAGGAATGTAAATCAAAACCACAATGAGATACCACCTCACGCCAGTCAGAATGGCGATTATTAAGAAGTCAAGAAATAACAGATGCTGTCGAGGTTGTGGAGAAATAGGAGCGTTTTTACTGTTGATGGGAATGTAAATTAGTTCAACCATTGTGGAAGACAGTGTGGTGATTCCTCAAAGATTTAAAACTGGAAATACCATTTGACCCAGCAACCCCATTACTGGGTCTATACCCAAAAAAATATAAATAATTCTGTTATAAAGATACATGCACACGTATGTCCATTGCAGCACTATTCACAATAGCAGAGATGAAATCAACCCAAATGGCCATCAACGATAGACTGGATTTTTAAAATGTGGGACATATACACCATGGAATACTATGCAGCCATAAGAAGGAATGAGATCATGTCCTTTGCAGGGACATGGATGATGCTGCAAGCCATTATCCTCAGCAAACTAATACAGGAACAGAAAACAAAACACCACATGTTCTCATTTATAAGTAGGAGCTGAACAATGAGAATACATGGACACAAAGAGGGGAACAGCACACACTGGGGCCTGTCAGGGGAGGACAGGGGGTTGGGGCAGAGCATCAGGAAAAATAACCAATGCATGCCAGGCTTAATACCTAGGTGATGAGTTGACACGTGCTGCAAACCACCGTGGCACACATTTGCCTATGTAACAAACCTGCATATCCTGCACATGTACCCTGGAACTTAAAATTAAAATTAAAAATTAAAAAAAGAAAAGGAATCACGTGGGTAAGCACAGCATACGTTATGAATTAAATTGTATCCCTTCCAAAAATATATTGAAATTCTAACCCCTGGTATTTGTGAATGCGACCTTATTGGGAAATTTTGGAAATACGGTCTTACAGAGTTCAGATGGCCAAATCTAATCCCATATGACCAGGGTCTTTATAAGAGAAGACGCAGGGAGAATGCCATATGATGTGGACGCAGAAGTTGGACTGGTGTGTCTAACAGCCAAGGAAATCACAAGAAGCTAGGAAGAAGCAAGGAAAGGGTCTCTCCCAAGGCCTTCCAAGAGAGCATGACAGGCCCTACAGATTCCAGACTTCCAGCTCCAGAGCTGCAAGATAATATATTTCTGCTGTTTAAAGCCACTCAGTTTGTGGTACTTTATTACAGCAGCCCTAGGACACTCACATACTGTGTAAATACAATCTTCTCTCCAACTGAAAATGGACTTCCAACACAAAGCAACTCTCTCACTAATGCATATGCTGACACCACACAGTTAGGGTGGGAGGGAAGCAGGGCACTGTCCCACACTCAGCACCACTTCGTTATTCTGCTGGAGGCCAGTCAACATACATAAATATATTTAGATATATCATATGTAACTAATACCGAAGAAAGCACATCCAGTCATTTAGTAAGTAGTCACTGAGCCTCTGCTATTTGCGGGCAGCATTCTAGACAAGGAGCCTATAGCAGGGAATAAAACCAACAAAATGTCCTGCCCTCATGGAGCTTACATTTCAGCAAAGGAAGACAGTCAAGTATCAAGTAAGCCACTAAAATATATGAAATGCCGGGTTCGTTGATGAGGGCATGGAGCAAAATAAAGCAGTGATAAGATATGCTGGGGGTAAGGATAAAATTACCCTGTTAAAGACAGGGAGAAGTCCAGAAGGCCTCTTGAGAAGATGTTGCACAAAGAACCTGAAGAGGGTGAGGCATCAACCCATAGATTGTTTTTGTTTTTGTTTGAGACAGAGTCTCACTCTGTCACCCAATCTTGGCTCATTGCAGCCTCTACCTCCTGAGTTCAAGCGATTCTCCTGCCTCAGCCTCCTGAGTAGCTGGGACTACAGGCATCTGCCACCACGCCTGGCTAATTTTTGTGTTTTTAGTAGAGACAGGGTTTCACCATGTTGGCCAGGCTGGTCTTGAACTCCTGACCTCAGGTGGGTGATCTGCCCTCCTTGGCCTCTCAAAGTGCTGGGATTACAGACATGAACCACTGCCCCCGGCCATCAACCCACTGATGTTCATGGAAGGTTGCTCAGGCAAAGGGAACGGCCAGTTCAAAAGCTCTGAGGCTGGAAGGGGCCTCGTACATTGCAGGACCAGCCAGGAGGCCAGGGGCCAAAGCAGATGGTAGACGGCGAGGGAGGGCGTGGTATGGAAAGGATCATGGAGAGTCTGGAAAACTTGTTGGGACTCTGGTGTGTATCCCCGAGGGAGTCAGGGAGCTATTGGAAGGTTCTGTGACATTGTGCATCATGAGAATCACTGCAGCTGCTGTCCTGAGATTGGAGTGTTGTGGGAGAGGGCAGGAGCAGCGTGACTATGGAGAGGTCACTGCAAAAATCCAGGTAATATGGCTTGGACCAGGGTGGTAACCGCACTTGCCTGAGATGCCAAATTGCATGCCATGATTTCTCCATTTACACACACACACACACACACACACACGCACACACACAAAACACTTGCAAGCTAACTGCAGGGATCACAAGCCGAATGGGCACAATACTTTTAAAAATAGGCTTTGGCCAATCTCAAAAGGTGACATACTGTAGAACTGCATTTATATGACATTCTTAAAATGACAAAATTATAAAATGGGAGAACAGATTTGTGTCTGAGGTGGATGGGAGGAAGGAAGGTAAATGTGGCTATATGAGGAAGCACCAGGGCCTTCTCACAAAACTCTCCTGCGTCTTCACTGTCCTGGCTGGGATGTGGCACTGCAGCTACGCAAATGCCACCTTTAGGGGAAACTGGGTGGAGGGTACATGGTACGTCCACCTTACTGCTGTCAACCTAAACAACAGAGAGGGAGACTCCAAGAGAAGATGATGTTGATTTAGGAGTATGTATTGCGATGTGAATTTGCATGCCACGGTGAATTAGATGCATATTTAAGGAGTGAAAGGAAGGCAAAGGCTTTTAAAGGGAAAATAAGGAAGATGGCAATTGTCTTGAGATAATCATCCTTGGCTACAAGGATCAATGAAGAGGATAGTGCCAGTCTGAGGATGGACAGGAAGTTGCTGGGCAGATGTCAGGTTGTCATGGCCTTTTGCAAGCTTGTAATTTTTGCAGTCTTTGCTGAGAGTTCTTGTTATCAGGCATTTGTGCGTGAGAACCCTCCCCTCCTGGCTTTTCATGGCTCTGTTTGTCAGGGTTTTAGCACAAGTGACTCCATTTTGATTCTGACAACGTTCATGCTTCTTATAATTGAACAGGAATCTATAACTATCTCAAAATGAAAGCTTTTTAAAAACATTTTTTGAAAAACAGCATTTAAGCCTAAAGTGAAGTCCAAACCGCCGACCTTTATGTCTTAGGGGGAATGGGCACACCAGAATCGGCCATGAGAAACGATCGCTGAAAGCACCCGACAGCGCGGCATTAAGTAAACACAGCCACGCCGGCTTCTCTGTGAAGGGCACACCTAAGCTTTCTGTCCTCTAAGTGTGACTGATACATCTTCACGAGCACACATCCATCAGAGGAGGCGGAGCCTTCTCTGCAGGGCGATTTTATTTTATATGTGAGTCTGTGCCACCACGGCAGCTTTCTCCACCATCCCCCAGAGCACCCATACATTTCACAGAGCTTCTGTCAAAAGCAGCTTCTCCTTCTGATTCTTCAGAAGGGGCTCACAGTGAGCGCGCCTGCCCCAGGTCCTGCCCTCCCCTGCCTGGCTAGGGTGGCTTCTCCTGAGCTCCTAGGACACTACACCTGTCGCACCCCATCCAGCTCCGTGAGTCCCGCCATGGGTGACTGTGGATGAGACTTCACCTCCAGACAAATGTGGGGTCATGATAAATTAGGAGACATCACTGCACACCTTTCCCAGGTACTTTATTAAAATGCTAGCTAACTCCAGTCACGGCACTAGGGCTTAAGGTACCCACTAGCCACACTTCTTCAAGAGCGGCACATGCTCAGCTCCACTCTGTTTGCAGACTTAGTAAAAGTCTCAGTAAATTGTGTCCATTCATTTCCTCTTTAAGCCAAGTTACTTACCACTCCCCGCCCATGAACTCCTAAAATTACACAGGGTCTTTCCTGGGGAACCACACTGAAATCGGCACAGACCCATCCCTGGGCCCAAAGCCAATATACTCAACTGTTTAAGACCTGCACTATACGTCAGTTCTACCAGACTGTCCACATGTAAATACATGAGACTCATGCTACCCTGGAGCCCTTTCCAAAATAGGACTGTTCTAGAACATATGAGCCGTTTCAGAAAACATGGAACAAAGATGATTCTTCAAATGAGATACAACTGGAGGTGACACGATATAGGCATTTGGTCTATATTGTCATGAAGAAAGCCCCAAACAAGTTAAGCAAATATAGAGGAAACCCCAAACAATGAACAAAAGCCTCAATGGTCCCTTCTGGCCAGAGCCCCATGCAGTACTGGGATTGGCTGCTACCTGACCTCCCACCGACCCAGCGACGTGCCACCTTATGGCACTCCCTCGGTGGCCACCAACACAATGGATTAAGGTCAGACCCCAGGACCTTCCTGAGCTGGCTGCCTCCTATACCTTCAACCCCGAATGCCACCACTGACACAGAGCAGCACTTAGCACGAGCCACCCCGAACATTGCTGGTTCCTTGCATGTGCCTTCATATGTGCAGCAGGGTCTGTTACTCGACCAGAGATGTCCTTCCTCGGCGTCATTCTCCAACTAATGCCTATGCTGTTCTTAAAAGGGCTCAAATATAGCTGG
>NW_012101588.1:1945000-1953478 GCF_000951045.1 Mandrillus leucophaeus
ATCAATGAAGAGGATAGTGCCAGTCTGAGGATGGACAGGAAGTTGCTGGGCAGATGTCAGGTTGTCATGGCCTTTTGCAAGCTTGTAATTTTTGCAGTCTTTGCTGAGAGTTCTTGTTATCAGGCATTTGTGCGTGAGAACCCTCCCCTCCTGGCTTTTCATGGCTCTGTTTGTCAGGGTTTTAGCACAAGTGACTCCATTTTGATTCTGACAACGTTCATGCTTCTTATAATTGAACAGGAATCTATAACTATCTCAAAATGAAAGCTTTTTAAAAACATTTTTTGAAAAACAGCATTTAAGCCTAAAGTGAAGTCCAAACCGCCGACCTTTATGTCTTAGGGGGAATGGGCACACCAGAATCGGCCATGAGAAACGATCGCTGAAAGCACCCGACAGCGCGGCATTAAGTAAACACAGCCACGCCGGCTTCTCTGTGAAGGGCACACCTAAGCTTTCTGTCCTCTAAGTGTGACTGATACATCTTCACGAGCACACATCCATCAGAGGAGGCGGAGCCTTCTCTGCAGGGCGATTTTATTTTATATGTGAGTCTGTGCCACCACGGCAGCTTTCTCCACCATCCCCCAGAGCACCCATACATTTCACAGAGCTTCTGTCAAAAGCAGCTTCTCCTTCTGATTCTTCAGAAGGGGCTCACAGTGAGCGCGCCTGCCCCAGGTCCTGCCCTCCCCTGCCTGGCTAGGGTGGCTTCTCCTGAGCTCCTAGGACACTACACCTGTCGCACCCCATCCAGCTCCGTGAGTCCCGCCATGGGTGACTGTGGATGAGACTTCACCTCCAGACAAATGTGGGGTCATGATAAATTAGGAGACATCACTGCACACCTTTCCCAGGTACTTTATTAAAATGCTAGCTAACTCCAGTCACGGCACTAGGGCTTAAGGTACCCACTAGCCACACTTCTTCAAGAGCGGCACATGCTCAGCTCCACTCTGTTTGCAGACTTAGTAAAAGTCTCAGTAAATTGTGTCCATTCATTTCCTCTTTAAGCCAAGTTACTTACCACTCCCCGCCCATGAACTCCTAAAATTACACAGGGTCTTTCCTGGGGAACCACACTGAAATCGGCACAGACCCATCCCTGGGCCCAAAGCCAATATACTCAACTGTTTAAGACCTGCACTATACGTCAGTTCTACCAGACTGTCCACATGTAAATACATGAGACTCATGCTACCCTGGAGCCCTTTCCAAAATAGGACTGTTCTAGAACATATGAGCCGTTTCAGAAAACATGGAACAAAGATGATTCTTCAAATGAGATACAACTGGAGGTGACACGATATAGGCATTTGGTCTATATTGTCATGAAGAAAGCCCCAAACAAGTTAAGCAAATATAGAGGAAACCCCAAACAATGAACAAAAGCCTCAATGGTCCCTTCTGGCCAGAGCCCCATGCAGTACTGGGATTGGCTGCTACCTGACCTCCCACCGACCCAGCGACGTGCCACCTTATGGCACTCCCTCGGTGGCCACCAACACAATGGATTAAGGTCAGACCCCAGGACCTTCCTGAGCTGGCTGCCTCCTATACCTTCAACCCCGAATGCCACCACTGACACAGAGCAGCACTTAGCACGAGCCACCCCGAACATTGCTGGTTCCTTGCATGTGCCTTCATATGTGCAGCAGGGTCTGTTACTCGACCAGAGATGTCCTTCCTCGGCGTCATTCTCCAACTAATGCCTATGCTGTTCTTAAAAGGGCTCAAATATAGCTGGTCTTGACCTCCCAGTCAATTCACCCCCGAGACACCTGTGCCACTTCTGTCCTAGCATGTATCACCTGTCTGCATTATCCTCATCCAGTCCTCCCTGCCTATGTGTCCTCTGACAGCGGACACTATGTTCTTCTGACTTTGTGTCTTTGTCTGACTCCTAGTAACCCTTGCTGAATGGGTGAATGAATGAATGGACACCCTGCAAATGGAGACTACCACAAAGTTAGAGCCGGGGGGCACTTCACAATACCTAGGTCAATCCCCTCACTTTGCAGATGAGAAAAGTGAGGCCTGAAGAGTTATGACCCACCCAAGGTCACACAGCCAAATTGGTGGCTCAATCAGGACCTAATAAACCAGATGAAGGGACGTGACACCATAAAACAGTCCCTAAATAGCAGAGCCCAGCATTTAAATGGCACATTTCTCCTGAGAAGTTCAAGATGCTTTAACGCTGTGAGCATCAGCCTCACCGCCTCTGTGAGATGTAGGGACTTGTCAATGGTACAGATTAGCCACTAATGTTTCTCAGCATTGTTTCTTGACTTAAATGGTCCAGTAAACAAAACTGAATGTCTTAGCACAAGATGGTGGCACTTCCAGGAGCCTTCTGGTTAAATACAGTCTCAAAGGTTCAAAGTTGTGATTTCCATAGTAAGGATCAAGCACTCACAGACAGCCCCTGAAATTAACTGGCGAAGAGTTTGGGTAACAGGTTAGACACCAAGCACCAGCTTCAAGGAGCTGACAGGCGAATTTAACAGGACCACCATGGAAAGGGGGCTTCCCACAGTGAGGACCCTGCTCATATCCACAGGCCAAATCCATCTTGTAACAGAGGCTAGATTCACTGCTACTTTTTGTCTTAAGTTAAGCCCTGCTGGAATTCAACACATTTCAGTGCCTCACAGAATCATTTCTCAACAGCCAACAGCAATGTTACAAAAGTAAACTCAGGAAGGCATTCTGAGCAGATCAAAGATGTGAGTGTTGGCACTCACACCCAGCCTAGAGAAGAAAACAAGGAGACACAGTAAAGGCTCAAACCAACCAGAACTGCGGTGTCTGCAGGGAGAGTGTGGGATCTGGACTCCAAAGACTGAGTATTAGATTACAGACTTTGGGAAA
Source organism: Mandrillus leucophaeus (assembly GCF_000951045.1). Lineage (NCBI taxonomy): Eukaryota > Metazoa > Chordata > Mammalia > Primates > Cercopithecidae > Mandrillus > Mandrillus leucophaeus. Next base: position 1,947,875 of record NW_012101588.1, read on the forward strand.
ACCAGTTAACCTCTCTGACCTCAGTTCCCCCAGTAGCAAGATGAGGATGCTACTGACTTCACAAGATCACTGTGGAAATTAAATTAAATAACAGAGAGAAATGGTGAACTCCGTGACACTTTAACCTGCCAGTTATTATTCAAAGGAAGTAGAAGTGTACACCTAGGAATTCCTCATAAAACTGAAAATAGAATTATGTAGATTGTACTTTATAGATTATAAGGATGCCATAATTAAACCTTTCCTCCACATATAGGAGACCCCAGTAAAAAAATGTGAGCAGCATCTACTTTGTAATTAACATGAACACCTCTCAAGTTATTTTGCTACATTTACAAGTGTAGCATTATTATAATAACTAGAATACATAGTATATAATTATAATAATTAGACATTATAATTGTAATATTACCCTCTCTTGATACAAAACTTAACATTGATGGTGGAGGGGAGACGCTCAGAGAGGACCCATCAGGGCCAAGGAGGTAGTTATTAAGGCCAGTACCCCTGCGACATCCCTTACGCTCACCCCATCTTCCAGTAGCTGCATCTTTGGTGGAGGCCTGCAGAGGTACCAGCCGCAGCCCAACCGCCACTGGGCTTCTGACCCTAGCTGCAAGTCTAGGCAATTTCCTTTCTCACCAATGCGTATTTGAATTTGCTGACACGCAGCCATTTCGACTCTTAATGAGTGATCTGTCCTTTCCCGTTTAATATATGAAGGAAGCGCCAGTAAGCAGAAAAATTGCCAAAAGGCAAGCACTCAGGGAGAAATCAGGCAGATAACTGGATGTTTGTCCTAATTTGCTTATCTCTATAAAGCCGCAGCGACAACCAAGTCCAACCAGGGCTTCACGGAAGGGCCCGCGGGTGGTGGCTTCGCCTCCAGAAGTCCAGGAGCGCCCTCTAAGGGCCTCAGAGCGCAAGCGCTGCCCCGGCTGGGCCGAGGGAGAAAGACGCAGGTTTTTCGTAGGCAAGGATGACTTAGAAGGGAGGAAAACAGGGTGCTCACGAATGTGAATAACCAATACCTTCCTGATTCCAAATGTTCTAACATACATCTACAAAAATTGGTAAAAGAGATGGATGAAACAGTATCCACCACTGTCCCCCAGCGACCCAGCTCTCCTACCCAAAGGCACCAAAGTTTGCAGTTTCATGGGTACTCTAACAGAAACATCCTGCGCACTTACAAGTAAATACATACACATACATATTCCTTTCTCTCCTTTACTTTTATACCTTTAAATACCTCTATTTTTAAACTGAAATAAAAGCTTCTGGTAACAGTTTAATTATAACTCAAAAATCCCTAAGTTCCAAGGGGGACAAAAGAGGTCAAAAGAGGGCTGCTCCTTAATCAGCCAAGGGTGATGGAGCCTCTCCCGAAATGTTGCTTCCAGGCTCCCTGCCTCACCCTCATCCCTTGATGTAGGCAGAATAATGGTCCCCCAAAGATGTCTTTGTCCTAATCCCCAGAACCAGGGATATGGGCACCTCTAGAAGGTGGAAAGGGCAAGGAAATAGATTCTCCCTTAAAGTTTCAATGCAGGCCTTGATTTTAGCCCAGAGGGGCACATTTCAGACTTCTGATCTCTAGAACTATAATAAAGATCATAAATTGGTATTGTTTCAAGTCATTCAGTGTGTGGCAATTTGTTACAGCACTAGGAAACGAATACGCTCCCCTTCCCCTCCTGTTTTCAGGGAATGGGCCTTTAGAACTTAAATATGACGTGAATGGTCTTGGTAGGGCATCTTGATCATGCTCTGGAACTGTCTGGTGATAACTTTCCAGGGATGTGAATTGTCACTCTGCAATCCTATTACAACCTCTGATTCCACAGGAATAAATTTCATGATCAACTGATGAACAAAACAGCTCTACCATCTGCCATTGGTGGGCTCCAATGCACAAGATAAAAGGAGAGAGGGTCTCCCCACGTTCTCTCAAAGAGGGCTGAAGTAAGAGGGAAACCTCATAAAGCCACGTGCAGGTTGAGCCACAGGCAAGCTTCTAAAGGCTTCCGGAGATGGAAGGAGCCTCCTTCAATTGGTCTATTCTGGAGCGGAGACTAGCCCAAGGCCCCCAGGGGTGCAGGACAGCACTGCCAGTCATGCCCAGGCATCCTGATTTTTAACCTACTTCCCTCCGTATATACCAGTGTGTTTCAAATGTTTTGGTGTCTGAATTATCTTCTATTCTTGAATTTATGAGGATGCCAAGGAGGTTATGTTTCTGTGAGTTTTATCTATCCTCATTGACTTTACTGGGAATTAAAACTAAGAAAAGTCTAAAATATGTACTTACTTGTTTTGAAATAACAATAATAAACCATTACATGTTGATATACAAATATATTTATATGAAAAGTAACTGTTTTCCAAAACAAAGAGAAATGAGTGAGAAGAGCAGCTTTGTTTCTACATTTTGGCAAATCTTTTTAATAGAGTATCTCTGATCTGCTTATGCATTCAATCTATTACAATATGTTGTTTCAATTGGAGAAAATCCAGCCTCACACAGATGTATAGCTGGACAACTATTTCAATAGTCTTTTTGGATACTTTTGAAAAATCTTTGATATTACACCAAAACTCATCAAGTAGCCATTTCTTAGAATCTGAAATCAGATGAAGAATTTTTCATATTTTGTTACATTAAAAATCCATTGAGCTATCATGCACTTGGAACAGATCCTTTACCCATGCAAGATTGTTGTAAGGCTATACACTGGTCATATGGATCTGTTGGTTTATTTGGTTATGCAGATCATCCAAATGTTCACACATTTTATAATATGACATTTATAAATCACATTCATTTATATCACCACTGATCTCACTAGAAAAAAATTTAAATATTGGGAAACTTTCAAGCTTATAGTGGTGGAAACAACTTGGCAAAATTCTAATTTTCACTTGAAAGCTGAAATGTTATCACTGGCAAGCAATAATAGCAGTTCTTTTACTAGAAGTAGTAGGTTCCCTTTGTTCATTTTTGAGAAAACATCTGCCAAATACCCAAGTCAGAATAACTCTAGTTGGTCTGTTGTCACTTTTTGTGGTAAATACCACATTCCATTAAAAAAAAAAATCAGTTAGCTTAATGCACAACTCAAACAATCACACCAGTGCCTCCCCTTGGGGTTGCCACTGAACTTGGTCATCAGCAGTAGTACCTCATGTGTCCTTCCCATTTATTTACACTATTAAAAAGACAGATATTCAAAGATACAGGGATTTGGTAAAATTAATAATTTTACTGTGTCAACAAGAACATTCTTAATGAAACTGGCAAATATTTTTTAATTGCAAAGGCCCCACAAAATTCAATGACTACTAGCGCATGGGGATGTCCTTGCCTTGATTCTCTGTAAGGCACCCGCAGTTTACCCATCAAGCTTTTGCACCCTCAGTGCACATGTCAACTGTGAAAAAGAAAAATAGCATCTCAGTAATCTCAGTATTACTTTGAAAATAGTTTCAACACGGAGAATTCCCTAAAAGTTTCTTTAAAGAAGAAAATAAAAATCATCCCTAACCACCTTAAGATATCCACTGTAAATATGTGCATGTGTGAGTACATCCACATGTGTTTAGAAAAATGTATCATACCAGACTGGCAAGGCCATGATAATTTTAATGTTTCATAGTATCCTGTTGTAGGGATGGATGTGTGTGGAGGAGGGAGCACTGCTTGCTTATTTTGTTTTACATTTAATTGACCCTACACTGAAGGGCTTATTCAGATCTTCAGTGTGTCCTGCTTTAAGCAAAGTCCCTCTGGAGCCGTCACTATTATGTGGCCCTGAGTAATTTCCTTACAGAGATTCTGGCCCCAAAAAGGTGGTGAGGGTGAGGGCTTGACACAAGCAGCTTGTTTCTCTAGTTCAACCAGAGAGAGGGAGCAGTCTGTCCATGGTGTTGCGTCAAAGGGAGCCCATAAAAGAAATTATGTACCCCATAATTTCATCCACAGTATGGGGAGCTATCTACAGGTTGTTATGTCTGTTTCTATCCTTCTATTATTGAATTTAAATTTAGTAGATTTCATTCTGAAATGTGCTTGTCCTCCTTTGTCCACTTCTAGTCTGGTCATCATTTTACTGTAGATCCCACGTCAACACAGTAGAGAGAAGGGCTGGGAAGCTGTCCAGCCCCAGCATTCCTCAGCACAGTGATTCACAGAGCAGAAGGCGAAAGAAGCAAGAGTGCAGATCGCGGTGGGATTCCAGGAGCTCTCACAAACAACCCTGCTCGGACCCACTCACATGCAATCCACGGGCAGGTGGCAGAGGAATCGGGAAGGCAGAAGGCTGGAATCGCCACAAAGCCAGGGCAGCACTGGTTTCAGTTTCAGACCATTTTCACAAACAAAAACTCTTTCAGCACTCGGAAAATTTTCACTTAGAAAAACAAAAGCCAGGAGTTGTAGGTGGGGAAGTTGGAAGACTTTATTTAGTTTTATTCCTCTCAAGTACTGTGCAAAATATTCAGTGAATACTCTCCTAGAGATCACTAATGGGAAGAAAAAGACCCTACCACAGGCACTGCCTTTTATGAAAAAGTGGCATTGGCATCAGAATACCTGGCATAAACCTGAACCAAGCACTGGGATGATGTATCTACCAGTCACAAAGCAATGTGACCCCCAACTTTTCTTCGTTGACCCCTGAAGTAAGAGAACAGTATATACACTGATACCCTCATTGGAATAGTATCTGACAATCATTGTCTGCTTCTTGGATTTCTACAAACCAATGACCAAAAAGTCACAGTTTCAAGTGTAAAAATGCCTGCACGGGAGGTGGGAACAACGGCCGCCAAAGGCTTCGGAATGAAAACCCCACCACAAACTTGTCTCTCTCTGCAGGAAACTTGCAAGAAATCTGACAAGAGCTCGCTAGCATTTTCCGAAAAGCATTGCTCCCAAAGCAAGCATCTATCCTGGCTGCAGCCTCAGCCATCGGGGTAGGGCGAGCTTCTCTGGAATCAACTTTCTCATTTCCCTCTCCCTCCTCTCAAGACAAACATTTTCTCCCAGCTTGAACGTTCCCCGTGGGCGCGCGGGCCTCCTGCCGCCTGGAGCCGGGCTGGCACTGGAGCGCGGCTCCTCCAGAGCGCAGAGGCACCCGACGGCCTGCGGCAGCCCTCAGCCTTTCCCCATGACCTTCTAGAACAGCCCCGCTCTGCCTCCCTCCGGTCTCCCGAGTGTGCCCATCATCCTGCCTCGGGAGAGGTGAACGCGAGGAAAGAAGGATGACTACCTACGCTCCCGGGAAATTCTGGGCACAGAAAGGCATTACCCCAGCCCGCATGCCGAAAGTCGCCTTTTCCTTTCCTTTTTTCCCCCTGTGCCTGAATCTCCTGGGACACTTAGACGGCTGGAGCCTCCCGACCCCAGGGCGGGCGACGGCAAAGTTAAACGCCAGCGCGCTGCAGTTCCCGGGCGGCAAGGCGTCCCCGCTCCCGCCTCCCACACAGGGCGCCAAGTGCCCCGACCCGCAAGTGACGAGGAGGCACAGGCTAGTGACACGACCCGTAGCCAGTACTGAGCTGGACAACGAGGCCCGAGCGCAGGAGGGTGCGCGGGGAGCGGAG
>NW_012101588.1:1954023-1980015 GCF_000951045.1 Mandrillus leucophaeus
ACCGTAGGGGCCGGAGCGCCCCGGACTGACTTAGCGGTTCTGAACTTGCGGCGGTCGCTGTGCCGGGCCAAGTGGCTGAGGAAGTTCCTTCCCTCGTCTAATCCTCTTATTTTCTGGCTGGGGAAGTCTCCCATCGGGCAGAGGAATACCCTTTGTCCCCTTACATAAACACCTCTGCGCCCCACGTGGGGACTCGGGCCAGGACCCCTCATCCCGTCCCAGCGCTGTAGTTCCTGTGGCTAGCCCGGTCCTTCCACGTCCCTTCCCGCACCCAGCGCCCCCAAGTCTGGGGTTTTCAGTGTCCTTAGACCTTGCTGCGTCTGGCTGTCATTTCTAGGGCATGCACTATGCCAGTTTTCAGTGTGCCTTGGTGCCCAGGCCAAGGACTCAGCGGACCCCGCCTCTCTCGCTTCTGTAATTTTAACGCTGCCCCAGGTCTCCCTATTCCTCCTTCCAACCTGGAAGCCTCGTGGCCCTCCAGACGGACTCGGAGCGCCCCTGGAGGCTACAGTGACTCTGGAGCTCTAGGAAGGCCGGGTCCTGCCTGCCACGTGCTGCTGTTCACGGACCCGTGTCCTCGAAGAGCTGACCTGGCTAAACTCATCCTAGCGCTGTCAGTTCTCCCTCGTGACAACCCAAAACTTGACCGGATTTGTGTTCTGCAGAGAGGAAAAAACAAACAAAAAAAAGCTAAATGAATTGTAAATAGATGAAAACTAGAAATACAGTATCTCTTTGAATTTGAGCACCCAGGAAAGGCGTAAACCTACCGCTTTCCTTTCCAGAAAACTTTCCTGCTTACCAGCAAAGGTTTTGTTTGTTTGTTTGTTTGTTTTGTTTTGTTTGTTTTTGAGACAGGGTCTCCCTCTGCCTCTGCCGCCCAGGCTGGAGTGCAGTGGTGCGATCTTGGCTCACTACAACCTCCATATCCCAGGCTCAAGCGACTCTCCTGCCTCAGCCTCCTAAGTGGCTGGAATTATAGGCTCCAGCCAACATGTCCAGCTCATTTTTGTATTTTTTGTAGAGACAGGGTTTCCCCATCTTTCCCAGGCTGGTCTCGAACTCCTGAACTCAAGCAATCCGCCCACCTTGACCTCCCAAAGTGCTGGGATTACAGGCATGAGCCACCACGCCCAGCCTAAACACACATTTTCCTGCATTACTCCCTTATATTGTCATGTTTCCCCACATGCCATTTAATGGAGCTATGTGGTTTCTGTCTCACCAGCAGCCACCCGACTCTTCCTATTTTGGGAGAATTGTAGCTCCCTCCCCAACTCCAACCAAGTGACAGGACCCCTCCTTACCCCCACTCCTTCCCAAAGCCCCACTTCCCCAGTGGCTCAGGGCTCTGCAGTGGCCTAGACAGGGTCACTCGGAGTTGGGACTCTTCTAACAAGGGCTGGTGGAAAGGTCTTTTTCTCCCATCATTCATGGATTTGGAAGGATGGTAGCCATGGCAGGCTGAAACAGCCCTCCTCCCCCAAAAGACATTCCTGTCCTAGTCCCTGGCCCTGTGAATGTCACCTTACATGGTTTATTAAAAAGTGATTAAGCATGTTGAGACGGAGAGATTATCGTGGATTATCTGGGTGGGCCCTAATGCAGTCACATATGTAACTTATAAAACAGAGGACAGGGAGACTGACACACACAAGAGAAATCCAGGTGAGGATGGAGGCAGACATGGGAGCGATGCACCCACAGCCCAGGGATGCTGGCAGCCACCAGAGGCTGGAAAAGCCTCCCCCAGAGCCTGTGCTGGACTTCAGGCCAGTGGAACTGATTTCAAACTTCTGGTCTCCAAGACTGTGAGACAGCAAATTTCTGTTGTTTAAGCCACCCATTCCATTTGTAATTATTTGTTACAGCGGCCACAGGACGCCAACGCAGTAGCCAGGATGGGCCTGTGGCTCTGGCTCCAGCCTGCAGGGACACCAGCCAAAGAGAAGGAAGCCATGTCCAGAGAGAAGACAAGCGGGTAGAAAAGCGCTGGGCAAGTGCGAGAGTCCCGGGCTCCAGCCTCACCCCTGCGCTTTCTGAATGCTGGTTCTGGGGACAGCATATTCCATTTTGCTAACTTAGAATGAGATTTCTATTTTCTGTAACCAATGAGTCTTGGCTAGTGCATTCCCCCCTGTTCTTAAGAGAACAAGAACCAAGATTTATCTTTATTGCTCATCTGTCACCCAAAAGAGGCCATCACAGAACCAAACACAGTAACATCCAGGAAATGCTGAGGTTAACTGCCATTCATTCATTCGTTCACCAAATACTTACTGTGATCTACTCTGTCCCCAACACTGCTTAGACCCCGGGGATTAGCAGTGACTAAAAGCAGATGAATAGCAGGAGGTAAGTTAAAAGTGGAGAAGGGGAGGCAGTGCTGAGGTCCTTACAGGCTGCAGGAAGGGCTTCGGCTTTCACTCTGAGAGATGAAGGGTGACACTGGAGAATTCTGATGAGAGAAGACATGGGTAAGCAGGCTCTTACAGTCCCAGTGAGGCAAGACAATGCTTGGACATGATGGACAGCAGTGGGGCATGAGAACCAACAAGGTTCTGGATGCATCTTAAAGGCATGGCTTGGGAGATTTTCTGACTCATTGGATATGGAGAAAAAGAGGATTTGCAATATACCAAGTCACACTATTCTCATGCTGCTCATTAACTCTCCGTTGTGACTTCCGTAATTTCACGATGTCACTCTTTAATTTCATTTTAATGGCCTAATCTTGCCATAATCTGTAGATGCACACAGTGAAAGCTCATCAGACATCAGTTTTCTTCCCTGCATCCTCATGAGATGCGTGTGCACTTATCTTCCTCCCCAGAATGATACTTATTAGAGCACATTTCTTAGGGGTACATTTCAGAGGGAAGCACAATGCAAAATTACTTCCAGTTTTAGAGTTTCAGAACCCTCAACCATGGGCTGTTTGATATTAAACAAGATTACTGACACTTAAGAGTTCTGATTCTGATTTCATTACAAATTTGAGAACGTGTGCTTAATCAAAAGGTATTATTACCCTTAGGTTTAAAAGATCTTAAAGAAAAATGGAACTAGGAGTCAGTCATCTGTCCTGAACATGGTCATCTCAAAAATACGAGCTCACGGAAGTTTTCTTCCTTCTTGTCAGTTTTGAGTCCAATGTCAATACTGTTGTCCTGTGAAAGATTTTAAGATTTTAATATTTTTTCACATAATTTCCTGATGTCCTGATTGCTGTTTCTATTTTGTTCATCAAAACCAAACAGACTGGAGGTTGCTCTGGGGCTAGACAGATGACCAGTCATTAAAATCAATGCCTTATTAGCCTGCCTTAGTTCTGTGGTTTTTTCTGACTTCACAGATCAGCTTGTGTCCATATACACTATTTCTGGTTCTAGTTATTTTTAAAATAACCATAGATCCAAGGAGTTCAGCACTCCTCATACACATTGTCGTGGCATTCCTACGTGATAGGGCCAATTAAAATGCTATTCTCGTGTTTCATATGGATAAATGGGAAGCAAGTTCAAATGACCTTCCAGTACAGATTCAAGTAGAGTTTTGAAAGTGCGTGTCTCATATTATTCATCTGACATCAAATCTTGTTCAGTCTTCAATTTGGCTCATGTGGCTCTTTAATTCCTTTTTAAGCACCTCATTTGAATATATCTGCATATTGTGACTGCAGCAGGACACTACGCAATACCCATTACACAATAGTGATGTGCTTTTCAAAGACTACACAGAAGGAGAACAAAAGAGTGTGCACCTATAGCACTAGATGTGACTGTGGGGAGCTCAGTAAATCAGACACAGCAGATCTGGAGGAACACATCCGTCCCCAGGATTCTATGAACAGAGGGAAAAGGGAAAAGAAAATAGAGGCAGGCAAGTAGACACTGCCATCTCAATTTCACATTGACCTGGGAGAAGGATAATAGAAATAGCTTCTAATTGGCAATAAAATAAAATAATAAAATAATGCTTTGCTACTTTTCTTGAACAGTATTCATTTCGTTCCGATTCTCACAACAACTTTAGAAGCACTATTCTGATTTTACAGGAGAAAACCAAGGCTCCAAGAGGTTGTGTGGTATGTGCTTGGCCCTTTAACTGGTGCGCCTGGGAGTCCAGTCTGAGCCTCTAACCCCACGTGCACATCTCTGTCCACCACACATGACACTCAGAAGGTCCTCTCCCTCTCTCCCATTTTCATTAAAACTATGAGGATCAAGGGAGACAGGACAAATAAAGGTCTGTTTTGCACACCCCATGTCCCCATGTCCACTGCAGATTTATCAGAGACACTTCCTTACCATCCAGAGAGTGACCAATCCCTCTTGGCAAACAACTACATGAGACCTCAATGTTACATCACTCATGTTCTTAGGGTTTCAAAGATGCAGGCAAGAAATGGTGCTTCTCAAAAATACCCTGCCATGAATCCATCATTGCCCAAAACACACTTCCTCTGCACAGAAGTTCTAACATGTTTCCACTGCAAGATAGTGCCAAGGCAATTTTCCTCTGTTGTACAAATCTACTGGGAATTAGTGAAACATAAAGGATTAAGATGTCAGACACCAGCCTCACATATGCACGGTTGGCATGATTAAATAAAACATCTCACAGATTTGTGTTCTAAGGTTCTGTCCAATGGTCCAGGTCAATCCAGCCTACATTCCACATATGGAAGAAGATATTCCAATTCTGCCAGCTACTGTTTGTCAATGGGGACAAGAGAAATCATTCATTCATCTATTCCTTTATAATATCCTTTGCTGAACACCTGTTTTTGTTCCACGCCATGTAGTAGAATCTGGGAATGCAAATGTGACTAAGACACAGACAGCCCATGCTTCAAAGAGCTCACATTCAAATGCAGCAGATAAACAAATAAACAACTGAAAACACTCACAATCCAATGTGACAAATGCTGCAATCTTCAGGCCATGGAGCTTAGAGGAATTTTGATGAATGTTGCCCAACACTTCCTTTACTTTACTTATTTTCCCACCAAGGAGATTTTTAACGCTATGTCTACTTCCCATAGGCAGACATAGGGGTACGCTCACTCTCTTCACACTAATCCTGTGGAATTAAAAAGAGCACAGTTTGGGGAGGAGACATTAGTAAGTCTGAGTGGAACAAGAGCTCAAAATGTAGTCTTCAAGTTGCAGTTGGCAGTTTGAAAAGCTGGCCCAGCATTATGCTAAGGAAACATATGTCTGGCCGCCTTCCCAGGCTGCATTTTTCTGACTCCCAGCGTTTTGTCAAGAGCAGACCGCAACTGCTAGTCCATGAGCAGTGCAGAGCTGCCCATCCGAGCCCATGCTGGTGTGCACAGGGTGTGCCACTCCAGCCCCTCATGCCTCAGATAGCATGAGGACAGACAGGCACTCACTCTGGAAATGGGGACATTCATTATTTGTTCAGTAGTCCCATAATGAACCCTACCTGAGTACCTGGCCCATGAACAGAGCACAGACCTGTGGTCACCTGTGAAATGACATCTGCACCAGCTGACAGCTGACGGGGGCTTTGCTGTCTCTGCAGTGTGACTGGCCTGGAGGAAGTGATGAAGTAGACAGTTCACCAGTGGTGACCCCAGCCCCTTTCCCTCCTGGGTGGTGTCTCCCTCTCAGGCACCTACTGAAGCACATCATGCCCTTTCATACTGCACCCTTCTCACCACCCATCAAGCCTTCCTTCAAGATCCAATCACCTCCTTCTAACTAGGATGTAAATAAGTGACTGATAAGGCTTTGTGGACTTTTCTCCACAAGGATGTGGTGCTCTGCAACTCACAAAGTCACAGAGTGTGTGCTCATTCATCCACACGAACCATAAGGGAGGGTGACACTTTATTATGCCCATTTTACAGAGGCAGAAACTTAGGTTCTGTGTCCAGCCAACATTCATGCAGTTAAGGAATAGCACAGCTAGGAGGCAAACCCTGATACTGCACCTGCAAACACAGTGCTCTTCGCACAACAGGTCATCAAAACAAGAATTCTCAAGTGTTGAATTAGTAAGTAACAAAATGTCAACAGGGAGGCATTTAGGATGAGGGCCTCTTTTATTTACAGTTTATTTTCCTGACTTACGAAAAAGCACCATCTTCTGCATCCTCATTATAACCACTACTCTCTTGCCATGCTTGAGAAGTGAAGTCGATTTTCCTTACATTCTTTAGAATCTGCACAAAAACATCTAGGAGAAAATATTCTGTGATTCTATAGCATCCAAATCAATGTGCTTCCCTAACACAGCTCACAGATCGTACCTAGTTGTTATTCATATGATGCTCCTGAGACGAAAAAGCAGGCTTGAGCTGTTTTATAGGCAGCCTCCATTCTGGGAAGGGACCTTACTCTCCGTCTAGATTCATTCATGGTTTTGTGAGCCCTCAGCCCATTCAGCCTATAGGCCTCTTCCCTGTTCTGGAAGCATCTTTCCCTGACTTCTGACACTGGAGCCTGTCCTGACCTGTGTTCTACTTCTCCTGCCTCTGTTCCTCCATCTCCTCTGCAGTGCTGAGCCCTTTTCAAGTCTCCTTCACCCCTCTCCATAGAAATCCCATCCACGGTCACTCCAGTCACTCTGCCCTTTCCGTCTTGGGGTCACCTTGCTGCCTCTTCACAGAGATTTTGCACCAACTGATCCCATCCCCTGTTCCTTTCTGCCTTTCCACCTATCCTTCAAAGCTCAGCTTTTATTAGAGTTTCCCTAGAACCCTTTGACCAGGTAAAATCTCCCCTTTCTGCTCGCTCACAGCACCACAGAACTTACTTTTGTGGTCCTTCCCATGGCTGAATTTTCATGCTTATCTCCAAGGCTACTCATCCGTCACCCAGCTTGACTGTAAGCTTCATGAGGACTGGGATCACATCTGTTTTTGCTCACCTTGTATCCCTATAGCCTGGCGTGTGACCTGAATCATAGCAGGAACTCAGTAGACATTTGTGAGTTCGTGTGTACAAGCATGCATACACGAAGGATCTTCTTTATTCAGTAGTACAAACTTGGTAGAATGGTGATATGGTTTGTCTCTGTGCCCCACTCAAATCTCATGTTGAAATGTAATCCCCTGTGTTGGAGGTGGGGCCTCGTAGGAGGTGATTGGATCATGGGGCTGGTGTCTAATATTTAGCACCAGTCCCATGAGATCTGGTTGTTTAAAAGTGTGTAGCACCCCACTTCCCACCCTTCACTCTCTTCCTCCTGCTCCTGCTATGTAGACATGCTTGCTTCCCCTTTGCCTTCCACCATGATTGTAAGTTTCCTAAGGCCTCCCCAGCCATGCTTCCTGTACAGCCTGTGGAACTGTGAATCAATTAAACCTCTTTTCTTTATAAAGTACCCAGTTTCAGGTATTTCTTTATAGCAGTGAGTGAATGGACTAATACAACTGCCCTCTGCAAGAAGTCAGTGTAAGCTCGGACCTATTCCCTGCTGCAGCCCACTCCCACCCAGACCCTGGCTGTACCCAGCGTGCATAAGCAGCAACTCGGCAGACAGATGTCCTCAGGCCGAGAGACACTCTGGCAAACACAGTTTAAAAATGTTAAATTTCTCATTCTGGGCTACTGGTACAGTCAGACTAGCAATTTGTAAAAGGATATTTATATATTGTTTCTAAGGTGAAGGAGGATAAATGCAAGTAATTTTGTAGGAAATTCAAATTTTTGTATTAATTAGTGACACTTGCCCTGTTTGTTGTTTCTTTCATTCATTCAACAGTTAGACATTGAATGCCTTGTAATTTGCTGACATCCTAACTTCTCTAATCAGATTGTGCAGCTGGTTGGGCAAATGCAATATTAACCATTGCTGCCAGGAAAATCTCTCTAAACTCATATAATGTGATTAATCACCTTGGCCAACAGGTCATATTAGAAAGGTACCAACTGAGGGAGACTTCTCAGACCATCTCCTTCTCTTCTAGTTCATGCTTGAACAATTACCCAACTATGTGACAGGTTTTGTCTATTTTCGAAAAAAAAAAAAATGTGTTCTGGTTACTCCAAAACGTAGTGATTAAAAACAATAATTGTACATTATCTTTCTCAGTTTCCATGTGTCAGGAAGCTGGAAGTTGGGTACGTCTGGCTTGGAGGTCCCTCATGAGTTGCATGGGCTTGGGCTGTCATCATCTGAAGGCTTGACTGGGGCTGGAGGATCCACTTCCCGGCTAATTCACTCCGGGCTGGCAAGTTAGTGCTGGCTGCAAGGTGGGGCCTCAGTGCCTCTCCACAGAGCTGTTTGAATATCTTCAGAGCATGGCAGTTGGCTTTCCCTGGAGCAAGTAATGCAGGAGTCCAAGGCAGAAGTGCAATGCCTTTTCAGACGACCCTCAGAAGTCACCCACTGTCACTACCACCATATTCTATTGGTGACACAGACCAGCCTTGATTCACCACAGGAGTGGACTACACAAATGGCATGAAGACCTTTGGTGGATCATAGAGGACCAACATGGAGACTCACTGCCACAGGCTGACACCACAAGACCCCTGCTTTCTTGCATATTTTCCGGCTCACTGAACCAAATGATTTGCTTTCCTTTGACTCTCCTCTGGGCTCATTCACCTTTGTTTTAGCCGAGGCTTTGCTGCTAGGGAAGGTACACGCTTGCACAGCCCTCTCAGGCCTGCTCTAGGTGGGTCATCATGATTGTAAGTTTCCTAAGGCCTCCCCACTCATGCTTCCTGTACAGCCTGTGGAACTGTGAGTCAATTAAACCTCTTTTCTTTATAAAGTACCCACTTTCAGGTATTTCTTTATAGCAGTGCAAAAATGAACTAATAAAACTGCCTTCTGCAAGAAGGCAATTCTGCTCCTCTAGGCCTTTTCCCTCTTATTTACACCCTGGCCTGTGGCGCCTCTCTGTCAGTATGTCCCTGTTCTGTGTCCCTGAGAATATTTTAAAACTAAAGTTTAGCCAGGCATGTTGGCACAAACCCATAGTCCCACGTACTCAAGAGGCAGAGACAGGAGGATCGCTTGAGTCTAGGAGGTCAAGGCTGCAGTGAACAGTGACCGCGCCACTGCACCTCAGCATGGATGACAGTGAGACCCTGTCTCAATAAATAAATACATAAATGCATAAGACTAGATTATAACCTTATTTGATTTTACAGCATGTATCCTTCTGTGTTCATAAAATATGACATACACTGCAGCTCATAAATCCTATACAGTGGCCCATCCAGGACAGACTCCATTTGCAGCCTCATTTCATTTAATGGGACCCCCTGTGCAGCGTTTGCAGATGGAAACAATGCAGGGTTTCCCTCTTTACTGCTCTGATAGATCACCCCTCCTCTGCACGCTCTCATGTACTTCCCTTGGCCTGGAAGGCTCCCACTCATTTTTCCCTCACTTAATCAGTTTACTCCAACAATGTTTTACAACATTTATTCAAATCTTTTTTTTTAACTTTTTTTTTTTAGACAGAGTCTCACTCTGTCGCCCAGGCTGGAGTGCAGTGCACCATCTCGGCTGACTGCAACCTCTGCCTCCCCAGTTCAAGCAATTCTCCTGCTTCAGCTCCCTAGTAGCTGGGATTACAGGCACACGCCACCATGCCCAGCTAATTTTTTGTATTTTTAGTAGAGACAGGGTTTCTCCATGTTGGCCAGGCTGGTCTTGAACTCCTGAGTTATTGCCTCCACTTCTTGAGAGCCTGGAACTATGGGTTTGTGCCAACATACCTGGCTATACTCTAGTTTTAAAATATTCTCAGGGACACAGAACTCCTGACCTCAGGTGATCCACCTGCCTCGGCCTCCCAAAGTGCTGGGACTACAGGCAGGAGCCACTGCGCCTGGCTGCATTTATTCAAATCTTATGCCACTTCACATAGTTTATAATCACATGTCCTTGCTCCTGACTTCATTGCAAACTCCCACACCTATTTGGTACCCATAGGAACCACTAAGAAAGCAGAGAACACACTGGGCCTTAGCAAAGCATTTTCAAATATCTTCAATGAATTTTTCAACAAACACTCATGGGATACCTACTACACACTGAGCACGGTGATAAATACTGAAGGCACATTAGGAAGAAACAGTGTCTGGAATTATTTTTTAGATGAATAGTATTTTGGTATCAACAAAGTACAAGGCCCAATCATGTATTACTCACTTTAAAGTATGACTTATCTGCATGAATTAATAAATTTATTATCAAAAAGAAGTTGAAATATAGCAATGTGGTTGCTTTGTGAGATGGTTTGGCTCTGTGTCCCCACCCAAATCTCATGTCAAATTGTAATCCTCGGTATTGGAAGAGGGGCCTGGTGGGAGGTGGTTGAATCATGGGGGCGGATTTCCCCCTTGCTGTTCTCATGATAAAGTTCTCACAAGATCTGCTTGTTTGAAAGTGTGTAGCACCTCCTTCTTCTCTCCCTCTTCCTCCTCCTCCAGCCATGTGAAAATATGCCTCCTTCCCCTTCGCCTTCCACCATGATTGTAAGTTTCCTGAGGCCTCCCCAGCCATACTTCCTGTACATCCTATGAAACTGTGAGTTAACTAAACCTCTTTTAAAAAAATAAAAATAAATCACTTAGTCTCAGGTAGTTTTTTGTCCAGTGCAAGAACAGACTAATACACTTTGCATATTGCAAGAACTAGCAAACTCCTAAACAAGACTAATTAATCAAGCTGAAAATTCTTTTCATACAGTTGTTTGCTTGGTTTATAGCCTAGCACAAAAATGTCACTGAAGTATATTTTAAACAGAAAGATGTCTTGTTCTAACTGTTGGCAAGAAATAAAATATGCCAAGTATCAAATATCACAAGGAAACTTGAAACTGCTGACCCACCATATCAGATTATTATTACAGGTTCTCCAAGAAGACACACTCACCAGTATTCTCAAACTAGGAAGGAGAATCTGCATGGCAAGCATGGCCCCCCATCCAGGGACTGAAGGACCCACTCCCTGTATTACCTGTCCCTACCTTGCTGTGATGCCCTGAGCCTTGAGCTTCCCGTCATTCATTCAGGATTCTGTTTCTGGCTTCGTTTCCTCTTTACTGAAACTCACTCAGATCAGTAAGAGGAATCATCCACTGAGTATATCCACCTCCAGTCCCACCTTCCATCTGCAAGTCTGACAGGAGCAGCTGGGTGGAATTGTGTAGCTGTGACCACCTCAGACATTTCTCCACTGTGCTCCTTTCAAAATACTTAGGATCCTATAAGTGTATTTCACCTTTATGTCGAAAAATTATTCAAGATAGGGTTGGAGTGAACAGAACAGAGGATTGACTACAAAAATGAAACAGGACCTGACTTCAAAGAGCAGCTTCAGAGCAGTGGGACAGAGAGATAAGAGAGGAAAAGGAACTGTAAGACAAAGTAATTAATTCCCAAGAGAAGGATATGTATGTATGTGTGTCTACACACATACACATATAGATATACATACATATTCATACACACACACTGCTTAATGCACAGGAGACATGAGACATGTTCAGGTGAGGAGACCAATGACAGGTGTCTTGAAACAGTCAGTGTTTGAGACAGACCTTGCAGGAAAGATAATAACCAGCAGAAACAGCGATGTCAGGACAGTGTCATCACCAAGACCAATGCAAGGAAGGAAAAGGAGAGAGTTAAGAAGTGGAGTTGGCTGGACTGGAGGATGCATGAAAAGGATTAGCAGGGGATAGGGTTTTAAAGATGGGATAGAGCTCATTACAGAAAAACTTAAAGGCAGGACTGGGGAGTTTGGGTTTACTCTGAAGGCAAGAGGAAGCCACTGAACAGCAAAGTGTATCAACTGTGTCTCATAAAGGAGCAGTGAGGTATGAGTGAGACAACCTAATGGCAGTATCTTCAAAGAGATGACAAACCATACAAACCTAAGGGATTTACACTCTAAAAATCATACTTGTGCTCCAGAAACATTAATTATGCAGCTAGCTGCAGGATTGATTGGCAGGAGGAAAGAATCAAGGGAGAGAAGGAGTTAAGAGGCCATTACAATAATCCCAGTAAGAAGTCAAAAAAACCTGATTGAGGGCTTCATCAGAGAAACAAGTTCTTAGACAAGATACTATGGAGGTAGAATTAACAGAATATGATACATGTGTGATGGGGGCATTGAGGGGTCTTTGGGCTTACCACAGACAGAGACTAAATCTGAGCACCTCTGACCCCCACATCAATCTGTACTCCTGCCAGACGTGGGGGCTCACACCTATAATCCCAGCTCTTTGAAAGGCAGAGGTGGGCAGATTACCTGAGGTCAGGAATTTGAGACCAGCCTGGCCAACATGGTAGAACCCTGTCTCTACTAAAAATACAAAAAAATCAACCAGGCATGGTGGCATGTGCCTGAAGTCATAGCTACCCAGGAGGCTGAGGCAGGGGAATCGCTTGAACTCGGAAGGCAGAGGTTGCAGTGAGCCAAGATCTTACCACTGCATTCAAGCCTAGGCAACACAGTGAGACTCTATCACACACACAAAAATAAAATCTGGACTCCTGAGTGTTCTAGGTCAGAGACATCTTCTGTCACTAACAAAAGCAAACAGAAAACCTCTTTGGAGGAAAACATCCTTAATTTAGGCCCTCAGGATTTCCACAACTTAAGATCAATAAAATATGAGATCATAAACCCTCAAAGAAATAAACACTATGAGAAGAGCCAGCCAAAATAAGATATGGTTCCCAGGTTTTCCAGATATTAGTATTTATTAGATTCAAAATATAAAATAATACATGACACGTTTAGAAAAATAAAAATAAAATAAAAACACACAATGTTTTGAGCAGAAGCTAAATATAAATTATAAATGAAAAATATTGCCGTGGGTAATAAAAGCTCAATGGATAGCTAAATAGTAGATTAGATATGGTAGAAGAGAAAATTTGAGAACTGGAAGACTAGGTTAGAAGATACTAAGATTATAGCACAGAGGTACAAGCAAATGAAAAATATGAAGAAGTAAAAAGTTATAAAAAATAGAATCGATAAGTCTAGCACATGTCCAATCAAAGTATCAGAAGAAAAGGGTTGACAGAATAGAGAAGAGACAATATTCAAAGAAATAATGGCTGAAGACTGATGAAAGATGTAAATCCACTGATATAGGACACAACAAATACCAAGCCAGATAAACATAACAAAATCAAGGCACACTGTATTGAGCTTAAGAATACAGAATGTAAAAAAGGTGATTAAAAGCAGCCAAAAAGTAATGAGAGAACATCTGCAAAAGGACTAAAGTTAACAGCAGACTCCTCAACAATAGGCTGAAGATGGTGGAATATCTTCATACTTCAAGAGAAAATAACTGCAAGCTTAGAATTGTATACCCAGCAAAATTATCTTTCACGAATTAAGTAAAATAAAGGCATTTTCAGACAAAATTTGGGAGTACTTATTACCTACAGAACTCTACTAAAGAAACCTCTACAAGTACTTCAGGAAGAAAAGACTGACCTCAGAATAAAGGTCTGGGATGCAAGGAGAGAAACAGTGGACGAAGAATTGTGGAAATGTGCAGGTAAATCTAAACAAAGAGCAATTGTACAGTATAATTTTTAAATGTTTAATCATAGGGTTTGAAAAGAAGACAATACACAAAATATGTGGGTTTTTGTTTGTTTGTTGTTTGTTTTTGAGACAGAGTCTCTTACTTTGTTGCCCAGGCTGGAGTGCAGTGGTACAATCCTGGCTCACTGCAACCTCTGCCTCCTGGGTTCAAGGGATCCTCCTGCCTCAGCCACTCAAGTAGCTGAGATTACAAATGCGTGCCACCACACCTGGCTAATTTTTGTATTTTTAGTAGCGACAGGGTTTCACCATGTTGGCCAGGCTGGTCTCGAACTCCTGACTTCAAATGATCCACCCACCTTGGCCTCCCAAAGTGCTGGGATTGCAGGCGTAAGCCATCATGCCTAGCCAAAGACAATACACAAAAGATGTGAATGAAAAAGAATGAAATCAGTAGGGTATGCATTGTTAAGCATGTTCAAATGAATTTCTATTGTTCCACAAGGAAAATGGAAAGTAAACTGTATAGTTTTTTTCATTAAATATGGCAAAATTTTAAGAGTGACAACTAAAAACATAGTGTCTAACTTCTAAATAAAGAAGAGGATGTCAACATTCCCTCTTCAAATATTGGTAGATAAACCAGATAAAGTAGTAGAGTATAGAAAATTTGAACCAAACAATTCCAAAGCTTAGTTTAAGTTTGGTTTAATGGTCGTATATAGAATACACACTATTCTCAAGCACACATGGAACATTTATGAAAATTGGTTATAAATTAGGCTATAAAAAGTCATATCAAATTTCAAAAAAATAATATTATATGTCTAGACTATGTTCTCTCACTATAGTGCAATGGAGTCAGACTTAAAAATCAAAATTTAAAATATATTTTCAGAAATCAAACATAGACAAAATCATAATACAAACTTTTAAATGCTCAGAACTGAACAATAATAAATCTTGTACATCTCATAACCGGTAGGATATTGCAAAAGTGGAACACATATAGCCTTAATATTTATATATGAGGGAAATATATAGCCTTAAAGGTAAGGTTATATATTAGCCTTAAATATAGCTTGTATTTAAAAATACAGGATTGAAAATAAGTTGAATACCCCGTTAAAAAATTAGGAGAAGATAACAAACTCGTTTTTTAAAAAAAGGAAGGAGATAATTAAGACATTATGAGACATTAATGAAAAAGAACACAAAGGTACCATGGAGGGCATAATGCAACGAAAATGGTTCTTAGCTAAGGCTAATATAATTGCCATATATTTAATGAGACTTATTTTTTTAAAAAGATAGAATGCACAAATGAAGAGTAGTAAGATTTAAAGGAGACACAACCACACAAAGAGTAGATATTAAAATGAAAAGGCCAGGCATGGTGGCTCTTGCCAGTAAACCCAGCACCTTTGGGAGGCCAAGGGGGGGTGGATCACCTAAGGTCACAAGTTCGGTTAGAGACTAGCCTGCCCAACATGGTGAAACTCCACCTCTACTAAAAATACAAAAATTAGCCGAGGGTGGTGGCACACACCCGTAATCCCAGCTACTTAGGAGGCTGAGGCAGGAGAATCACTTGAATCTGGGAGGTGGAGTTGCAGTGAGCTGAGATCACACCACTGCACTCCAGCCTGGGCAAAAAGAGTGAGACTCCATCTCAAAAAAAGAAAAAGAAAAAGAAAAGAAGATTGCAATGAATTATCATACTTATTTTGTCTACCTATCGTAATTACTTCATCTGCTTATCAAATGTTATGTTAATAAATTTGAAAATTCATATAAAATAAATAAATTCCTGGAAAATTATAACTTATAAAATTTGACTTAAAAACAATGGGAATAATCAATCAGTCCTGGAATTATTAAATAAATGTAATTAGTAGTTAAAAATCTTCCTATAAAGAAAATAGCAGGCCCAGAAAACTTTATGGACAAATTCTAAAAACCTTTCAATAAAAATTGTTCCAATCATCTGGAAAGATTGGAACATTTCATTTAGAAAAACTAAACAATCCCCAGTAGCATTCTTATGAGGTTAATATAGCCTTGATGCCAAAACCAGACAAAGATGATATGACGAAGGAAAATTACAGATGATTAACTGATAAACATTGATACAACAATTCTAAACAACTTTAACAAACCAAATGCAGCCAAGTCTGATCTTGTCCAAATTTGCTCTGTCCCAGGAATTCAGAAGAGGTTTAACATTAGAATAAATGTAATTTATCACATTTAATAGATTAATGCAGAATAACCATACGGTCTTTTCATTTGACTCACAAAAAGTATTTGATAAAATCTAACATCTTTTAAAAAATCTTAAACTGAAAACACAAGAGAGATTTAATAAACTGATCAATAGCATCCATAAAGAACCTACAGCAAGCATCATTCTTAATTGTGAAATATGAGAAGCTATGGATGTCCACTATCTTGGGGTCTATTCCACACTGGAGGCCTTGGCAAGGAGCCTTCATCTACTTCAAGCCCTTGGCAGTTTCTCCTGCTGTCCGTTGCATTGCTTGGCACATGAAAGACAATCTTTTCCACGTATCTTAGTAACAAAACAACACAACTTTATTTACTTAAGTAATCTTCCTTTCTGAGATCCTATAAAACGTCCTATAACCATATGGGGGTTATTGATTTAATTTTGCTTTATATATTTATTTACATTACGTTACCATTATTTATTGGGTGTCAAGGATTTTCAGCAACACTCCTGTTCTTATGTAAAACCTTGAAAAGTCCTCGTTCCAGTACCATAAATCTCTCTCCTCTGGACAATTTCCATTTTTTTTTTTTAATCTCAACCAAAGTAGGTGAAGTGAGGAGACAAAAATCAAATGTGTAAATGTTTTCCTTTAATTTTACAGGAAATGTTTCAAGAAGTTGGGTGTGGGCATGGCTTCACTTCTTCACACTGTCCCCAGTACACACAATTGTTGGTGACTGTGTACTCGCTGTGGTTCATCTTTACTTATGTTCATCTTTTCTTTATTTAGATTTTCCAAAAATCACCTAGACGTTTTTTTCCACACAGGCAAGGAGCCCTCTGTGCACACAGGACATTATTTTAGTGATGTTATCTGCCCAGTTAGAGAATCTGAATTCTTTTTCACATGCCTTCAATTCAAATCACAAATTATGCTACATCTACAGATGGTTTTCCTAAGAATAAAGTAATTGGCAAACATGATGTTAATTAAAGGAACTTTTTGTATCATGCCTGTCTATTCTTTTGCTGGTGTTTGCTGGTGATGTCATTATTTACAGTTGCTAAGGTGATCATGTAAGAATGCTTGGTTTTTGAATACTTAGTGTACAAGTTTGTGGCTCACAACCTTATGAATCACTTCACTTACAAATGAAATTGATTTGACATTAGATCATTTTATCAGTCATACCTCTGACACGTTAATATGAGCCAGTTGTTTTTTGGCAATAATAAACAAATTATTTGTTGGCCAACCCACCATTGCAAGCAGCATTTCCCTCACTTGAAAGTAAGCAACATCACTCTATCAGGAAATTGAAGTGGTACTGTATTAGGAAAATTGAATAAAAGGAGACTCCGTTCATAACACCACAGAACTATTTAAAGCAAATCAAAATAAAAATGAAGCCCAGACGCTTCCAATTGTGAGTAGAAATACAAATGCTACCTCCTACTGGAGAACAATTAGAGGTATTTGTCAAAATATTAAACGAACATATCCTTTAGATCATTGGCAAACAATAGAGACACAGTCCGGCTAAATTAAGTAAAAAACTAACAAAAAACACAGGGTATTTGAAAAATGTGGAAGAGCTCCCTGGATTAAAGAAAAGGCTGAATAACAAGGTCTCCAGAAAAACAAGATCAGAAAAGCTCTAGGGCAGAAACAGTTGCCAATTTCTCTAAGGCACCTCTTTCTGGACAAATCATTTCCAACGATTTTCCATTTTTGTGTTTCTTTTCTTTTGTTTTTATTATACTTTAAGTGCTAGGGTACATGTGCACAACGTGCAGGTTTGTTACATATGTATACATGTGCCATGTTGGTGTGCTGCACCCATTAACTCATGCAAAAACATGCCAACATTTTTGTGTTTCTTAAAAATTCAAGTTCCCAGGAGGAAGCATCTGATTGGGTTAGTTTAGGTGGCACGACCTCCCTTCTCCACAAGAGGGCGGCATACAGAGTTCTCTGGACGCCGGACAAGCACAAACCACATGGATTTGCTTCAACAGAAAAACAGAAGACAAAAATTAGAGATATTTTCTTATTACATCTCCACTTCCCCCAAAAGAAAATGGAGGTGTTATTATCAGAAAGAGAGAGAATGGTAGACAGACAGATAAAAACACTTGCTCAATCTTCTTTGCAATAGCAGCCGCACTCCAGTGACTGTTCCAGACTGTTGGTAGAAGTCGAACTTGCTACCTCAGATATAAAGAAAATGTTCATTTAATATTTTGACAAATCCTTCTAATTAGAGAACAATTAGAGGGATTGGGGACATTCAGAACCAACACTGGTTTCATCACGTGTTTTCTGATTCCACCCCCTCCGTACCTGTCCTGGGCTGCCTGAAACACCTATTCACCCTTAAAGACTCAGCCCAAGGTTTACCCGCTCTGAGAAACCTTTATATTACTGACAAACAATAGAGACACACTCTGGCCAAATTAAGTTAAAAACAAACAACACAGTGTTCGAAGAATATGGATGTCACACAGATGATGGATAGCGTTTTTGTAATACTACTTTTAATAATAGAAGTAAAAAGAATATAGAGTCCCATCAATAAAGCCGTAGTTACGCAAAGTATTGTTCATCCAGACTATAGAATTCTGGGAGCCATTAAAGTCAATGGAGTGAAGTTACACAGAGGCAGGAAGCCCTTGAATGCATATCAGCAAGTGGATAAAGGAAGTTTTAGAAGAGCTTGTGAAGTCTAAACATGTTTCTGTAGAACTATAAATGATACACATTGAACAGGAAAACTCATGAGATCTAATAAGAAAGCTTCCTTGTTTTTATCTTTCACTGTTCCTTTAAAATATGTACAGTGGGAAAAGTTCTTCCCCTGACTCAGGGAGGAAACCCAGGCAATGTCACAACTCCTGTGAATTTGTGAGTAATAAATAAATCCTACGGTTGCTCTAAGTCAGAAACACAGTGTCAACTCAGTGACTACAAATGTCAAATCCTATGTAACAGGCTGGGCGCGGTGGCTCATACCTATAATCCCAGCACTTTGGGAGGCCTAGGTGGGCAGATCATGAAGTCAGGAGTTCCAGACCAGCTCGGCCAACATGGTGAAACCCCATCTCTACTAAGAATACAAAAATTAGGCAGGCATGGTGGCGCATGCCTGTAATCTCAGCTGCTCAGGAGGCTGAAGCAGGAGAATTGCTTGAACCCGGGAGACAGAGGTTGCCGTGAGCTGAGATCACACCACTGCACTCCCGCCTGGGCAACAGAGTGAGACTCTGTCTCAAAAAAAAAAAAGTCCTATATAATAATAAAAATTCCAAAGGATTTAAAAGTGGATTCTCTGCTACCACCCAGCTGGAGCTCACTGTACCTGGAAGACTGCAGAGTGTGAAGCCTTCTCTTCCTTCCTTTGATTTTTCCAGACCCTTCCAGAGTCAAGGTAGGAAAAGGAGTAGGAAGAACAGGAACAGGAATGTTCTTGCCCAGTTGGAAATGTTTTAGGCTCGCCTCACTCTCTCATACGTGCCTCTGTGAGTTTCTAGAGGCCTCTCTGGGAAATATTCCACAGGGCTTTATACGATGCTGGCTGAATGCTTGCGTCACATGGCTGGCGACTTCCCTGCTCTTCTTCAGGAGTCTCACCCACATGGATTCTCGGGGTTGGCAATCCAGTTAGAATTTAATCCCGTGAGACGTGTTTTGGACTTCTGGTCTCCAGAATTGTAAGAGAAAACATTTGTGTTGTTTGAAGCCCCTGTGATTGTAGCGATGTGTTACCACAGCAAGAGGGAACATGCACCTAGACTGGGGAATCTCCTGTATTTCTCAGACCCCTTGCATTTAGCTCAGTGGGGAAAGTGACTGAGTTTGAGTTCTGGCCAGTGGAGTGTAATGAAAGTGACATGCATGACTTCAAGTCCTGGCAGGTAAAACATCCACAGGACTGTCCATGCTTCTAGTGGTCGGCCTGTAGAATGGAGAAAATCCAGCAGCAGACTCTGAGGCCCTTGGGGACAGCCGAGGTAACAGGAGGAAGGACCCTAAGTCCCAAAACACCCCTCACTCTGTCGTGCATTACAATCTGATATGAACAAGAAATACACCTTATTACAGTAGGTCACTAAAATCTTGGGACTGTTTGTTAAAATAGCTAATGTTTGATCTACTTTGAAACCCAGAATTCTATTTCTTAAATGGTAAGAAATACATAAGAGCAAATTCTGGTGGAACTTGACCAAACTACTTTAGGCCAGTTTATTTCCTGGTTTACTTCCCAATAGCTCAACTATCTACGGCAGGTAAATCCACATGTGATCTCCTAAGCCTAAGTGTTGAAGCCAGAAGTGGGCAGTGAACAATGCCGGCTGTCTTCTCACACAAGTTGTATTGGTCAGTGTTCTTCAGAGGGGCGGAACTAATAGGATAGATGTATATATAAAGGGGAGTTTATTACAGCGTATTGATTCACACGATCACAAGGTGAGGTCCCACAACAGAGTGTCTGCAAACTGAAGAGCAAGGAAGCCAGTCCGAGTCCCAAAACCTCAAAAGCAGAGAAGCCGACAGTGCAGCCTTCAATCTGTGGTCAAAGGTCCAAGAGTTCCAAAGCTGAGGAACTTGGAGTCCAACGCTCGAGGGCAGGAAGTATCCAGCACGGGAGAAAGATGGAGGCCAGAAGACTAAACCAGTCCAGTCTTCCCACGTGCTTCTGCCTGCTTTATTCTGGCCGAGCTGGCAGCTGATTAGATGGTGCCCACCCACACTGAGGGTGGGTCTGCCTCTCCCAGTCCACTGACTCAAATGTTCATCTCCTTTGGCAACACCCTCACAGACACACCCAGGAACAATACTTTGCATCCTTCAATCCAATCAAGTTGACACTCAATAAATAATAGCCATCACACAAGTACACTGGGTTCTCGTTATTCATGGTTCAGATTTGTGAATTAGCCTACTTTATAAAATTGAGTTGTAACCCCAAATCAGTGCTCATGGTGCTTTCAAGGTCATTCTCAGACATGTGCAGAGTGGTGAAAAATGTGAATCACCCAACTGACACATTCTCAGCTGAAGTCTAACAGGATGACACTCTGCCTTCTTGTCCCAGCTCTGACAGTGTAAACAAGTATCCTTTTCGTTACTTATTTAGCGCCATGTTTTTCACATTTTTGGTGGTCTTTGTTGGTGATTTCGGTTTAAAATGGCCCCCAAGATCGTGCTGAAGTGCTGTCTAGCGTCCCTAAGTGCAAGAAGGCAGTGCTGTGCCTTTTGGAGAAAATACGTGTGTTACAGAAGCTTCATTCAGGCGTGAGTTACAGCGCTGTTGGCCATGAGCTCTATGTTAATGCATCCACGACGTATGTTAAATAAAGTGTCTTTAAACATAAGCACACACTTAGAAAAAGGTATATATTGATGGGTTGATGAAAATGTTGTGATCAGAGATTCACAGGAAACTAACCCTGTGTTTCCCCTAGGAGCCAAGCTTCAGTATTGCTAATTCAGTATTAATAGCAAATGTATAGACTGTAACCACCATGCATAATGATAATAGGCTGTACTTTAGTTTTGATTGTTTGCAATTCAGAGAAAAGATGACCTATTCTGATTTTTAAACTTATAATGGAAAAGTCTACGCTCTCCTTAGGAAACCTCTCTAATTTCAAAGCTTCAGCTATGATCCACAAAGATGGCTTGTGTATGGTTTGGATTTGTGTCCCCACCCAAATCTCATGTTGAACTGTAATCCCCAATGTTTGAGGAGGGGCCTGGTGGGAGGCTATTTGATCATGGGGACAGATTTCCCCCTTGCTGTTCTCGTGATAGTGAGTGAGTTCTCATGAGATCTGGTTGTTTAAAAGTGCACAGCACCTCCCCCACGCTCTCCCTTCCTCCTGTTCAACCTTATAAGACACACCTGCTTCCCCTTCACCTTCTACCATGATTGTAGGTTCCCTGAGGCCTCCTCACCCTTGCTTCCTGTAGAGCCAGCAGAACCGTGAGCCAATTAAGCCTCTTTTCTTTACAAATTACCCAGTATCAGATAGCTCCTTATAGCAGTGCAAGAACAGACTAATACAGTTTATATTTTCAGCCCCCATCTTTCCTTTGAGTTCAGCTCCCCTTCTCCAGCTTCCTACTGGGTATTTCCACTTGAATTTCCTATTATTGTCAAAATCTAAGTGACGATACCCCCATGTAATTTTCATTGTTCTCTCTGAACCCTAGCCCCATAACCATTAACACCCTCTGTTTCCATTAATGGTCCTCCATTTTCCAAAGCTCTTAGGCACAGAAATCTTAGGCACTATCTCACCTTACCTAGCCAATCCATCACTAAGCCCCCTTGGTTTTAATTGCAGAATCTCTTACCCTTTCATTCCATTCTCACTCCTACCATCCTAGTCAGGTTCCTCTCACTCCACACCTAGGTAAGTGTGATCGCATTCTAACTGAAATCCCTTTCCAGCACTCCAGACCATCCTGTACCTTAGTATAAGACTGACCTTCCTAAAACACCTTTCCAACATGTTGTATGTCTGAGTTGACATTTGCCTCCACTCCTACAATTTTACCTACTGTCTATCTGATCTAGTCCCGCATTTGCACTGGCTATTCTATTGGTCCCTGAAACCCAGCACATTCCGTCGGAAGGCATTATCTGTTCTCTCTGTTATTCCCTAGGCTGAGATTGCTGGCTGATTACCAAACCCACTTCTACTGCTACTAATAAACATAGGAAGAAAGGTTTTTAAAACTTCTATAACATGTTTATACGTACTATTCAAGGATTAGCTTCTAAAGTACTATTTACTTAGGGCCATTATGTGCCAGGCACTGAGTTTATTACTTTATCTACCTGATATATTTTACTTATCAGAACAATTCTATGAGGTTCCATTATTATTCCCATTGTACGGGTGATGAACAGACTCAGAGACCATCTATTTTAATGCTTCAACATTCAAGTGCAAATACATTGAGTCCAATCATAACTAGAGAGTCTCAAAGACTAAAAGCATTTCAAGAATTCTTAATGATGAAATAAGATTTTGCAAATAACTCATACTAGACAACAGATGCAAAACATTTTTATAAAATGACAGTAATAATGAAAAAAATCTTTATTTTAAAAATATTGTGGTCTATCGATAATAGCCTAGAAGCACCCAGCTTTAAAACAAAAGCAATCTGTCTTTTATGCAAGAATTGTTGCCAGAGCAGGAAGCTAAGACATGGCGCACCACACTGCTTGGGTCAACACTGTTAGGTTTCTGTTGACAAGGCGCTTGACCTTGGCTAAGTTATTTAACTTCCGTGCACCTCAGCATCCTCCGCTGTCAAATAAGATACAAATCATTCCTTCCTTATAGAATTGTTGTGAGGATTAAAATGGATTAGTATTAGATTGAATCCTATGAAGTTGCAAATATTCAACCATTTTTTAACCTATAAAAACAACCATTACAGACCGGGTGCAGTGGCTCACGCCTGTAATCCCAGCACTTTGGGAGGCCGAGGCAGGCAGATCACGAGGTCAGGAGTTTGAGACCAACCTGACCAACATGGTAAAACCCCAGCTCTACTAAAAATACAAAAGATTAGGCAGGTATGGTGGCACTTGCCTGTAATCCCAGCTTCTCAGGAGGCTGAGGCAGGAGAATTGCTTGAACCCAGGAGGCGGAGGTTGCAGTAAGCCAAGATTGTGCCATTGTACTCTAGCCCGGACGACAGAGTGAGACTCTGTCTCAAAAACAAAAAAACGAAAACAAAAAAAAAAACAAGCCCACAATCCTCACAGACAGCTCAACTTAAGTAATATACAAGGTACTTAACCATATAAATCTAGCAGATTGTTAGCACCAAGTTCAATGTCAACTATCACAGGGAAACAGTCTGAACATATCTAGCAAGCACACCCTGACTTCCCAGCCTGCTCCTCTAGCAGACATGGATAATTAGTCTCAGAACACCCCTCAGTTAGCATCCAATCAATCTAAGAACCCCTCTCAAAGCAGCATTTTTGCAGCCTCAACCCAGCTGTGGTTTTATATCTACTCCCAAAGGAATTATCACTACCAGCATCCAAACCTCAGGAAGAGTTTTAAATCACAATAGAGTCATGGTCTCCTAAGATAATTTTCTCAGGCTTTTCATAATGTATGCCTTTATTGCTAAAAATCCAAAAAGATTTTTTAACAATATGATGAATATGACTTGTTATTTGAGACATTAATCTGATATTTCTGGAATTTTAACCATTTTATGTGTATGGAAAAATCAAGGAAAGAGGCTCTGTTCTTTACCCAAAGCAAAAGAACTAAGCTTAGGCATTCACTCTGGGGTAACAATTTTTGGCTACTAACAATTTTTCAGCTGTCAGGTAATACCAACATTTGCAGAGCCACATGACACAAATAAAGAAAAAAACAGAAAAATTTTAATGTGTTTTAGTTTCCTGCGATTGTTTGAATATTTGTCCCCTCCAAAGCTCCTGTTGATATTTAATTGACATTGTCACAGTGTTAAGAGGTTGGATCTTTAAGAGGTGAATAGGCCAGGAGGTTTCTGCCCTCATGAACAGAGTAATGGTGTTATCACAGCAGTGAGTTCTTTCAAAATGATGCGTCAGCCCCCTTTTGTGTCTCTTGCCCTCTCTTACCCTTCCCCCATGAGATGACCCAACATAAAGGCCCTCACCAGATGCTGGTACCTTGATCTTGGACTTCCCAGCCTCCAGAAGTGTAAGCCAATTAATTTCTGTTTATTAGAAATTACTTAAGCTCAGGTATTCTGTTATAGTAGCAGAAAATGGACTTTATTTCCCAAATAGATTAAATATTTGGAGCCAGAGTAAAAGAAATCGTTAGAGTCAGGTTTCATTTGGTTTAAATTTATAGTCAAGACAAGTCAAAATTTTACTAGAGGTGAAAGAGCTCCCTGAGATATCAATTACCATCAATTATGGTGCACTCAGTCTTTGTTGTTGCTTGAAAGAGGGAAAATATAATTGAAGGGTAGTAACTCAAACACAAAGGAGAAGTCAAGGTGCAGAAAGTAGTGGGAGGGTCAGATGTTCTAAAGGCTATTTTTATCTACTTCAAAGCCCACCTTTAAAGCAATTACCGCTGCTGCATACAGCTGCAAAGGTTGTGCAAGACGCTTCATTCCAAATACATACAGTGCACATTTCATTTTAGTGAAACAAAAATAATTGAGTCTTTTAGTCTACTATGTTGTGAGTCTCTGAGAATAAGAAGAGCATTTTCTTCATCTTTGTATCCACAGCCTATAACAGTTTCCCCACAATTTAGAGGTGTTCAATAAAATGTTTGGGCAGAAACAAAATCTCACAAATTATTAGGTGCAGCCAAACCTGTACCAAACAACAAAGTCAAAGTTTTCTATGACTTCATCATTAAAAAGAAAAATAAACGAACAGTGACCTAAGATGAATCTAAGAATATAAGGAAGAGTTAAACATGGTAGCTCACGTCTATAATCCCAGTAACTTGGGAGGCTAAGGTGGAAGGATTGCTTGAGATCAGAAGTTTGAGATCAATTTGGGCAACATAGTGAGACCCATCTCTACAAAACACATTTTTTAAATATTAACCAGGCACCGTTATGGTGTATGCCTGTAATGCCAGCACGTTGGAAGATCAAGCAGGAAGACTGCTTGAGCCCAAGAGTTCAAAGCTACGGTGAGCTATAATTGTGCCACTGCACTTCAGCCTGGACAACAGAGCAAGACCCCATCTCAAAAAAAGAATATAAGGTAAATAAACAAAATTAATGCTTTTCCCATGTATATTAACAATAATCTATTACAGATTGAAATAT
Source organism: Mandrillus leucophaeus (assembly GCF_000951045.1). Lineage (NCBI taxonomy): Eukaryota > Metazoa > Chordata > Mammalia > Primates > Cercopithecidae > Mandrillus > Mandrillus leucophaeus. Next base: position 1,979,604 of record NW_012101588.1, read on the forward strand.
AAAAGATTCCCTTTATAAAAGCAATCAACTCATAAATTACCTGAGAATAATTTTAATGTTTAATGAGACCTAAAATGGAGAACTATTGATCTTTATCTAGAACCTTTTAAAAAAGGCTTAACTAAATGAAGAGATACTTTATTCATCAGATATAAATTGCCATAGATGATAAGATGTACCATTATTATACGTAACACTAAGAAATAAAGCACTGCCAGTTAAGTTATGAAACATCATCTACTGTAAATAAATCTTAATTTCAAACATGTTGTAATGTGGGGGCAGGGGAACTTTCTTAGCCTCAGTGAAATACGTTATGTTCTAAAATATGAAGACCAAATGTGATAAAGATATTGATTCTTCCCAAATTAAAGTATGAGTTAAATGTACTTCTGATGGGACCATAAATTGT
>NW_012101588.1:1980400-1982761 GCF_000951045.1 Mandrillus leucophaeus
GGAAATACATGTATGAAATTTCGTCACTAGTTATATTCTGCAACAACAAAATACATTTTCCAAAATACATCAATAGACATGCTATTAAAACAAAATGAAAGCCCATTTTGAAAAGCCTAAAACGTGACTTACAAGAACTACAGGCATCCTGGGGCGCAAAAAAAAAAAAAAAAAAAAAAAAAAAAGCATATTCAGGGCTGTGATGATTTGGTAATGTGGCAACATGACTAGGATAAACTACACTTCCCAGAATTTCCTCTGATATTGTTTGGCTGTGTCTCCACCCAAAATCTCATCTTGAATTATAATAATCCCCATGTGTCAGGGGCAGGATCAGGTGGAGATAATTGAATCAACGGGGCACTTTCCCCCAGGCCATTCTCATGATAGTGAGTGAGTTCTCATGAGATCTGATGGTTTTATAAGGTGCTTCCCCCTTCACTTGGCTCTCTTTCTCTTCCCTGCTGCCATGTGAAGAAGGAAATGTTTGCTTCCCCTTCACCATGATTGTAAGTTTCCTGAGGCCTCCCCAGCCATGCAAAACTATGAGTCAATTAAGCCTCTTTTCTTTATAAATTGCCCAGTCTCAGGTATGTCTTTATTAGCAGTGTGAGAACAGACCACTAATACACCCTTGCTGGAAGTTTCTAATTAGGGTGGCCACAAAAGTGATCATTGTGCAAGATTTGGAGGGAGAAAGGAAAAAACAGCCATGTGTGGTTCGCACGTTGTCACTTAAATGTTGCCTCCCTCATTGTCATGAAGGGGTGGCCACCAGGTCTGCAGCTGTGCCTCCTTCCTGGGATTCCCTCTCCAGCCTCTCTGATTCTTGGGCCAGATGTGCTTGTATCTAGCGCCTAGCTCCTACCAATGGTCCCGCTTTTGCAGAACACCCAAGCCATTGAGGTCAGAACACTGACAGTGGACATGGCTTCCAGTGTCCTGCTCTGCTCTGAGTTTTTTCTTGGTTTCCAAGACTTATATCCATCTTTCTTTCCTCTCTGCCTGCCCTGCAGTCTTCAACCTTCAGCATCAGACATGAAAGCAACAGCCCTAAGGTAGGGACCTCTCAACCAGCTCCCAGAATTGTGTAGAGTCAAGTGTCTATAACAAAGCCCTTAATATTTCTGTGTGTGTGTTTGTGAGTATGTGTTTTCATGTGTGGAATATATATCAATAGCTAGATGATAGATAGAAGATAGATAATAGATAAGTGATGGATGAATCGATGGATCAGTAGATAGATAGATAATTGATAGACAGAGATATGTCTATTTCCCTCAGTGGTTCTGCTTCTCTGACTGAACCCTGACTGATACAAGGGGCTTGTCAACATTATCATTGCCAATATCATTGCCAACATTATCAATCATAAAAGTATTGGCTTTCTAAGGTAATGCTCTGTGTAAGCCAAGTCTTTAAAATGATTCATTTATTTTCTCTTTCCTTCAAAATTACTGAGGCAAGTATCATCCTCCCCATGTTATAAATAGGAAAAGAAACAGCAGTCCCTTAAGGAACAATGGTCTGATGCACCCATCTTTCAAGAGTTACTGTGGAGGAAAGACAAAAAGAGGACCTAGAGGGCAAACTGGTCCCTTACCTTCGTTTATCTTTATCAGAGGCCAAGGGGCCACCTCAGTGTCTGGGCCAGATTAGGGACTCTGTAAATATGATACATTTGGTTCATAAAAATTAAATCCCTTGAATGTTTTGCTTTGAAGAGCTGACTTCTCTTTGCTTTGTTAAACAAAACTCTTCTGATTACTTCTAACCAGGCTTGAATCAGGGATTACTTGGCCTCTAGGCAAGCTTAAAAGTGAAGCAAGTCAAAGCAAATCATAAATTGAGGGCGTGATTTTTGCATGGGGTTTTTTTATGTATTGGTTTAACCAACTCCTTTACTTTCCTGAAGGTCTAAGATATTTGGGACCTTACGCAAGAATACACATGCATTGCAGAAACTCCCTGAACCCATAAAAGTTTAATATGCCAAATACCACAGAGCTGCATTCTGCACCATGGATTGGTGGGTGCCCCTGTACTTATAGTGGTTATGGATTCCAGTGCTCCAATGCATGGATGCAGGAAATACAACTTTCTTTATCTTCTGTACCTCAGCTGGATATCTATTTTGATACCCCATCCTACCAGGATGAGGAAGAACAATATCAGTCAACTCAAGGTCTCCCCTCTCCTTTCCCCAGAGCTGTGTCTAAGTTCTAGGACACCTAAAGCATGCAGAGGCTTTGGGGAAGGCACTGCAGGCCCACATTTCCTCTGTTCACTCAAGCCCCTCATGTTCCTGATTACATCATCCTTTGTACCCAGCAGTTGTCCTCATGACTTCTGTGCCACACA
>NW_012101588.1:1983285-1997243 GCF_000951045.1 Mandrillus leucophaeus
AGGCTGCTGTTCTTGTGATAGTACATAAGTTCTCACAGCTCTGGCAGTTTTATAAGGGACTTTTCCCCCTTTTGTTCAGCACTTCTCCTTCCTGCCACTACGTGAAGAAGGACATGTTTGCTTCCCCTTCTACCATGACTGTAAGTTTCCTGAGGCCTCCCTTGCCCTGCAGAACTGTGAGGCAATTAAACCTCTTTCCTTCATGAATTACCCAGTCTTGGGCTGTTCTTTATAGCAGCATGAGATGGACTAATACAATTTGTGTGTAGGTGATTTATTGATTATGATGCCAGTACTCCCAGGGCAAATGAGGAAAGGAGTGAGAAAGGCAGGATGGGGAGGAGGAGGAGGCCAAGCAAAGGCCCCACAGAGAGCAGCTCCAGCTGACCCTGCCGAGGAGCCCTGTGAAAGCTTAGGTGGTCCTGCAGGAGGCAGGAGCTGGGCTCCAAAGAGCTAGGCTCCCAGCTGCTCCCCCAGCCCGAGGGCAGTCCTTCAGAAAGGGTAGAGAAGTGCAAGGAACTGGTGAGGGGGCTCAAGGCAATCTGTGAAGAGCCTTGGCATTGACCAAAGTCCAGCACCCTCCAACTGACTGCACAGGGGATGCAAGGAGCTCTGAGGGCAGGTATAGGAGGGAATGGGTGCCAATGACTCAGTGGCTATGCACACAGGGCCAACAGAGTGAAGAGAAGAAAGGGCTTTTTAAAAAACTTTAAACAAGCATGTGCAGTCCTCGTGTTCTCTGAGATTCTCTACCATGGAATGTCAGCAATAGTATGACTTTTTGAGCAATGGCTTTAAGCTTAAAATTTATCAAATAGACCACAAGAATTTCACACAATGCAGATAGCGATTGTCAATAACACCTAACATCAGTTGTCATGTGGCAGGACGCACCATGGAAAACTAGCTTTGTCTGAAATTCACTTTACAGGCATTTGAGGGCCCACAATGTATTTTATATTTATTCATATAGATGCGTTATCTATTTTCAGAAAAACAATGATCTCATAAAAATTCAGAAATTCTTTTATAATATTCTAAATATGATATTTTTAAAGGAGCATTTGTTCTAGAAAATTTGGAAAAGTTAGAAAGGAGATCATTACTTCTAACTTTTTGAAGCACCTTTTTCCTTATCTAGAACAGCATCATGGCTCAAGGTGTACAAGTGCGGTTCCACACCAGCAGCAGCTGCCTCACCTGGGAACTTGTTAGAAATGCAAATTCTCAGGCCCCACCCCACACCGACTGAATCAGAAACTCTGGGGGTGCAGCCCAGCAGTCTACATTTTTACAAGCTCTCCTGGTGATTCTAATGCACAATGAAGTTGTTTGAGAACCACTGATTTAGAAAAGCAAGCAAATGAGTTTAAGCTTACAATATGGAAGGGGGAATCCACAGGAAGAGTTCTGATTACCAATTTTGAATTTAGAGTTTTTCTGATAACCTCGTTGAGGCTGTACATAAGATGGATTTTATTTTCAAAAGGGCAGTACCTCTAATGACTTTCTCATTCCAAAAAATTATGCATTTAACTTTAAATGTCAAGCAATTATTAAAATGGCAAAAGTCCAAAACACTGTTAACACCAAATGCTGGCGAGGATGTGGAGCAACAGGAACTCTCACTCATTGCTGGTGGGAATGCAGAATGGTGCAGTCACCTTGGAAAACAGTTTGGCAGTTTCCTACAAACCCAAGCTTACCCTTCAACATACAATCAAGCAGTTGAGCTCCTTGGTATCCATCCACAGGAGTTGAAAACTTACATCCACATAAAAATCCACACACAGATCTTTGTAGCAGCTTTACTCATCATTGCCAAAACTTGGAAACAACCAAGATATCCATCAGTGGGTGAATGGATAAATACACCGGAGTACGTCCAAAGAATGGGATATTTAGTAGCACTCAAAAGAAAAAGAGCTATCAAGCCACGAAAAGACATGAAAAAACCTTAAATGCATATTGCTAAATAAAAGAAGCTGATCTAAGAAGGCTACACGCTGTGTGATTCCAACTCTATGACATTCTGGAAAAGATAGAATTATGGAGACGGTACAAAGATATGTGGTTGCCAGGGGTTAGGGAGAGGGATAAATAAGCAGAACACACAGGACTTTTAAGGCAAGTGAGTACTCTATATGGTAATGATGGATACAGGTTATTATATCATCAAAACCCGTAACATTTACAACACCAACAGCGAACCCTAATATAAACTCTGTTCTCTGGGTGATGATGATGTGTCGATGCAGGTTCACTGGTGTACAAATGACCCACTCGTGGTGCCGGAAGGTGATAGCCGGGGAGGCTGTGCCTCTCGCGCGGTGGCGGGGTGGGAGATATGCTTGCATTCTCTGTATTTTCGGCTCAATTTTGCTGTGAACCCAAAGCTGCTTCAAAAAATTAAGTCTTTTTTTTTTTTTTTTTTTTTGAGACGGAGTCTCGCTCTGTCACCCAGGCTGGAGTGCAGTGGCCAGATCTCAGCTCACTGCAAGCTCCGCCCCCGGGGCTCATGTCATTCTCCTGCCTCGGCCTCCGGAGTAGCTGGGACTACAGGCGCCCACTACCTCGCCCGGCTAATTTTTTTTTGTATTTTTTTTAGTAGAGACGGGGTTTCACGGTGTTAGCCAGGATGGTCTCGATCTCCTGACCTCGTGATCCCCCCACCTCGGCCTCCCGAAGTGCTGGGATTACAGGCGTGAGCCACCGCGCCCGGCCAAAATTAAGTCTATTTTTAAAAAGCCACAAAATAAAGAAAGGAATATATAAAGAAGAATGTAAAAAGCACCCTCAAATCCTACTATCCAGAAAAAAAAAATCAGTTAACATTTTAGCATATATCGGATTTTTCTATGTACACCTTCGTATAGTTATACATATATGTTTTTACCAAAAGAGGACCCTACTAGACGTGTTGTTTTGTAAAGTTTTGCAAACTGTTTTCTTAGTTTAAAAATATGCATCATGAATATCTTTTACTACAAAGAAGTAGAGGTCTACTACGTTATTTTAATGTCCGCATAGTATTCCATGGGAAGAAACCACATAATTTTAACTACTGCCTTCTTACTAAATATGTTTCCAACATTTCACTGTTATAATGAATGCTGCCATGGCATCTTTACCCTAACACCCTTGTGTGCTCAGTTGGGCAGGTATTCTGCAAATCTCCCCCAGAATCATGTGGCCCCAGTCCTGCCTGTGGGGCAGCACACAGAGGTCAAAACGCCAGAACTGCCTACTCCCATCCCAGCATCTTCTCCCATTCCCCAATTCCTCCCCGCTTTTCTTCTCTCCGCTCCCTTCTTCCCTTTCTTCTTTGTCTTCTATCTCTGTCTCTCAAAGAGAAGCTTTAAGAATGAGAAAATCCCCTCGCCTCCCTTTTTCCTCTATGCCAAACTCTGGAAAAGAACGCAAAGATGAAAACGATTGTATTTTAAAACCCTAGTTTCTGATCTGTCTTCCTGTATTTTTCTCTTCTTCTCCTGAGGAAAAATTCTGCCTGCCCCTGTGGGAAAGTTGCCAGTGAATTGTCCTATCCTGGCTGAGCCCCAGGGCAGGTCTCGTGTCTATTCTATTCAGGATCCATGAACGCAACTTGCACAGGTGCACAAATGCCTACTTCTTCTTTCAGGGTAAGGCAAGAAAAAAGGAGGCAGAGGAATGGAGAGGGGAATCAAATAGAGTGGAAGGAGAAGAGAATGACAGGGAGGTGGAAAGTGGGGGATTCTCACAGAGATCAAAATAAAGCCGCAGCCTCCACCCCTCCCCACCACGAGTGCCAATCACATTCGACACCCCTTTACAGAGATATCCATGCAATTGTGCATCCCAAAATCCTCAGGTTTTTTTTTCTTTATGATCTCAAGTAAAATTCCATTTTTGCTACAATGGCTGCAGGCCACAGTAAATAATATCTCCAGCAATTTCAGCTTTCAATGTCGCCACAATCCTTGTGCCAAATTTAATCAGAAAAGCTGAAGTTGCAACCCCCTCAGCTATGAACGTATAAATGTGTTTTCCCTTTCACCATACAATTGGGATAGTAAATGTAACTCCCACAGAAGTATTAGTATGCATCTGAAATGGAAAAAGGATTACATAAATTGTCCCTGGACTTGGGGTATAAACTCACGCACATATTTTTCATTCTACTCTGTCAGTTGCACCAATAAATGCCAGAAAGGGAGAAGGAGAGAGAAACAGAACCTTTCAGTAAATTTGCTAGGGCGATTAAAAGTAAAAGCTCAAGAGTTACCTGGGCAAGAATGTGAAACTGATTAAAAGCAGTAACAATATCATACGACCCGTTCTGTAATAAGGTTAAATTAGCCACAGCTTGGTGGCCTCATTTGCCTCCTTTCCCCTCACCATCCCTCCCCCAACCCCTCCCTCCCCTGACACAGTGTGTGCTGTGCCCGTTTTTCCACTGACAGACAGGTCCCTGGCCTTGGGTAGCCCACCCCAGCATCTTCTATGTCACCCTATAGGGCCCACTTCTGTCACCCTAAGGGCCCTATTGGCCTTTCGTCAACTCTGATGCTGGGTCATGGGGACCGTATAGTCTCCACCCACTCCTCAACCTGACCCCCAGCCCAGACTCTGAATCCTGTGAGAGTGGGGTCCGTGTCTTCATCTTTGCTGTTCAGCTGCAAAGCAAGGAGATTCCTAACAAGTCCTCAGTTACGTCCCTCTCCACCCATCTGCAATGTGACTTGCTGGACACTCCCGTCAAGAGGCGGAGTGTGTCCTCATCCCCCTTGAAGCTGGGCTTGGCCAGTGGGACATCAACAAGGTGACAGGTGAGGGAGCCTTGCCCCAGCACTGCGTGAAGGAGCCCAGGCCAGTCAGCCAGCCACACGTTGCCCTAGCTGCCATCGGCCAACCACAGGACACAGGAGGGCGCCATCCTCGACCACCTGGCCCAGCCTGCCCACCAAGTGGTGAGAAATTACCAAATTTCATTGTTTGGGGGTGAGTGGATAATGCACACATGACAGGAGAGGGACTATCTTAGTTTGCACATGCTCTGTCACCTTTGCACACACACTCCCTGACCTGTAGATAAAGGACTCTTAGGTCCTAGAGATAGAGGACGACACTTTCAAAAACACTCAGCACATTCACAGCTAATTATCCTGGAACTTGGAAGCAGCAAAGGCCCATGTTTGGGGATTACACTGGAGTCACATAATGTCTGAGAGGCCAAAATGGCTCAGAAATACCCCAGTCCCAACTTGCAGCGCCCCCAGATGAAGTATCACTCACTGCCTGAAAAACACAGATTCTACCCAGAGCTGCTGCATGCCCCGCACATGAGGAAGCTGGCCTCGCCTCCAGTGTGCATGTACATATGTGTGTGCACACAGATAACATGTGCATGCCTGCATACAGGTATTGCACACTCTGGTGTATGCACACACTGGTGCACAAGCAGGAACACGCTTCCATGGCAGCAGTGCTTTGGCACGTGCAACCCCATTGGTGACAGGGGCCCCTGGCCAGCCACGATAAGAGCTTGCTGCTTTCCAAGCCTAGGCAAATTGTCAGTGCTGGTGGCAGAGAAATTGCTCCCCAGCTCTGAGAGAAGGAAACCCCAGCCTCGGGCTGGTGGTGGTTGATTCTTCTCGAAGAGCCCTTATACACTCTAAGACCTCATGAACAGTGTGTCTTTCAGGCCACCCTCCTCCTGAGGCTCATCTGCCATATTCTCCCACACGGATATGAGCAGTGACCCCTGGACATACACCTGAGACAAGGAGGACTGGGGCTTATTTCTTGACTTCCTAGGAGACTTTCAGAAAGGTTACTGCTGGGATACAAAGAATGAAAACAATGACAAACAGTGACAGCTTTACCTTGTTACACTATCCATTAATTATGTACATTTCTGTATATGTCTCTCCTCCCCACCGCATGGAATTATAAGCTGTTCTTGGGCAAGAATCACATACTTTCAATATTGTTAAGCCAAGTGCTATGGACGACACGAAATACATTATGACTTGAATCAACAGGAAAAGAAGTAACTAACCTCAATGTCGATTATCTTTAAGTGATTACAGATCAGGTCTCCACCGATAAAAGGAAGCAAAGAGTGGAGTTCATCAATACCAAAACAGATTTTCTTGAATCCAGACAATTTGGATGGCTTGGTGGAGAGAACACAGGACTAGGAGTTTGAACATCTGCTCTACGTCGGCATTTCTGGGTCTACCCTCAACAAAATACGTGATGCTGCTACACTGACGTATTCATCCGGGCCTCAGCTGCATCATTTGTTGTTCACACAAGCTTAACACTTGACCCACTGTTAAAGGGAAAACCTGCAGACCTCCACATTTGAATTACTTCATTTTTACTGTAATAACACATAAAAATACACAACTATAAAATGAGGTGTAAGCCGGACATATAGCACGTAAGTATCACCAAAGCACATTTTTAAGGTAATTAATAACAACACTAAAATCACCGGAGTTCAATTAGCCAAACTAATGTGAGAGAGGATGTTGCATTTCTGAAACTGCATCGCCACCCATCACTGAAGGTGGACTGAAGGCACAAGCCTTTTGCGCTGAGCTTGCTTATTCCATAGTGTGCTGCGGTTTTCAAACTGCAAAACTTTTATTGGTACAGGGAGCCCTGGCTGTGCTGGCAAATGTGGAAACAGAACTGCGGTGCAGGACGTGATTGGAAAGCAATCATCCGCATCTCCCAGAAGATGCTTATATTTTCACTTTCATCAAAATTTAAACCAATTTTTAATCTTGTAGATAATTCAGAGTCTTTCCAGATTGTGTCACAATAGTCTAGCTGGAGAAACACGGTAATCACAGACCTGTAAGGACCTTCAAGATTTAACAATCCATTCTGTTCAAACTTGACCTCGTGGGAATCCTAGAACTATCCACTGCAGGGCATGCATCTGCCACCAGAGGGAAACAGAGAGCCATTACGGTAAAGGGATGGCAATGGTGACAGCCTCCTCCCTGTTGGCAAAGAGCTACTTGGGCCAAGGTGCACGGCCGTGCTCCCCCATGGCTCCTAAAATAGTTCAACTAAAATATACATGTGGTGAGCATGCAACTAATACATACAAACTCATTCCTTTAGTCAAATAAGAGGGTTTTCTTTTTTTATTGTTTTCTCTTGATTTACTTGTTTATTGAGCAAATTTTGAGTACCTACTGTGTGCAAGGAAAGGAAAGTCTCAGTGTGCACTCAGGATGCAGGTTGTCCACAGAAATCTGAATTGATTTCTAACCCGAGCTGAGGTGACAGTTCTCAGAGGTTCTGTCTCCAAAATTCCCTAGTGAGGATCTTCGCAAAGCACAGGGGCTCTGCAGTGGAAAGGCGGGAGGGTGTTTGAAACAGCAACAGGAGATAAGCGGGGTGAGTGGCTGAGCTGGGAAAGGAGGGGACATGCTGCTTCGGCTGCAGTCCTCTCTACAGAGATGATTATTTTCGTCTCTATAGAAAATAATCTGCTTGAAATACCATTCGGCCCAGCAATCCCATTACTGAGTATATACCCAAAGAAACAGAAATAGTTCCGTCATAAAGACACACGCATGTGTGTATACATTGCAGCACTATTCACAATAGCAAAGACACGGAATCAACCTAAATGCCCACCAATGGTAGACTGGATAAAGAAAATGTGGTACGTATACACCATGGAACACTGTGCAGCCATAAAAAGGAATGAGATTATGTCCTTTGCAGGGACATGAATGGAGCTGGAGGCCATTATCCTTAGTAAACTAATGCAGGAACAGAAAACCAAACACCGCATGTTCTCACTTAAAAGTGGGAGCTAAATGACGAGGACACATGGAGGGGAATGAGAGACATGGGCCTATCGGAGGGTGGAGAGTGGGAGGACGAAGAAGATCAGGAAAAATAACTAATGGATACTAGGCTTAGTAGCTGGCTAATGAAATAATCTGTACAACAAAAACCCATGACAAAAGTTTACCTGTATAAAAAATCTGGACATGTTCCTCTGAACCTAAAATGAAAGTTAAATGAAGGAAGGAAGGAAAGGGAAGGGAAGGGAAGAAAGAAAGAAAAGAAAGAGAGAGAGAAAAAAAAAAGAAAGAGAAAGAAAGAAAGACAGAAAGAAAGAGGAAGGAAGAAAGAAAGAAAGAAAGAGAGAAATAGAAGAAGAAAGAGAGAAAGAAAGAAAAAGAAAGAAAAGAAAGGAGGGAGGGAAGGAAGGAAGGAGAGGAAGGAAGGAAGGAAGGAAGGAAGGAAGGAAGGAAGGAAGGAAAGAAAGAAAGAAAGAAAGAAAGAAAGAAAGAAAGAAAGAAAGAAAGAAAGAAAGAAAGAGAAAGAAAGAGAGAGAGAAAGAAAAATATTCTGCTTTCTAAACCATTCATTCAACCCACCAAGCAATTCCCGAGCAGCAGCTGTGTTCTCACAAAAATGAGGATGATGTGTAAGACCAGGTCCCCGTCCTCACAGAGCTCACCATGATCTGGCTCAGCAAACAAAACCAATACATGAAAACATGAGAGAAATCAATACTAAGCGGGTATTGGGGAAAATGAAGGTGTAAGGAGTCGGAGGAAGGGCAGGACACCACTGTGAATGACGAACGAAGGGGTGCCAGAGAAGATGTGGTGGAAAGCAGCAGTGGGGATCCTAATATCTGTAATGCAGCCACTGGTGGGGGTGTGATGTGACTTTATAAGAAATGTCTGTACACCCACATTGACTTTCTTCGGGGGAAATGTCATAGGCTTTGTGGCAGGGAGGTGGCTGAGGCGAGAACCAGGGTTGGTCATCAACAACACCCACATTGCAGGAGCCATCCCTCAGCCCTGACTCACAGCCTTCCCTGTTGTGGCTGGAACCCCAGGGTGTCCCACGTGGACTGTGGCCAAACCCTTCCTGTGTGTCCTGCCCACAGCCACCTGCCACCCCTTCTGCCCTCGGTGCTTGCTCCAGCCCCCGGTGCCACAGACTCCCTGCTGCTCCCACGGGCACAAGGCTGGAGGGCAAGGCCTCCTCTTCATTTTCCAGGACATTGCGCCACCTCTGCCCCAAAGCAGGATCGCCTGGGCCTCAGGTCTCACAAAGCCCAGCCCCTCACAACTCCTCCAGCTTCCGCCCACAGGTGCCTCTCTGGAAAGGGTGCCAGAGCCTTTCCGTCCCCTGCCTCGGCCCCTCTCTGCCAGCTGCTCTGCCTAAGCCCCCTCTCTCTTCCAGCCACAAGACAAAGCCTCATCTCCACTTTGCACCAGAAATCACAATGTATCTTGTTCTGTGTGGCCCAGGGTGGGAAATGGTTGTTCCTGGATCCTGTCCATGAATCTGACCTTGACAGCAGTTTGTGTATCCTGAAAGGGGCCAAAGTCAAAAGAGAGGAGGGTGAAGAATCAAAATCAATGTTGCATTCAAAAGTCAAGTGCATAGAGAGAAGCTGCTCCAAGAACGACCACAAGCGGTCTAATCTACTTACAAAGTTCTGTGTCAAGAGATAAGTCCTGGCCTCTGGGTAGGAAAGTTTGGTAAAGCTGAAATTACGGGAAATTATGGTTTTGCTTCTATAAACCTGGAGTTTCCATTCCCTCATAAACACCCATTCTTAAATAAATAAATAAATAAATAACAATTACACACCTACAAAATACCAGGCATCCTCCTAAGTCTGGGACTACAGAGAGAAAAGCAACAGCCCCCGTCCTAGAAAAACTCAGCATGCTGTGTACTAGAGGAAGGTATATCCACATACAATTGTAATTTAACCAGAAGTCTTCACGGGTGCGTGTGTGTGTGTAAAATATGCCACAATTAGAGCCTCTCAGCACTCAGTTTTCACGGTCCTGGATATTTTAATTTCATACACAAGACTAAAGACAGTTAGGGGCCGCTAGAGGTGGGGCTACCACCCTGTAGGCTCCGATAAGAAAACATTCAAAGACCAACAAGAAACCAGAGGACCACACACAACATAAGCCGTTAATAACAGAATGTGGTGGCTGAGGAAGCTCCAGCCACGACTAAGAGGAAGGGATGCTTCTTAACCCTGATGCAACTTTCTTTAGTATTTAGGGGAAGGGAAAAAGTTACGTAGAGTGCCTGCTGTAAACACCAAAGACGACGGAGGTCAGGAATCAGACCCGGGGTTACAGAGCACAACAGGAAAACCAGACACCCAGACAGAAAGACAGGCCCAGGGAGCAGGTCAGATGGGATGGCGTCTTCGTCACCTGGGGTGGCCATGACAAACTGCCACGGACTGGGGAGCTTGAACAACAGCAACAACAAAAAATCATCTTCTTTCCATTTTGAAAGCTGGAAATCCAAAATCAAGGCGTGGCAGGGCTGCTGTCTTCCGACGACCCCTCTCCTTGCCTTGCAGACAGCCCTCCTCTGCCTGCGTCTTCCCTCCGTACATGTCTGTGTCCTACTCCCTTCTTACAAGGACTCCCGTCATCTTGGATTAGGACCCACCCTAATGACCTCATACTGACTTCATCGCCTATTTAAAGACCCCATCTGCAAGTACAATCACTTTCTGAGGTACTGGGGGTGAGGACTTCAATATATATATTTGCAGGGGGGTTGGGGACACAATTTAGCCCATGGCAGATGGCAACCTTGATAGGCCTCTCTCCCTACTAAGCATGGGCCTTCCTTGGGGGAGAGCAAGAAGCTACCGGTGAGGATGAGGGAATTCACTCTCCAGCTGGGAAGGACCAGACAGCAGCATCTGACCTGTGAACCTCAGACCCCAGCAAGGCACAGAGCTATGGCAAGGAATTCTGGATGCACTGTCCAGTTCCAGAAAGAACAATCCACAAGAACCCTCAGCTGTCACAGAGGCTTGGCTGTTCCCAGACAAGGAGGTGGCTCCTCCCTAGTGCTGTAGGGCAGATGCCCCCAGGCTGATGGGGGGCGGATGGGCTGGAGGAAAGCAAGTCTCCTCGGGACTCCTGCAATGAGCGGGGTCAGCTCAGCAGCTGCATCACAAGTACTCGGGACCTGTGGAAACACAGACTGCTGGGCCACCGCTTGTCTAGGATTCCAGGGTCTGGGGCGAGGCCTGCCAGGGTGCATTGAGGACCTGGTGCTGACCTGGGAGTCCATAGGCCACACCTGGAGAAGCCCTGGCTCGAGGGAAGTCCCACACCCTGTTCTAGCATCATATTCTCATTCTCGGTCCATCTTTCACCTGGTTGCGGTACATCTTTAGGAAAGATTTTCAGGAGGAGTGCTGAGGGCAGCCCCACCTTACAGTCCAGCGTGCAGCCTCTGCCCCCAGCCTCCACTTTGGAGGGTGATGCTTGGCCCCTCTCTGGCTTTACTTCTTCCCACCGGCTGAGGAATCCAGAAGGCCAAAGAGGTGTGCCCACCACAGATCAAGTGCCCCTCTGGTCCCCTTTTGACACCCAGGGTCCTGGAATTCCTGGCCACAGAGGCCTCAAGCCTGCTCTCAGGGTCCACGTGGGCCTCCTGCCAGGTATGTCTCTGGGGACTAATCAGGGCCGGACCTCCCACAATGGAAGGGGCAGTTTCCTCGGAGACACACGCAGTGGCTTGGGGAGAGATGAACACGGGAACGGCATTGCCATTCTGTTTAGAGAGGGCTGCTGGCGGGGCAGGGGCGGGGGAGGCATGGAGCCAGGCTGGGTACTGCTGTCAGGCGAGTACCCAGAGTAAGTTTGGTAAATAAAGCACTGTAACCAGAGTAAGACCCACCCTCTGCCTTCCTCCAGTGGCCACACTTACCTTACCATGAAATCCAAAGAGAAATGGGTCTGTCCACGGTGTGTCCAGGAAAGCAGGAAGAAGGAAGGGGAAGCTGTATGCCGGATTGGAAGAGAGAATTCACGTATTTCTTTATTCGTGTTGCAAGATTTTCTTTCATTTTAAAACTACGTTGTTCAATTGATATTTAATAACTCAATGGCCAGTTGTAATTCTGGATGTTTCCTAAAACAAGAAGCCACCAGGCTGTGTTTGCACAGAGGGGCGACCTTGCAGAGACTCGCCACCCACCCTGACTTCACTGTAACTTTTTATAAGATGATCCCCGTATGTGCGCAGCAGTCACCGAGGGCGCCCAGCGGAGGTGGTCGGACGATTGTGAGCGCAGGCTGCCAGGCCAAGCGCACAGGCCGGGTGGAGACGGTTGAACATGGTCCACAGCCACCACTTTGCAGCTCGAGGCCTCGCCCTCATGTAGCCTGTTTGTAGTTTTCTAGGAGTGTTTCGCACAGCACAGGCTCCAGGCGTCCGCACAGCACAGGCTCCAGGCGTCCGAACACCCCGGAGCACATCCGCCTCTGAGACGCGCGTGCGCACTCAGCTCCATGCCGGTTCCGGCCGCCGAGCGCTCGTGTCCGGGAGGCCTCTGTTGGGCCTGGGGAGGGCAGGGGGCTCTTCCCCTGAGGGAATGGCCTCTGCGTCACTGTGCCCTGCCTTTTGGCTTGGACTGCAGTCCTCCCTCAGGAGTAAAGAGCTCTTCATTACCAAAGGGGCTGTTGGTTCCGTGGCGAGCACCGACAAGAGACAGCGGAACAGCCAGGCGGATGATGTCCCGTGTCTCTGGAAATTCCTGACGCTTTTACTGTGAAGATGAAACGAAGGTCGTGGGTCTGTGTGTCTATGAAGAGAGTCCAGCTGCTGGGAGCTGATGAACAGTGAATGCCCTGCCCTGCCCTGCTTGTGTTGCGCGTGGCCAGGCCCGCAGCTCACGTCCGAGAGGACTCCTTGATGTGAATTGGCCGTGCCACAGCAGCAGTTCTGCAAGGAAGCTAGGAAGCTAGACTGTGCTTTTTGTTTAATCACCATTCACCAAACCGATTTGGAATCTTCTTTTTGGTACTAGCTGGGGAGGAATGCACACATGCAGTCTGTTGTGACACGTTCGTGATGGTGCCTAGTGTGGCTCCCAAGAGCACTACAAGCTCTCAGAAATGTTCTCCCAGGCCTTCAGAGGAGGGAGAGGTTCCTGGGGAAGGCAGGGAAGCCTGTTTCTGTCCTCACACCAGAGAAAGAAACCTAGGAGACAACCGAGACAAGAAATTCCCAATTTAAGTCCTTTTTTCTTTATGGGGAGGGTCATTTGGAATGATAGCCTCGCTTCCTTCCCATGGCTGCATCTATGATATCTTTTCCTCCTGTTTTCTAATGTGTCACTGAGACAGGAAATAAAGCAGAAAGGGACTTGTGAACCTCTGTCTCTCAGACGGGGCCCTCCCCACAGGAGGATCACAGGGAGTGAGTGAGAAGGAGAACATCCCACAACGGTCCTGGTCAGGACGGTCTCCACATCCATGATCCCGTGGTTCCTAGTCCCCTGGTTCCAGGGATGTTTCTGGAGTGACTGTGCTTCCCGGGCGCCAGCTGAAGGAGCAGGGCGTGCTCTCAGATGCCCGTGGGTGTGGTCAGTGGGTACAAGCAGACTCTTCCCAGGCAGCAGGTGCCAGGCAGGTGCAGGTGGGTGATCGGCCGCTGCTGCAGCTCACCCCATGGGTCCCAGGCCAGAAGGTGCTCCCTCAGAGCCGGTGCCTCCCTGCAGCTCAGAAGAAAAAGGGTCAGGTAGGCCCCAGAGAGAGCCAGCCACACCACTCCACACACCTGTGTCAGCCACAGCCGTGAAACTAAAGATGTATTTTAATTTAGTGACAGCTTTTTGTTACAGATGTTTAAAGATTATGAAGAATAAATTGTGGGGAAAATTTTTTTTTCACTCTTTTACCATTTGTTGTGGAGAGAAATAGGTAAGTGCAGGGAGTTTGTGATAAAACAGCACCTGGAGGTTCTTCAGAAGTGAATCTGATGGCCGGCGCGGTGGCTCACACCTGTAATCCAAACACTTTGGGAGGCCAAGGCAGGCAGATCACCTAAGGTCAGGAGTTCAAGACCAGCGTGACCAATATGGGGAAACCCTGTCTCTACTAAAAATAAAAAAATTACCCAGGCATGGTGGTGGG
>NW_012101588.1:1997349-2023755 GCF_000951045.1 Mandrillus leucophaeus
AAAAAAAAAAAAAAAAAAAAAGAAGAAGAAGAAGAAGAAGTGAATCTGATGTTTGCACTCCACTTTTGAACCATTCGCTCTCACTGCTGTCACCATAAAGACGTGGTGTTGCTGATGCAGGTTGTGGTGGCTGGTTAAGTTTTGATCATCACCTGGCCTCCTGAGATCTCGCTGCCTTCTTAGGAAAGGTGACTGGCTTCTGTGTGGGAAGCTATTGTTTAACATGCAATGATTCCGTCCTGCCTGCCACCGTGCACCGTCCCATGTATTGAATTTTGACCTTTTCTTTTTAAGTTTCTGTGCTTATCTCTTCTTAGTGCTTACTTTTGCCAGTTACAATAATATTACCAAAATAATACACATATAGCTTTGGCAAAAAAAAAAAAAAAAAAAAAAACAGAAAACATGAGCAGAATAAGACAATTCCTTGGGACACAGTTTGGACCCTGACCAAATGTCTTTCTGTAGGCAGAAAGGCTGTCTGCCAGTGGGAGAGTAGCTGTTAAGTTGGAAAAGAAGGTCATGCCGCCTGACCTGGCCCCAGCCTTGCAAGGACACAGGAGCCACACTGCTTGCATCATCCGAGCCTTGCTCCAGAAGGCCTAGCCGCTCTCTTCCTAGGGGTGATTCAGGGACTTAATCTTGGACCAGACCCCCTTCTATACATGCCCAGCTCCAGACCCATCTCTTGGATTGAGGGCATCTGTGCTAGACCCAGTGGGTCACTCTGGCAGCTTCATCTGAGCCAAAGATGTGGGTCCCTCCATTGTGCGACTTGCCTGTAAGGAAAGCAGTCTTTTACTCAGAGGAGAAGGAAAATCATCTTCCCTGGTCTCAGTGCTACATTACCACTCAGCAATTTGAGGAAATCCTCCAGTTTTCCTATACAAGGAAGCACGCCACATTGAAAAAAAGAAAAAAAAGAAGTGGTTAAACTGAGCCCCCAATATCTGTGACTATGCTCGTGGTGCTGCTGCCTGGAACACAGATGTTGAGCGGGGAGCCTCGTGGCTGTCTGAGCAGCGCTGACTGTCCATCTCATGCTGGGCAGGGACCCTGGGCAGGTGGACATAAGACCAGTATTGATTGGCCAGGGCCACAGGGGCTGAGTGTCTTCCAGTCTGCCTGGGACAGCGAAAGCAGCTGTACAGACCAGCGACAGTGGGAGGGCTTGCTGGGATGGATGGGAACAGCAGACAGCTTGTGTCCTATTCAACTTCCCCGCTGTACTTTGCCTCCTGACCTGTCATCAGAAGAAATAACACTGGCCTAGACCAGCTACCCACATGACCACAGAACCAGCGGTCTGCCCTGTCCTAGGTTAGGTCATCATGGTTTAGAATAAAACAATAAGGCACATTTATTATGGGCATTGAAGGCTTAAGGTTTTCCTTAATTTCCTAATTTTTAGTCAACAATGATTAGCCTTCATTATGTGTGCAAAGAGGAATTTGAAGGCAAGGGAAATGTAAGAAAAATATTGCCATTCAGAAGAGAGGTTTATTGATATTTCTTTCTTCTTATGTATTTTATGATATTCACTTTTAACCACATTTCCTCCAAAAAGTTGATGCAGCTTTAACATGAATGTTACATTTTACTTACAAGGAATGATTACTTGTGTTCTCTTTGTAAAGGAAAGACAATATTGTATTTTTATTAAATAATGTACAGATGTTCTCTGTATTTTTGAATCATTATATGGATTATGGATATATTGCTTAACAAATTTTTTTTGGAACAAAATAAAAAGAGGCCACATTTGTGCTCTGGAATGTTCTTCCCTGTTTGGCAATGGTTCCCTCTTAGTACTAATTTTTGGTGGTGCTATTAATTTTCTGCATCACCATCAGTATTTCCATGGCACCGAGGGAAGACCACGTCAGGCTGACTGTCAGATGCCACTTTCTTGCTATTCACCTAAACAGTCCTTCATTTAAATATCTGCAATAGAACCGTGAATAGAAAAATCATTAAAGAAGAAATACATCTTGTTAACAAATATTTGTATAATGTTCAATCTTACAATAATGTTTATAGAAGCAAGTTATAAGATAAAAATTTTCCCCCTATCAAATTAATAAAGATTTTTAAATATGAGCACTCCCTCTGCTGGCGAGCACAGGGGAAGTGGGCACGCTTAAGCAACACTAGATGGGGAATGAATTGGTGCAATCCTTTTGCAGTGGTAACGTGAATAAATAGGTTTAAAATCATCAGAAGCTTTAGTACAGAAATACACTTGTTCTAAGCTAATAATCCTAAATATTATAAAAGTACATACAAACATTTATTATGACATTGTTTATGATTGTTAAAAATATGAAACCATCTAATTCCTTAAAATTATGTGGGCAGATTAAATTACAGCACATCTATAACATTAAATAACACATAATAACAAAAACCATAAAAAACTTGTGATGAACATGGAAATGTGTATGCTATTTTATCTTAACTGAAAAAAAAGGAAACAAAATTGTGTCTTTAAAAGAATCACAACTATGTAAAAATGCATCAAAAAGAATCAGACAAGAAATATGCCAATATATGACCAGCATTTATCTATCTGCCTCTATTTTTCTACATTTTTAAAATTTTCTCTACTAATCATAATTTTTATAATGTAAATATAAAACATTCTATTTAAATATAAATAAATTATGTAGCAAATTATACTTTTGATAATATAGATAAGTATCTGTTTACTTTTTATAATAGTGTCTACTCAAAGTGATAATGCTGAAGACTAATTTTAGAGTCAAAAATAGAAATAAGACAACAGATAAGACTACCCCTTTGAGAAACATGGAATGGAAGAAACAACTTCAAAAACATAATTTTAATGTAATTGTGAGTGTCCTGCATACTGGGGAGTGGGCTGAGGAGAGGAGATTCCCTTGCTATTATTACCAAACTCTGCATGTTTGTAAATAAATTATTAACCACCCTCTGAGTAAATGCCATCTGTAGGTTATGCCATTTCCTGTTTAAATGCACAAAGAAAGGTTTTTATATTGTTTTGTCTTCTAGAACTTCTTTAGCAGAAAACTAATTATATGAACTACATACATTAGAAAGTTTTTGGTTAAATATTGTAGCAATCAGCCTGATATCGCTTAGCTGTGTCCCCATCCAGATCTCATCTTAACCTGTAGCTCCACAATTCCCACATGTTGTGTGAGGGAGCCCGTGGGAGGTAACTGAATCATGGCGGTGGTCTTTCCTGTGTTATTCTCATGATAGTGAATAAGTCTCATGAGATCCGATGGTTTTATAAAGGGAGTTTCCCTGCACAAGCTCTCTTCTCTTGCCTGCTGCCATGTGAGACCTGCCTTTCACTTTCCACCATGATTGTGAGGCCTCCCCAGCCACGTGGAACTGTGAGACCATTAAACCTCTTTCTTTTGTAAATTGCCCAGTCTTGGGTATGTCTTTATCAGCAGCATGAAAATAGACTAATACACAGCCCTAACTGCTTCCTGTACAATGGATTGATTTTAGGATTTGACAAGAAGATTCTGGAAAGAGTCACAATGACCAAATTAGAAAACAACTGGACCCCCAGGAGGCGGCACTGCCAAGAGGGCCCCTCCATCCCCTCCTGCTCTGCTCCTTCTTCTTGCAAACTGCTCTTCCCTCCCCAAGAACACATGGGTGGCAAACGGTCACCTGAAGGATCGCCAACTTTTCTTCTCACAATCTTAACACTTAAGAGATGGTTTCGTCTCTTCATTCCACTTGCAAAATTCCCAGAAAACAGCTCTATCCTAATTTGGGTCTGGTGGTTATTCCTGAACCAAGGACTTACCGTGGCCAGGAGCAGTATGGAGACGTCCCTGGCCCAGGAAGAGCCACTCATCCACCTCTAAACCAAACAAATATGGCCAGAGGCAGCACCACGTCCTAACACAGCTTCCCCACAACCATGAGGATGGCAGTGAGAAAGCACTGGAGATGCTGTAACAGAGCAGACCACTCACACAGGCCATCCCACTAGAGGCTGCCTTTATTTCAGTTTACCTTACCTTTCAGTTAATAAACGTGTAAATATCTCAGCACAGAAAAATCTGAAATAGAGACAATTTAACTTGCAGAACTGAGAATCTGTGCCAAACTAACTTCAGCTTTTCTTTTCCTGCACTGAGATCATTCTTCTCCTTCCACATTATTTAAAGAGAGTTAGAGGCCGGGTGCGGTGGCTCATGTCTATAATCCCAGCACTTTGGGAGACCAAGACAGGCAGATCACCTGAGATCAGGAGTTCGAGAGCAGCCTGGCCAACATGGCAAAACCCCACCTCTACTAAAAATACAAAAAGTAGCCGGGCATGGTGGCATGTACCTGTAATCCCAGCTACTCGGGAGGCCGAGGCAGGAGAATCACTTGAGCCTGGGAGGCAGAGGTTGCAATGAGCCGAGATCATGCCACTGCACTCCAGCCTGGGCAACAGAGCAAGACTCTGTCTCAAAATAAATAAATTAATTAATTAATTAATGATAATAATAAAGAAGGTTAAAGATAAAGGTATGATTTCCTTAACATGCAGCCTTAAGAAGGGAGCTTCAGTTTTGAATTTTTAACAGATGCTTCTGTATTTGGAAACCACTATTATAAGCTTCAGTCTGTACAAAGGTCAATAGAGAAAGTCATTCTACTCCCACTAGATGTCTGTTGCGTATGTGTAGCACCCAGACAAACTAAAGGCATCCATTAATAGAATATGCATCTGGATATGGAATGCCAGCTGTATACCAAAGGCCAAGGATGAATGCAGTAGCAAAGACTATATTTTAATGTGCTGGCAAACTATAAGAGCTCAAACAGACTGAGCATGGTGGCTCACGCCTGTAATCCCAGCACTTTGGGAGGCCGAGGTGGGTGGATCACCAGAGGTCAGGAGTTGAAGACCAGCCTGACCGACACGGTGAAACCCTGTCTCTAAAAATACAAATTAGCCGGGCATGGTAGCGCATGCCTGTAATCCCAGCTACTTGGGAGGCTGAGCCAGGAGAGTCACCTGAACCCCAGACGTGGAGTTTGCAGTGAGCCAAGATCACACTATTGCACCCCAGCCTGGGCCACAAGAGTAAAACTCCATCAAAAAAAAAAAAGAGCTCAAACAAAATCTGACTACTTCCAGACCTTGAAGAAATTATTGATTTTGAGTCTTTATTTATTTAGGAAACGAGCAGTATGGACCAGATTAATTTTCAAGTTGCAACTAAGTCTAAAATTCTGAAGGCTCTTCTCAAAGACTAACACTGTTGCTGATAGAAAATTCTTAAAGAATACATATTTTCTCTTGATTACCGGTTAGAATGGATTCAGTCCAATATCTGATCTTCATTAAGAAAAACCTTGAAAATGTCAATGGGCTTTAAGTTCCCAGGAGAAGGCAAGTCATTTATTTGAGCTTCTCTTCTCTCTTAAAAGGTTTCTCTTAGCAGGGGTGAGGAGCGGAGCACTCTGCCTTCCAGAGAAGGATTGCAGCACAACCACCTGTGCAGGCTATAAAAAGCCGCTGCGCTCCGTGTGGGGGAAGAGAGCCCAGCTTTCCGATCACTTCTCCACATTGTGTCCCTGGGTAAGCGTCCAACATGTGACCAAAGCCTCCGCAAAGAGAGGTGGGTGCTTGGCTGAGCTGTTTTGCTCAAGGATAACTCTACAAGTCACATTTGCTGAAAATAGACCCTTGTGGCATGAATTTCCTAAGAACTCAGCAGATCAGTCCAAGTTGAAGGTGAGAGAGAGAGAAGGAAAGAGAACTTGCTACTTTCTAGTTATTTGGCAGAGAGAGCGTGCCAGTGAGTGAGCGCAGGCGCACGTGTCTTGTGCTTGGAATAGCCCGTCTCAGGGCACCTCTGTCTGGAGGGGCCCTCGTGTGTCCTGACTGCTCTGGTCCACTGTGATCCTGAGACTCTAAGCTCAGCTCCTGGCCTTCTTGGAGTAGCACCACCATGCGTTTTCCCCAGCCTCCCAGAGCACCCAAGGGGGAAAGCTGTGGTGTCCATGCTACAAAGCACAGGGGAAGTAGGGAGATTTCGGTCTGAAGTAGATGGAGCCCTCACAATGTAAGGGAGATAGCGTATAGCAAATCTCCATCTCAAAGGGGACAAAAATAGTCTTAACTTAAAGACCGTTATTCAAAAAAAGTATATTGATTGAGCCAATTTTAATTTATATAGAGGCCTAGAAGAATATGTTTATACGAATATCTGGAAAGAGCTGCATTGAAATGCTGACAATGATTAGCTTCGATGTAGAAATGTTTGTAGATTTTTTCTTTTTGTCTATCCATTGTGTATTTTCAACATATAGGTTTTTTAAGTTCTTAAAGAAATTTTCTTTAGAAATCTCAAACTGAAGCAGTAACAGCAGGAAGGGACATTTGTTGAGCCTGGGAGTTGGGATCTTGTGTTCTAAGCAAGAATTTAAACCTTTCCTCCATATATTTGTGTCCTCTACTTTTCTGGCTTGGTGTCACATCTTCTAAGTGCTGGCAGTAAATCACACAGGATAGTATCATAAAGTGTTCTCAAAGTAATTTTATGGTTTAATTAGAAAGAAACATTGGTATATTATTTTCAGGAACATAAGGATCCAAATTTAGGTTAGAATCAAGAATAATCTCAGGTCAGTATGCAAGAGTAACAGCCCAGACAATGCTTGTTGATGTTAAATTAATTATAATTTGTTAATTCATTTACAAATGATGGTAAATTGAAATCATCAGTATTTGTTGATGTTAAATGAATTCAACACTTGTCAAATGAAATGAAACTTCAATTTCTTTAAGGGGTGGACTTCTTTCTTTATAAGATCCCTGTAGTGTGTTCTCTGTCTTGGAGCAAAGGACAAGGAGGAAGGATGAGAGGGTTACATTTAAACCACATAGCCAAACTTCAAGTGGCAGCAGCAACCTCTGGTACATGCCCAAATTCAGAGCAGGAATTGTTGCAGAAAACCAAATTGCTCTTCAAGACTTAAGAAGGGGAAGTGTCTGTGTAACCAGTAGGAATAGCAAAAGCCTACCACTCACTTAAAACAGGCCCACTGAGAAGCTCCTGTCTCGTATCCTGCACTCTCAGAAACAGAAGTTTCATGAGTTGCTTTTTCTTTTTAATTGCATTTAGCAACTTCCCTGTCATTCAGACACGTATTCATGCCACAAGCACTGGTCAGATGTGCGCTGCGTGTGGGACACAGAGCTGAGCTTATGAAAGAGCTCATGGCCAGTGAGAAACCAACGTAGAATCGAAGCCAGTGCAGTGTGGTCCGCACTAACATGGAGGGCAAAGTTGCCAGGGGAGGACCGAGAAGGAGGCATCCCCACTGGGGAAACAGGAAAGTTTCTAGAAGAGATGACACTGGGCCAGGTCTTCTATTCAGAGAAGAGTATTGCAAGCAGGGGAACATCTTGACACAGACCTGCGGTCACAAAACAAAGGAGGTTCCAGGACAAAAGGTCTATGCTCCCCTGTGAACTGCTGGGAACCTATGGCATGGGTGATGACAAGCCACTCCTCCACAGGAAGGCGACATGATCGGATTTGTGCTTTAAAGTGAAAATCTGCCTGCCATTGAGAGCGTGGGGTGGAGGAAGTAGGGAGCTTGCTGTTTTGCAGTAAACCATACAGGAGAGATGAGGGCCTGGGTGGTAGCCAAGAGAACTGGGAGCTTGGGAGATACTTCGGATGAAGAAATTAACAAGGCTTGCTCTCAGATTAGACACAGTAGGTGAGAGAAATGGGTCACTTTACATGAACAAGCTTTTTTTGAAAAAAGTAGATAAATTGCTTAGTGACTAACAACTAACTACTTTGCAAAAAAATGTGCAAAATAAATCATTTGTTAGAGTTCACCATTGTTAATCTTACAAAAGCAAGAGTAGTGGTATGGTTTGGACATGTCCCCACCCAAATCTCATCTTGGATTGTAGTTCCCATAATCCCCACATGTTATGGGAGGGACCTGCCAGGGGATAAATTAATTATGGGGACTGTTGCCTCCATGCTGTTCTCCTGATAGTGAGTGAGTTCTCACGAGATCTGAGGGTTATATTCTGGGTTTTTCCCCCACTTTACTCTGCACTGCTCCTTGCTTCCACCATGTGAAGAAGGATGTGTTTGCTTCCCCTTACACCATGATTGTAAGTTTCCTGAGGCCTGCCCAGCCCCTGTGGAACTGTGATTCAGTTAAAGCTCTTTACTTTATAATTTACCCAGTCGCGAAGTTCTTCATAGCAGCATGAGAACACATAAATACAAGTTGTATATGGCCTGTGATATCAGAGGCATTCAGTTCAGACTGGCTTCTCTGAAGCCATCCCTCAGAAATGGGTGAAATACCTGCCCTGAGCATCTCAGAAAAGTCTCAGGTCCCTGACTTACTGAGCTGGAGGTTGAAGTCACCTGCTCTCCCAGCTCCTCTGAAGGAAACCAACTTGCATTTCCTAGATTTGGAATTAAAATTTCAGGCAGAAGGAAAAGCAACCTAAATTGTTGCTTTTCCTTCAGTTTCTTTAAACAATTTCAAAGCTAAGGACAATGACCTAAAATTGCTAGAGTATCAAATTTTGGAAGAGAAGATATAGCTAAAGGACACATGGGAGTGGTCTAGGTTGCAGTTAGGGAGTTCATTTAACCTTCAGCCTTGGCCTCATGGTCTGTCCCAAGGTGGGCATCCTCCTTCCTCTTTCACTACTAGATATCAGGGTTGAGATCCTTGCCGTGTCTTGCAATATCTTTGTCATTTTAAATGTTTATCTCTGGCCTTTCCCTTCATAGTTAAGTTTCTTATCATGCACAGCCTATAATGCTTATAATAACAAAAAGGCCACAGTGACCACAAGGAGAGCCACTGGAGGGCCACCAGGGAGTGTGAGTTTCCTGGGACGTGGCCTCTTCAGCACCTGATGAGCTTGGGGAGGAGATGAGAAGAAGCACAGAGAGGAATAGAACTGGCAGGGGCCATGAGAACTGACAATGCCCCCATCCCCAGTCCCACCCCGGTCTCTGCTAACGCCCAAACTCAGAATTACCCCGTAACGAGTTCTCTCCTTTTTAATCCTGATGAATTAAAAATAAGGGTTATTCCAGGAATCTAGAAGCAGGCAGAGACTCCTGGAGGAGGAGGAAATAATCTTCTTTTCCAAGGGTGGCTCGGAGATGTTTTTGGTCATTTATCATTTGGGTAAAGAGTGGGGATGGGATTGTTCTAGACTTCTCTGTGAGGTCTGTCTCCCCTCAGGGAGACATAGGCAAATGGAAACACAGGGAGATGGAAAATTGGTGTCTCCCCCAGCCTGTCCCAGCAGCAGCAATTTGAAAGATTAGGATTAGTGCTTTGCTCCCTTGGGAAGCCAAAGAGACAATAGCAGGAAGAGTTCCATGGGCTGGTGGTTGTCCAAGACCAGGTCTGCTGCCAAAGGATGGCATGATCTTGGCATGGTGTCAACAGGGAGAGTCCCTGAGCAGGAGTCAATTTCCTCGTGGTAGCCAGGGCCCCTCCTCGTTATTGCTAATCACTCTGGGTCACACTATGACCCGCCCCTTGTTCTTTGTAACTCATTGAACCCGCCATCCCTACACCAAGTCAGGGCCACATGCAATGCTTGATTCTGTTTCCTGCTTGGCCGCCGGGGCACTATCCCACCAGGGACTGATATCGGCAATGCCTTTCCCCTGTTGTGTAGCCACCCAGCCTCAATGCAGGAGCTGGCTAGCTCGTGGCATTGAGTATGTAGTCATTTGCGTAACAGAGAGGCAGTCGCCGGTGACACCCTGACTTAGCAAACCCATCTTCACCTCTGACGTTTTGGGGCCTCCCCGCACACAGTAACCATCCCTCAGAATTGGGTGAAATATCTGCCCTGAGCATCTCAGAAAAGTCTCGTGTCCCTGACTTACTGAGCTGGACGTTGACGTCACCTGCTCTCCCAACTCCTCTGAAGGAAACCGACTTGCATTTCCTAGATTTGGAATTATCTGCTCACATCTGAGGTGCAGCGTGGGTTCTCAGGCCAAAACTCTTGGTTCATAGAAACGGCTAACCGAGCCTGAGAACTGCAGCCTTGCCCTCAGAATCACTTATTCCTGTGTCCTCAACCCATGGAACTGTTTTTGTTAAAATGTGTTTACAATTATAAAAGTGTCGCTCCTGTGGAAACTTTATTTCCACTGGGGCACAGAATTATGATATAATTTAAAGTAGAACATATTTCTTTTGTTAGTTGTAAGAAATTTACTCAAAAACAGTCTCTGCCTAACAGACAAATATGGGGAACATGAAACTGAAACAGAAGAGTTCCCCGATTCCCTGTGCAGGACGTGCAACAAGGGTGTGGCTCGCCTACAGCTCAAACCCTCAGGGGGAGCATGCAGATGGGCAGGTGCAGAAGCCAGGGAAAGCCCTTTTGGGCTCTGGCCCCATGGCAGCATCTAGGGATGGGTGTCTGTGACTCCCCAAGCCCAAGTGGGTGTGTGTTACAAAACTCTTTCAGATTTGTCATCTGGGCTTGTGTGCTAATCAGCTCAATGGACCCTCTGCCTTATCGCAAGGGCAGGGGACCAGTGTAACAACCTTCTGTATCCCGAGCTCTTGCCAGTGTCCTGAAAGAATCAAATCACATATAGGCTCAAAGGATGAATGAAAGGTTTTACTGAGTGGTAGAGGTGGCTCTCAGGGAGATGGATGGAGAGCCAGAACAGGGGATGGAGTGGGAAGGTGGTCTTCCCCTGGAGTCGGGCCGCCCAGTGGCCAGACTTTTCTAACTGCCCCCGGCCGAACTCCGCTTGGCATTCAGACATCCCTCCTCTCCTCTCGCTCTCTGCTGCGTTGTTCCACCATTACTGATCTGCTGGCCCGCTGGTCCACTGGTCTGCTAACCCCAACATTTGGCTGCTTGTGTGCATGCCCAGTGAGGTCTCGGGTTTACATGGGGGCAAGATGGGGGGCGTGGCAGGCCAAAAGGCAACTTTTGGGGCACGAAAACAGAAATGGCTGTCCTCATTTAGGGCCGTGGGTCTTCAGGCTTCAGGTTGAGCCTGTGTCGGGAACCATCCTCTTCTACCCAGTATTTTCCTGTCTCCTGTCCATATCAAAACGAGAGGCAATCTGAAAGAAAACAGAATGAATTGATTCCTTCCATGAGCTTTTTAAAAAGATGAACCGACCACTCAGAGTCTTCATAAAATGTCTTACAATTGTTAATAATATCTAGTACACAGCCCTCGTGAAGTGGCAGGCAGCCATCTAAGCACTCTACCTAGAGTAATGTGTGTAATACTCTGTCAACCAACCCAACTGGGTAATAAGAACTATTATTACTGATATTTGACAGACAGGAAACTGAGGCACAGACAGGTTAAGTAACTCACCTATGAGCATGGCTGGTCCATGGCAGAGCTGGGTGCAAACTTCTCAAGACAGAGGACGCACTATGCTGTCCTGATCCCTAAAAGGGATAAATAACAAAAGAAGAGTCTGTGAATTACTTTGCGACTTAGCAGAGGAAAAGCAGATGGCTCAAAACAGCTAAACAATGCCCTTGGGGATGACCATGGGGTAAGGGCTGCCTGACCATTCATTCCACCTCTAGGCCCAGATCCCAGAGCCCAGGCCACTGGCCTAGGAAGGGACATCAGGATTCCCACATTAGCCAAGCTCGTGGCTCCCACTGGCTCCTCCCTCAGAGCTAGTTTCCAGCAGCTCATCCTCCTTCCCAAGCATCTTTCTCTCAGTGGTTGGAAGAAATAGAACCTTTCTGAACCAAATCGCTCTAAGGTGCAAACGACTAATAGCTTTGGGAAGACACTTGCCTCTTCAACGAGGCATTTCTCGACTCAAAGGCTCTCTAATGGGTAGAAATACAGGCAATGTGGCAGAGGGTAGAGAATTCAATGTCATGCAAGAGATACGGTTTTTTGGTTTTGTCTTTTGTTTTTCTTTTTTTTCCTTCAGATGAAATTCACATATCAAAACGTTGTGCAACCATCACTGCTATCTAATTCCAGACCATTTTTCTCACCCCAGAAAGAAACCCTATACCTATTAGCAGTCCCTCCGCACCACCCCCATGCTCGAGCCCTTGGCAACCACTAGTCTGCCTTCTGCTTCCATAGGTTTGCCTATTCTATTTATAGTTCACATAAATTAAATCATATCAAATGTGCCTTTTGTGTCCAGCTTTCTTCAGTTAGCATAATGGTTCGAGGTTCATCCACATTGTGGCATGAATCAGTATTTCATCCTTTTTTACAATAGAATAATATTCTATTGTGTGGATAAACCACATTTGGCTTATCCACTCATTAGTTGATAGGCATTTGTATTATTTCCACTTTGGCTATTACGAATAAGGTTGCTGTGAATATTCATGCAGAAGAGTCTTTGTGTGGACATACGTTACTTTTTGTTTTTGTTTTTGTTTTTGTTTTTTGAGACAGAGTCTTGCTCTGTTGCCAGGCTGGAGTGCAGTGGCGTGATCTTGGCTCACTGCAGCCTCCGCCTCCCAGGTTCACGCCATTCTCCTGCCTCAGCCTCCCGAGTAGCTAGTAGCTGGGACTACAGGCGCCCGCCACCACACCCAGCTAAGTTTTGTATTTTTAGTAGAGACAGGGTTTCACCGTGTTGGCCAGATGGTCTCGATCTCTTGACCATATGATCCACCCACCTCGGCCCCCCAAAGTGCTGGGATTACAGGTGTGAGCCACCGTGCCCGGCCAGACATATGTTCTTAATTACCTTGGGGTATACCAAGGATGATTGCCGCTGGGTCATATGGTAATAGGAATAGTATCTAATTACAGGAAGTTTAGAAGACTCCATTAAATCGTAAGACCTAGGTGACTGCCTACTTGAGCTGTATGACCTCAGGCAATCCAAGTAACCTCTCTGAATCTCAGGTTGGCTTTTTGCTTAGTGTTGTTGTTTGGTATGTTGAAGTCTTACATTAAAACGTTTGCCTCTCAGTGTCCTTGTGAAGATTAAAATGATGTAAGTAAAGGCGTTTCTAAACTAGGCAGTGGGAGGCTCTTGAGCTCCTGTCATCATAGAGCCTGTCAGATGGGCCCGATGGCAGGGTGGCCACTCATGCAGGTGGGCTGGGGACACCACTCTGCAGCAAGAGCTCGGCCTGGTGATTCCTTCTCTTTCCCAGCTAGTGGCCCTGCTGGTAAATAATCTTGTGAGAGGCTTTAGCTACAATCATGACTTAATGAGTTAGCTCATGAGGTGACTGAGAAAAGAAATTCTTCCATGGAAATTTCCAGTGTGGTTCGAAGCCAGAGTGGGTAATATTGTAGCTGCACACTCACACTGCATGCACACATACTGCACACTATGCCTGCTGTATACACGGTGAGCGCACACACGCACACCGCATACACACTGCTCACATGCCACACACAGGTTCTCAGATGAGGCCAGGTCAGGCCATGCTCCCTGGGAAGCTTGCCCAGGCTGGCACAGGCAGGAAGCGCTCTGTGATTCACCCGGGAGGCTCCTCCTTTTCTGGACAATCTCTGTCCACGTCCTTTGAAAAAGGCCTGACCTGTGTCCTGTGTCCTCGGGCCCTGCTTCCGTGGCTCCTCTGTGGTTAGAGCTGAGCATCTGAGAAACTGGTCTGGGCGTTAATCCACAGGACAGGCGCACAGACGACCTGGGAGTGAATTCCAGCTCTCCACTTGTTAGCTGTGTGGCCTCGAGTAAGTCAATTGGCCTCTCTGGGCTTCAGTGTCCTCCTCTGTCACATGGGGATGATGAGAGTCCCTGCCTTGAAGGGTTATGGCCAAGATAAAATGAGATCTGCCATAGAGCATGTCAAGAGCTGTGCCCAGCCCAGAGCAGGTGACTAAGAGGTTTCAGTGGGTATTATCATCATTATCAATTGTCTGTGGCTCCTCTCTTCCCTCAAAGCAACTACAGTCATGGGCTGCATAATGACGTTTCAGTGGACAATGGGCCACATATACAACAGTGGCGCTGTGAAATTACGACAGACTGAAAAATTCCTGCTCCCTAGTCAGGCCTCCATGATCGTGACCCTGTGATGGCCTAGGACAACATACATGTTTGTGTCTTCGTTTTTAAGTGAAAATGTTTAAAAAGTAAAAGTAAAGTTTAAAACATTTAAATATATAGAATAAGGATATAAAGAATAATTTTGCACCGCAGTACCCTGTGCTTGTGTTTTAAGCTAAGTGTTATTACAAAGGAGCCAAAAAGTGAAAAAAAAATTAAGTTCATAAATTAATAAAAGTTACAGTAAACTAAGATTAATTTACTATTGGAAAAAATTATAGATTTAGCGTAGCCTAAGTGTGCAGTGTTTATAAAGTCTACGGTAGTCTATAGTAGGGTGTAGTAGTGTATGGTAGTCTACAGTAGTGTACAGCAGTCTACAGTAGTGTACAGCAGTCTATAGTAGGGTGTAGTTGTGTACAGTAGTCTACAGTAGGGTACAGCAGTCTATCTACAGTAGTGTACAGGAGTCTATAGTAGGGTGTAGTAGTGTACAGTAGTCTCCAGTAGTGTAAAGGAGTCTATAGTAGTGTACAGTAGTGTGCAGCATTCTACAGTAGTGTACAGTAGTGTGTAGTAGTGTGCAGTAGTCTACGGTAGTGTATGGTAGTGTGCAGTGGTCTACAGTAGTGTACCACAGTGTACAGTAGTGTATAGTAGTGTGCAGTAGTCTACAGTAGTGTGCAGTAGTCTTACCTGTGGATGTGTGGATGTTCTATTTATTGTACTCTTTAAGACTCTTTGCAAAAGTCACCTGATATGTAGGTACATTGCCTTTCCCTAAAGCTGGTCCTGCTCACAATTTTGTTTGCACGAACAAATGTATCTATTGCTTTCTGGACCCTCCTTCCTGATCCAAAACTTTCACTATATGCAATATAATTTAAAATCCCTAACTCCTTAGTGGTCTGGCCCATCCTTAGGTTTAGTCTTCCCTAATTGCCCTCACTTAAGCTGCAAGCAGCCTCAATCCTCAATTGGCTTCCCGAGCACCACTCTGCTTTCCTGTCTCACTGCCTCTGTCAGCACTATGCCCTTCACCAAAACATACCTTCCCTTGCCCCTTCCAACCATCTCCACCATCAGCCCAGCTCCAGGAAGTCCTGTAAGATCTGCACTACTGCCTCTGCCTTGTGCTCCCATAGCATTAATAGCATTCTTCTAGAACATTCTCTCTTGTATTATGATTATTTCTATACATGTCTTATCACTGACACCACACGGTGAGTTATTTTAACTTTATTATTTGTAACACTGTCTTTCATTTTTATAGTATCCTGCCAGGAACTTACAGATAGTATTTAAATTTTGTTGAGTCAAATGATGTGCACCCTTCAAAACGACTGAGTTTTAACATTAACTCTTTAAATAACCAGGATCACCATGTTACAATCTGTATCAGTAAGAACTCCTACAACTCTAGAATCTAGACAGGCAGTCAAAGAATTAAAGGTCAGTGCTGTGACAGCAGGCACACTCTGCCTTTCCCTAAAGCAGGTCCTCCTCACAATTTTGTTTGCATCAACAAACGTGTGTTGCCTTCTCTGATCCTAGGAACCTTAGGCACATTTTTAGCCTCTCCATATTTCAGTTTCCTCGTGGATTAAAAAAAGATAAGAATAGTACTGACCTCATAGGATTGCTATGAGAAGAGAATGAGTTAGCCTTTGTAAGCCTGTAGGAAAGTGCCCAGCATGTAGGAAACACCCACTAAATATTAGCTGGAATTCCACCTCAAGACCAACTCCCCACCATCTCCTACCCTGCAGAGGTCGAGAAAACGGCCAATTAGATGCTGTAGTTACCAACTCTCACCAGTAGGAGACACCCAATCGCCACAGTTGTGATCATCTCCCTTCAAGATGGAGCCCAGGGATGGAGAATTCTGTCTGAGAATGGAGGCAAAGGTGCTTTTATAAATATCAAGAAAATCTTGGGGTCTAAAGATCACACATGGCCCTCTTCAAGAGATTGCATGGGGAGGACATTTGGCAAGTTCCACTGTTCCTCTTTCTCTACCCAGCACCTGCTTAGAAAGGGCAAAGGTTGTGGCAGTGGCGGGGAGGTGTGGGATGGTCCCTAAGAAGGGTGGGCACAGAGACCCAGGAAGGAGGGACTGGATCTGTAGCTGGCAATGCATATATTTAATTTGATTCCATGATTTCTTCCAGGATTAGCTAAATCTATCCACCCATCCTGGCTTGTGGGGTCACCTCCACGTGAGGGTCCAATCCACGTGAAATCACCCTCCTATCAGCTTGTTCCTCCATTCCTTCCCCCAGCCAGATTGTTAATCTATGCCCTGGGACCTGAGCATGCCTAGCCCATTCCCAAGCCTGCCCTGGGCTTCCTGGTATTTCTAGTTACAGCTCATACCTCACTTCCTCCAAGAAGCCTTCCCTGACCTCTCTAGTCCAGCAAGCTCCTCCTCTACCAAGCCTCTCCCACTGGCCTTTCCACAGTTAGGCACTTTCTCCAATGCTGCCTGTTGAGTCGCTTGCCTTTTCATATAGCACCATGAGGACAGGGACACTCCTTGTTTGTACCTCCTCAGGAGTCTGCAAAGGGTTCTGCATGGAATCTGGGCGATGCTGACTGCAGAATGACTGGAGAAGTGCCACGTAATTTGTAGGTGTTCAAGAATGAATGGAAAAATTTTAAATCTCCACTATAGACAGAGGGAAAAAAAGTTCTATTTGAAATAAGTTACCTTGGCCCTAGGTTTGAATTTAAGAGCTTTTCTCCAATTTAATCATCAAAATGTGACAAGTGAATGCTGTTGCCATGAAGTCTTATGAAGATCTTGCATGTTATCCAGGCCTCAGGTCCCCTTTTCTCTCTCTAACAAAATATACTTTAAAATTTTCACTTGTGAGCTGGGCGCAGTGGCTCACACTGGTAATCCTAGCACTTAGGGAGGCCGAGGTGGCCTTGGATCGCTTGAGCCTAAGAGTTCAAGATCAGCCTGGGAAACATGGCAAAACCCCATTTATTTTTTTAAAAATTAGCCTGGCATGGTAGTATGCACCTGTACTCCCAGCTATTCCAGAGGCTGAGACAGGAGGATCGCTTGAGCCAGGGAGGTCAAGGCTACAGTGAGCCTTGATTGCCCACTGCACTCCAGCCTAGGATACAGAAAGAGACCCTGTCTCAAAGTAAGAAAATCACTTGTGATTTTGTTTATTTAGTATTTGGTGAATGAACTCATTAGAAGTCACATTATCAGCCACACACTCAGGTCAGCCATGGGCTGGGAGAGAAAGGGAGAGCAGAGCAGATGCCAGCTCCCGCCTTCCTGGAACATGACATCATCTAATTTGTTCATTCAACAGAAACTTCGCACACACTTACAAAGCACCCCGCCCTGTACTAGGTGGGCTCTGGGGATAGAAAACTGAATAAGAGAATGTGGTCCCTGTCCTCAGGCACACATTATCCATTGGAGAAGACAGCTGAACCAGGCACGAGTCACTAAGTTCCCAGTTTCTCAGAGGGTTTGATGAAGGTGTTAGATATATAGAATCACTCTAACACTATGTCTGAAACAAAAATACTTCCCATTAAAGAGCAAGGTTGTAGGAATATTTTGAGGGCAAGAAAGGAAGAGCAACCCCTTCACTCTACGCCCAAAAAAAAATCCCGCCTGCTCTCTGATAGTTTCATTTCTTTTCACGAGAAAATAAAGCATTACATTTCATAAAAGACAAGGCTTAGAAAGCTGACTTCAACTACTGTCATATTCCTGACTTCAATTACTGTCATATTCCTGAGGGGAGCAAGGAAACGCAGGAGAAAACACAAGACATACCCATTTTACAGATAAGGAGACTGAGGCTCTGTGGGAAAGGTTTAACAGGTTGGCTGGGCTCTCTGGTGAGTCAGAGGAGGTGGCACTGCTCCAGCCCACATCCCTGGTTCTCAGGCATCCCTCTCTCCCAGTCTCCTCCATTAAACTCTGCGTGCCAGCCCAGGGCACCAGTCATGGGCATAGTGGGCTCTCCGCTGCCTCATGGGGTCCCAGCAGGATTAACTTTCATGAAGCCAGGTTGAGAAAGGTTGAGAAAGAGCAGCCACAATGCAGGTTGCTAAAGCTCAGCCCCACTGAGTGGGTGCACAGAGCCAGCCTGCTGTTCTGCAAGCACAGCCCACTAGATGCCAAACCAGTGTGCTGCAGGCGGTCTGAGCCAGGAAGTAGATCTGAAGCTTCAGGGTAGCTGTGTGAGTGAAAAAAAAAAAAAAAAGAACGTGATTCCTATCTGACTGATGACTCAGAAATATGAACTGGGGGGCCTTTCCTTCCTGACCCACCTGACAGGGCCATAGCCGACAGCCGTGTGTACACCAGTGAGCCTGTCACATCGCAGGTCTGCTGTCACAGACTCTGTCGAGCCCCAGACAGAATCCAGTGTGAGCAGATTTCTCACGCTCCAGGCTTCCTCACAAAGCTGCGTTTCCCGCAGCTACTTCTTTAGCTATTTGGAAATAACAGCAGGAAAAGGACAGATGGATCTTGATGAATCTTCCAAAACTCCTCTACTGGATTCCAGAGCTGGACCACACAAAGGTGTGAAATTGGATCTCCTCCTCTTTAAAAACCCTTTTCCTGGGGTCTTCATACTCCCCACTTCTTCCTATCCCATAAAAACCTGGTTTTAGGAAGGGAAGACATCAAATCATTCACCTGGAGGACTACATGAATAAGAGCACCTTACCGTGGTACTCGCCTTTTAACAGGGATTAAGAAACTTTTTGCAAAGGAGTGTTACCAGATGGGAAGTCGTGACTGTGAGTTTTCCAGGTTCTTGGTGTGTTGGACAAAGAATTTAACAAAATGCACAAAGCAACAAAAGAACGAATCAACGAAAGTGCAGATTTATTGAAGTGAAAGTACACTCTATAGAGTGAGAGTTGGCTCAATCAACCAAGCAGCTCAAGAACCCCAGTTACAATGTTCTTTGGGGTTTTTGTTAAGCTGAAATAATTTGCTAACACCCTTAGATGCCCTTTAGAGGCCTCCAATTGGTTACCCGCTATGATGGATGGGCCCCCGACCAATCAGAGGCTGAAGTGGAAACTTCCGTTTTGTTACCACAGGAGTGAGGATGTGGCCGTATGCTGCCTAATCTTGCCCAGAACTGTCTGCACCTGCTGTTCCTTTGCTTATGCCTTAACCGTTGGTTACCCTAATTCCCTATTCTCCTGCCTCATAAGGGTGGTGCTAGGCATTAGCTAGGACACATATGGGGCATCTTAGAAGAGGCTCATTCTTCACTCAAAAAACCATAACTTGTTGTCCTTTTTCTTTCTAGTTCAATCACCCAGCTTTGTCCTGGACCTGGTCCGGGTGCACTGTGCTGGAGGGAGACCTGGCCCAGTCCAACAGCACGGCTTCTTCAGAGGGCCTTTCTGGTCTACCTGATTCAATACAGCTTGATCATTTGCAACCCGATTTTGCAGTTCATCTCTTTGTATTCATATGTATTCTGACTCCTCATTTACCCTATAAGATCATCTGAGGGGTAGAAACCTGGCCATCTTCCTTGTTCTTTCCTATCCTGGAAGATCCATGTGATTTTTGACAATGAATGTAATTTCTATTTTACCTTGGAATGAGTTTTTGCATTTGATTATCAGCAGGTTCGATGTTTAGGGATTTCTACTGGCAGTGAAATCTAGTGCCAAACCTAGCAGAAATTGTGTCCTTTTAACATGTGACTAAATTCCAATGAGCCCAAGCCAGGAAGACCTGATTCGCGGGGGCCAGGGTGGGTGCTCCCTTCTCCACTTCTGCATGAAGCCACCTCCAGTCTGGAAAGAAGCAACTCTTCCCTTATCTGTTGGAGATTCCTTATTGCCCATAAAGTAGGAGTAAACAGAGTGTGTGAGATGTTGACCAAGTACGATGGGATGGAACAGATGACCTCTCACTAATGCAGAGCATATGGCAGAGTTCTGTAGCCATTCTCAATAAAATGGAAAACAAGGTACTTTAAAATAAACACAGCTGGACACAGTTGAGAAAACACCGGTGATCTTTATTTTGCAGAAACGAAGTCAAAGTTGTGCTTACTGGTTGTCAAATTGCCACACATGAAAGTGGCTGGGAACACAGCCAATGTTCAGAGTTAGGGTCGCTACACTGGAGATCCAGAAATCAAGAGTCCTGATCACATGGAGCAGGCTAAGAGAGGGCTGGGGACGGAGCTTTTCTGCCCTGTCCTTTTCGGCCCCTGGTGGTTCCTTGGCCAGTGTGAGTACCATGATTTGCACAACTACTGCTTTCACTTAGTGCAAAAATGGACCAATGTTTTAAGTTCAATTGTAGTTCAACCACTGGAGCTTCAGAAGGGCGCACAGCCCACCCCTTTCTGCCGGAACTGTCTTATGTTATCATCTAACCAGGCATCCCTGGCCATTCACCAATGGTCCAAGTGTTGGGACCTCATTGATAAATGTATTTATTCCAAATGTAGGTGTAAGTCCCTTCCAGGCAGCACAGCAGAGCAGAGGACAACAAGGAAACAATTTGGTTTTCTCCGTTTTGTTTAGGAACACACTTTTTATATGAGTGCCCTAAGTGCAGCCGCCGTTTCCTACCAAGCAAGACAATGACTAGCCCTGGTTTGTTTATTCCCACAGCTCAGGAAACTGGCTCAGGGCTGCTCCTCAGTGCCAGCTGCTGGACTGGGCAAGATTTTAGACAAAGGGCGGCCATGCACCAGGCAGGTGAAAACCCACCACAGTGAACCACTGCCAGGGAGCCCACTAAGGCACTGAGCCTCTCCATGAGCAGAGGCCTAACCTCAGCCTGCCCGGCTGATCTCATCTCCAGGGCGCTTTACATAACAGCAGCAGAGCGTGAGCCTGCTTCCCAGAGGAACTATGCAGGTGTGAGTAGCACCCAGCTTGTCCTCGGACACGTGGCAGTCCAGGGGCAAAACATCAGGTTGTTCACTGAATCACCAAGGTATTTTTGGCATCACGTTAGTATACTCCAAAAACAACCAAATAGCAGGAAAAAAAAAAAAACAAAAAAAACCCTAATTCACAAAAGCAAAATGTAGTCCATCTAAGAGGGTTAAGTTTAAAGTTTTCTTTACTGAATTGGCCCAAACTGGATAAGCATTAATATCCCTCCCTAAGGCTCCCAGTCAGGCGGGACCAGGCAGAACAAAAGCTTGAGCCAGTTACTGGGCATTTGCCACAGGCCAGACGCCCTCACCATAGCCACATTGCGTCATTCATCAAACCCACCTCAGGAAGTGGATACGGTGATTCTCCCAGGGAGACTCTGGGAGGGGGTAGCACAGATAATGAGAAAGACTAGGGATCCCAGGTCACATCTGGGGAATGCCAGAGCTTCAGGTCTTTGCATGAGTAAGGTTAGATAAGCCTGAAACAGCACAACCAAGGGTCCTCAGAGAGCAGCAAATCAGAGACCATGCCAGGCAGTGGACAGCCCGTGGTCAAGCCCAAAGTGACCTCCAGGAAAGGAGGACATCCCTGTAATGACACTGCAGCCTCTCCCTTGCCCCAGACCCCACTCCCAGGGTACAATTCCAGGCTGCCTTGGACACCAGAGCTCACATCCACCCAGGCATGGGCAGGAGGGTCACCGACTCGCGCTGGAGGCTCCGCTGCTGCGGAAGAACCACCGGTTCCCTGCAGAGGGAGCCCTGACCCCTTCAGAGGCAGCAAAAACCAGCCGTGCTCAGACCTTCCTCCTGAGTGAAAGGCTCTGCAGTGTAGACAGGTTGTTTCTGCTGGAAGCGTTTCCACGGAGCCACAGCAGTGGATGGCTGACACGAAATTCCCTGGCTGTCTCCCATCGTTTGAGAATTGAGGTTGTATAGCTGTTATCCGCACATCCTATCAGCCTTTGAGTTACAGGCTGTGATGTTATGACTTTTGTGAAAGAAGCAGGGAGCGATGGGAGAGGGAGAAAGGCCTGAGGGGCCATTTGCAGACACAGCCCTGTCCTCTCCCGAGCCACTGTCACCCCGGAGTGGGGTAGCTGATACCTGGCAGGTTGCTCTTGGTAACTGAGCAGGTGTGGGGGGGATCCAGATCCAGAAGAGAGGAAAGGGGGAGGGGAAGGAAGAGGAGTGCGGAGAAGGCTGAGCCTGCAGCGCTGTGCAATTAGGGGGCTTGCTTGAAACCTCATTATCTGGGACCTAACTGCGGTCAGATGGACTACGGGGCTCCAGGAGGCTGATGATGTGAAAGGTAGCGACAGATTCTCTGAGGCAGTTATGGGAACTTATTTTCTTCATTAGGAGATGAAAACCGCTTTCCTAAGCTCTCCAAACAGAAGAGAGACTTGGCTGAAGGTCTAAGTAATGCCTGAGGCCTCCAGGAGGGCCAGCGTGTCTGGTCAGGACCACGGTGCCCCATGCAGTATTTGTTCCCTGGGGAAGCCACTCCTCTGCTACTTACTCTGGAAGAGACTCCTGTGTCTCACAAGGGGGTGGAGGTGTCCGCAGAGCCCCTTTAAGATGTGTGGTTAGAGAAGGCTTAAATTTGCTATCTGGGAACCTCATCTCTGAATCTACGCACCATGATTTTAACAATCATTTTTAGTGGTTAAAACTTCAAATGAAGATTTCAAATTATATATGGATGCTAATGATCTATTCTGAGCTAATATTCACAGTAGAGGAGAATGAGAAAATCTTGAATGGGAATCCAGTTTATGAAAGAGTCAAATGACTATGAGTCTCAGTAAAGACGCTACCATGGTACACAGTATCCAAGACAGCACATGAAATTAACATGTGAAATTAAAGTGTGTCTAACTTCCTCTCCCGTTGATGAATTTCGATGAATTTCCGACCTTTTCCCCCATATTAGGGCCCAGGTCTCTCCAGTGCTTTCCAGGGCTACTATCTGTAATTGGCAAATGATCCCCTGATACCATCCAATTGTTCTCCTTCCAAAGACCTCCAAAAAGAAACCTGATTATCTTGTCAATTGATCTGTGTTACCAGATGTTTAGTTTGAGAATTCGAAGTGTACCTGTGAGAATATCCAAGCACAAAACACTTCCGACCCAAGCTGGCTGGTCTGATCGTGGGACCAAGTCTCAAAACCTTGAATTTTATATGAGCTTGACCCAATCAAATAGAACTTATACATCTCCTGGAAGAAGGGGCAATGTTCTTCATCCTCTTTGAGACTTCCTTCTACCCATGGGATTCCATAAAGTGCTTTGCATACAGCAAGTGCTGAATAATTGGATTCTCTGCCCTGTGGTCACAAAGACCACACCATCCAAATGCCAGTGATAATCTTCAATGGCATTTACAGAGTCTGTGTGAATCAGACTAACCATATCTTTAAATCCTGACCCAGTTTCACTCAGATTTGGCTGGACAACAGCCCTTAATGGCCCAGCTTCCAGACTGTCAATCACACAACGATCTGGACACCTTCTGTGAACCTAGCAGAGATCAATGCTGAGGATGGGAAAATGAATACAGCAAGGTGTTCCAACATAGTGACAGGTGAGCAAGTCACTACAAGACAGGGAGACAGGCGTTAGAGACAGAGAGGGTGCTGGGCAGGCTTACAGGAGGGTACCCAGGTCTTCCCAGGGGTCTAAGGAGGCACCACCCAGAGGTGAGATTTGAGTCGGATTCTGGTAAACAATGGGAGTTTGCTGTGCCAGGCAAGGGCTCTTCCAAGCAGAGAATAGCAGCGTCCTGAATGCCAGGACGAGTTTGAAGGGTGGCAGGGGACGCCATTTGATTTTGTGAGGCTACCTTGAAAACAACCAGGATAATAAGGGACAGCCCCACTTCCGCTGTCGTATGTTATTCCTTTATTCATGGAATTCCTAATAAAGAGTGAGTCCTCAATATTTGGAGGGACATGAATGAAGCCCTTTGAGAATCTGTTTCTTTAAAAAAAAAAATATCTGCCCCTCTCCCCCTTGAAGCAATCCTCGGACTCCTGTTTAAGAAATCCTGGTGTAGACTATAAAGTGCTTTGAAGCCAGCTGGCACCACACTGCACCCTCAGCTACACTCACAGATGCATTGGGGCTCTATTTCCCTGCCTCTGCCTCCACTGCCTGGTTTCCCTTCAGAAGCCCCCCAAGTCCTTTTTCCCAAGAGATGTGTTGAGGGGTGAAATTTCCCAGTGCCGAGCCTACCACCACGCTCGGAGACTGGAGCCCACCACACGCCTGCCCCTGCGGACGAGCTAACATGTGAGCAGCATGGTCCTGCTTCCTGCCCTGCAGCGACATTTCCCTTGAGCCCAGAGGCACCCCCTTAGCTCACTGTGTCCACAAACAGAACATTTTGGCATGACCTGAATGAATGCAACTGACTCTTTAGATGATGGTCTCTGATGAGATCAACGAAATCAACAAATGTACTGAAAAGATGAGATTTGTTGATGTGCACAACAGGGCGAATTCAGAATCTGGAGCCTGATTTACGTCCTTCTGCTGCCATTGATTCCTTCTGTTTGCCCCTTCTTCCTCTGAGCTTCTGGTTCCCCTTCTGTACACAGAGGGTGAGGATTCCTGCCCTATTCATGAGGTAGTCGAGAATTAAAATCAAGTGAGATGATGAGGAGGAAAGTGTTCTTCTGAACTCTAAACCTTCTAAAATATCAAATATGATTATTATTAAAGAAAATAGTGGGGAACTAATGATAGAATCACAGAGGGAAAATGATATTTTACTACCACTCAAGAGCAAAATCTCAATAGAAAAACCAAAACAGCCAGCCGGTGGACAGGGAATACATAGTGTCTGGCATTTGTTAGAAGGTATTATAAATATTTTTTACTTTTATGTGTTTATTATACAGTTTTAGAAAGGAGGAGGAAAGAAAAAGACCCAAGAACGTTCTGCTTTGTTGGATCATGTGCAGGTTCTTCTAGAACACTGGAGGGTACATAGTCAGGGCTCAGCAATGTCCGCTGTTATCGTGAAAGAGTGTGCTGACCTTGGAAAGATGCTGCTAGGACGAAGAGGCTGCCTAGGAAGGGGCCAGCCAGGCCACTATGGAACAGCTGGGCAGGGCCCTCAAGCAGGAGTCATACCCCCCACCACTCCCTCAACCCCCACTTGTTCCACCACCCACTGCTTTTTCCAACACTCCACAACTTTTCCACATGACTTCAGACTGGCTATGGTGAGAGCCAGGATAGGATGACATAAATGCAGATAACCTCAGTGGAAAGCAAGTCAAGCAAGGCACATAAAAGATCAAATGTCGGCCGGGCGCAGTGGCTCAAGCCTGTAATCCCAGCACTTTGGGAGGCCGAGACGGGCGGATCACAAGGTCAGGAGATCGAGACCATCCTGGCTAACACGGTGAAACCCCGTCTCTACTAAAAAAATACAAAAAACTAGCCGGGCGAGGTGGCGGGCGCCTGTAGTCCCAGCTACTCAGAAGGCTGAGGCAGGAGAATGGCGTAAACCCGGGAGGCGAAGCTTGCAGTGAGCGGAGATCCGGCCACTGCACTCCAGCCTGGGCGACAGAGCGAGACTCCGTCTCAAAAAAAAAAAAAGATCAAATGTCGTTCAACAGATCTGTGAAGGCTTCATTCATTCACTGGAGCTCTATTTCCCTGCCTCTGCCTCCACTGCCTGGTTTCCTTTCTGAATCACCCAAGTCCTTTTTCCATACTGCCTGCACGTCCCAATTCCAGGCACTATGCTAGGGCTGTGGAAATGAAAGAGACCATGTGCATTACAATAGACAAGACAGATGAGCCGGACAAGTAGGTGACACAAGTTTGCAGGGAGACACCCACTCTAGGCTGCAAGTGGTCCTGTGTTGAAAGGCGGAGGGGGCCTCTTGGCAAGCAGCAGAGAGGGGCCAAGGTTAGCACACAGAGCCTGGCGAGATCGATCAAAGGGATTGGGGAGTCCTGTGGGTTCTGATGCCTGGGAGTGCTTGAGGCATACACATTTGAGAGAATTCCTCGGGCAGTGACAGGGAGGATGGAGGGGACAGAGAGTTGAGGGAATTAAGGTCTGATGCAAGGAAAATAGAAACTATTGAAGTAATGCAGGCAACATGCCACAGGAGTGTGGAATGTCAGTGGATGAAAAAGAAGTAAATGAAAAATATCCAGAAGGCAACATTTGATCATGTGGAGAAGGGAAAGTCCCTGGAGCCAGACAGGCCTGACTCCGGCTCACACACCTGCCACTTGCTAGCTGAGTGGTCTGCAGATTGCTTAACATCACGGAGCCTCAGTTACTTCATCTATAAAATGGCCCTAATTGTATAGGAGTGTTGTAAGGATTGAGAAAGAATGAGGGTGAAGAGATTAGCCTGGCACATGGCAGGCAGTCAATGTTAGCCCTGTTGAAGAAAACAGTAACTCATGCCATGGGTTGAGGACAAAGGGTGAAT
>NW_012101588.1:2023936-2039627 GCF_000951045.1 Mandrillus leucophaeus
AACACTGAGTTGTTTTTTTTTTTTTTTTTTTTTTGAGACAGAGTCTTACTTTGTTGCCCAGGCTGGTCTCAAACTCCTGGCCTCAAGTGATCCTCCCACTTTGGCCTCCCAAAGTGCTGGGATTACAGGTGTGTAAGCCACGATGCCTGGCTTGAAAAAGAAACCTGATTATCTTGCCAGAAATGAGATGAGATGCTGTGGGCACTTAGCAGCGGATGAGGGGTTTGCACATACACTTCAGGGCAACTGCATCCACACAGCATGACTTTGGAGAGCTGTATGCGCCATGACTTTGTGCAGGGGGCCTCCAGTGCAGGTAAATCCAGGCTCTGCGGAATGGAGGACCCACAGCTGTGCTGCCTCAAAACCCCGGATACCCAGGAAATGATGGTTTCCAGGTCAGGCTTCTGATGGCTGAAATCCCTTTAACTGCACTTTTTTCTTTTGCAAAGTCACCAGTAA
Organism: Mandrillus leucophaeus; assembly: GCF_000951045.1. Lineage (NCBI taxonomy): Eukaryota > Metazoa > Chordata > Mammalia > Primates > Cercopithecidae > Mandrillus > Mandrillus leucophaeus. The sequence continues at coordinate 2,024,399 of NW_012101588.1, forward strand.
TTCAAAGAGCCCCCCAAATACTGAGCCACTCTCCATCCCTTTATGCCAAATCCACAGTAAAATACTGGGAGTTCAGATCGGATGAGCACATATTTGGGTAAACTGACCTAAGAGGCCTCACCACCCACTCCCAGGGTGCACCTGTGACCACTCTTCCTTCTCCCGCTTCCAGCGGGCTCCTGAAGTCTATTCAGGCCGGGAGCTGATGCTGAACTCAGCAGGGCCCCAACTGACTAGATCATTTCCCATGTGAAGTTCTAGGGAGAGAAGATCCGGTCTCCACGGAGCAGGGCCCGGCGGCACTTTCGCTGTGCGACCCACCAGCAGGCCCCACTCCGCTGGAAATTCATCAGTGCATGGAAAGGCAAAGGGCAGAGCTGTTTCCGTTCACCAGGTATTCGCCACGTCACTTGTTTCCTATTTCAGTGCATTAAAAAAATTTCCCCTCGGGTGAGAGCGCTGAGGCGCCTTTGTTGTGAAATATGGTTAACACGAGTGCTTTTTTTTAATGACATCACCAAATTAGGTCTCTGTGTGTGTCAGAAAAATTAACCCCGGCAAGTGTACAGTTCTCCTGGGATCACAAGGAAGTGCAAAATAGGGCAGGAGGGCGGGGGACTGGCCGGGGAGCATGAGGAGGAACAGCGATCAAAGGAGAGGGGAAAGAAAGCAAAAATCGTGGGCAGACCAAGACTGACATGTGGACAGGAGCCTGGCAAGCAGAATACCCAGGAAAGAAACTTGACCTACTTCACTTGACTGGACGTGGATTATCTACACGTGCATGCTTTTTCAAGCTCAAATGAATAATTATCTGACAAATACAGATCTGTTCCTCTCAATTTGGTTCATAACAGCTTATTTTAAGTATTCAAATATTTCACCCACATCTCCAGAGGCTCTGTATAGGCTGCATGTGTTCATGTGCTCTAAATCTGCAGATGGCTAGGATGGCTGGGGCGAGAGGTCAGAGCTTTGACCCACATTATGTTTAAAGAAATGTTGGCTGGGCGCGGTGGCTCACGCCTGTAATCCCAGCACTTTGGGAGGCCGAGGCGGGCGGATCACAAGGTCAGGAGATTGAGACCATCCTGGCTAAGACTGTGAAACCCCGTCCCTACCGAAAAATACAAAAAATTAGCCAGGCGTGGTGGTGGGCGCCTGTAGTCCTAGCTACTCGGGAGGCTGAGGCAGGAGAATGGCTTGAACCCGGGAGGCGGAGCTTGCAGTGAGCCGAGATGGCACCACTGCACTCCAGCCTGGGGGACAGAGCGAGACTCCGTCTCAAAAAAAAAAAAAAAGAAAGAAAGAAAAAGAAATGTTTAGGGCCAGGCGCAGTGGCTCACGCCTGTAATCTCAGCACTTTGGGAGGCCGAAGTGGGCGGTTCACGAGGTCAGGAGATCGAGACTATCCTGGCTAACACAGTGAAACCCCGTCTCTACTTAAAAAATAAAAATAAAATACAAAAAATTAGCCGGGAGTGGTGGCACATGCCTATAGTCCCAGTTACTCGTGAGGCCGAGGCAGGAGAATGACCTGAACCCGGGAAGCAGAGGTTGCCGTAAGCCGAGATTGTGCCACTGCACTCCAGCCTGGGTGACAGAGCGAGACTTCATCTCAAAAAAAAAAAAGGAAAAGAAAAAGAAATGTGTAGGATGAATGAACATTTAATAGAATGTCAGCTTACTGGCATTTTAAATCATTGGCAGTAACACTGGGTCCCCATTCCTATGTGACCCTCATGGGCTGTCCCTTTGGACACAGCACAACTTCTACCATTTTCTATGGTCCCACTGCTCCCAAGCACTCACTCCACCCATTGACTTCCCCTCAGGCGTTTGAGGGTAGCCTCTGGGCTATGCAGTGAAGCAGGCTTTGATGGGTATAACCAGAGAGACAAAGTCTGCTCCATACCTGGGAGTTACATATCCCTCAAATATCTGGAAATAACCAGGCATTTTTCCAAATAAATTCAAAGAGAAGCAGAAGCCATTTAAAAACAGAGCAGAGAGTTCTAGTTCCCATGCATTACGGTTTGAGACCCAATTTCTCTATCGTATTCCCTCCCTAAATAGCAAACTAACCACCAGCAAGACTTGAAACACCACCACTTCAGAGCCGCCCAGGCTTTCCTTTGGGCTGTATCATTTATAGACGCCCACCCCCGCTTGATGGAGAGAAAGCGCTGAATTATTCACGAGGCTGTGGGAGGTGTCTGTGGGGTGGAAAGGCCAGAGAGCAGAGTCCCACTCCAGAGCAGGAACTCATCATAAGGGCACTAAATCCAAGACTCAGGCCACTTAATTGATTTTTGGAAAACACTGAGTTGTTTTTTTTTTTTTTTTTTGAGACAGGATCTCATATGCAGGCTGGATTGCTATGGTGCAATCTCCACTGACTGCAGCCTCAACCCCCTGGGCTCAAGCTATCCTCTCACGTCATCCTCCTAAGTAGCTGAGATTATAGGCACATGCCACCCAGCTAATTTGTGTATTTTTTTGCAGAGACAAATATTTCTTTAAACACAATGTGGGTCAAAGCTCTGACCTCTCGCCCCAGCCCATCCCAGCCATCTGCAGATTTAGAGCACATGAAAACATGCAGCCTATACAGAGCCTCTGGCAATGTGGGCGAAATATTTGAACATGGGATCTCCCCATGTTGCCCAGGCTGGTGTCAAACTCCTGGCCTCAAGTGATCCACCCGCCTTGGCCGCCCAAAGTGCTGGGATTACAGGCATGAGCCACTGCATGCAGCTGAGTATCAAAATTTTTAATGTTTGCCTTTTAAATAACAGAAACGTATCCCAACTCATCTTTATTCATATATCACATTTGATTCCCTGTGTAAAAAGTGTGCCTGCAAGAGCTAGTACTGCTGTGTTTAGAATGGAAAGGAGTGGCTGTAAAGCAGCTGGAAAAGCAGGCCGAGGGACAGACCCCTCAAGGCCTAAATTCACCATTGGCCCCAGACACAGGGTAGAGGACCAGGAAGAGAACATGTTTCAAGGGCAACAGGAACTGGGTGACTTTAGCATTATAGGAAGCACAGGGAAAAGATGCTGGAGTCCAGATGAATGAATGATGACCGCTTGAGTCTCACAGGTAATGTTTAACCTGCTCTGCAGCTAAATCACTCTATGGAAGAAAACCATGAATTTAGAGACATTTGTTTAGACTTAGCAGCAGGGAAACCCTGACCTTTTCAACCTTTAGGGAAAACTTCTGCTAATCAAAGGAATACATCAGAGCTTCCCAAGCCACGTGCCACAAATGAGTTACAGCAAAGCCATGGCATTGACCCTCTCCGTTCTGTGTGTGGGCCGGCCTGGGTGGGCCAGCAGGCCTTTGGCTGCCTCAGTTTCCCTCAGAGTATGATATAAATGCTATCTTTGCTGTGTGTGCTATGGCATGAAAATATTTGGAAAGTATTGCCTTCGGTTAAAACTCTCACAGAAATCCTTAACATTGACATTACTAGCAGTGATTAGCTATAACCTGAATCAGGTCCAACAAATTGACTCAGTTTGCTGTGCTTTATTGTAAATTCATTTAAAGTTCAAATTTTAAGAAAAAAGGTCTGCACTTTTTTCCTGCTGATTTCCACTCTGGTTAAGCCACATTAGTGGTGACTTGGTGTTTGGAGACATCACAAGCATTGCACGCCAGCTCCCTGTGGAACCCTCTTCCCTCAGGACTGACCCCACTCTCCCCCGCCCTCAGGAAGAGCCTGGCATCCGCAGTGACCCTTGAGCAGCTGTCCCTGCAGCTGGGCCTGCCCTTTAAGCACGCTGAGCCTGTCCTTCACAGCCCTGTGGTGCTGAGCCAGAGCCCTGTGACCACCAGGAGGCACCTCTTCCTCTTCAGGGACTGGCTGGTCATTGCCATGCAGAGGTGAGTTGGTGGCAGTCATCGCCTTGCTCTCTCCTGAAACTCAATCTCTTTCCAAGACCCTATCAACACCCAAGGGCACTGCAAGGAGCCCCAGCGCTTGGGACCCAGCCTGGCCCATGTTCCCGGCGCTTCCAGACTGCGCAGGCTTAGGTGGCTCCGTCCTTCCTCCCCGTTCATTGACAAGCAAAGCACCCAGAGGCTAAATCCCTGGGACAACATCACACAGGTAATGGGTAGAAAACTAGGACAAGAAAAGTAGAGAAAATCCATCATTTAAAAAAAAAGCCCTATGCAAACTTGACTTTTTGGTTTGACTAAAAGTGTATAATGTGTTTACAGCAATAAATTTGAAATCAGAAATTGAGAAAGTCGATAACTGAGTTAACACGACCTGCACCATTTTTCTCTTTGGGAAGTTCTGCACTTCCTCAATGTGTGCGTTAGAGCAGCCTCTGGACTGGAGCCACATCTCCCAGGACGTGGTATATTTTTCACAAAGAAACCTACAGGCCCAAGGAACATGTGACAGCCTTCTAAAAATCCCACACTAGTTTAAAAACAAAAACAAGAAAACGGAGGATAAACACAGACATTAGGCACATAGAACGCATCAGAGAAATAGTGGGGTCCCCTGGGGGAAGTGTTGATGTCCCTGGTCAGAGTCAATACAGGGAGAAACCCAGAGCTAGGGGAAAGGGCCATATTTGGTACCACTGGTGCTGACTACAGAGGGGCCTGGGGCCGGGGTGATGCCTGGAACATTATTTCTGTTTTGTAGGAAGGAAGAGCATTTACATGTTTTTATACTTCCATTTAATTTCCCTTGAAAAGCTCTATTTTAAGCTTTGGGGGAAATGTGCCACATTTTAAAGAGCTTCTCACACCTACCCACCCTGATTATTTTTTTAGGTGCTTGGAGATTTCAAAGAATTCAAAACCCAGCTGGCATCCTCCCCCCGTATCCCAGCCCGGGATGTGTTGTTTTCAGAGACCTAAGAAAGCCCCGGGGAGACACAAACAGCAGCTGGGGAAATCCTGCCACGGCTCAGAACGCACCCTTGTCACAGTCTCCGCGAGCGAGAGCCCCGCTGAGCTCCTGAACCAGACTCTGGGCTGCGGGCTGGTACCCAGGGCACTCACAGGTGTGTGGCCTGAAGCACCCCTCACTTTGCATTTAGGAACTCCCCGAGTCGCCCCTCTAAACAGGCTCGGCATGCTCACCAGCAGTGAGGAGGACAGGGAGTCAGGAGTCACCAGCAACCAGGAGGACAGGCTCAGTGCGGGGTGTTAGGGAAACGCACAGAGTTGACATGGACGGTTAGGGTCAAACACACCACCAAGCCCTGGCCACGGCGGCCTGTCTTGAGGCACACACGGGCCACCGTGCCCGGAGATCTCTCTAGACCTGGCCACGTGGCTTTCCACTGGGCACAGTGCCCTAGCAGTGGCCAGGAACTGAACACTCACTGGGTGCTCAGGAACGATAACAATCCCAGAAACCCTTTCCTGCCCCTTCCCTAGACAATGAGGATGGCAGCACTCTCGAAGGATTAGATGTCCACACACCCTATGAACTGCCTTCGCCTACAGAGACCAGCTCCTTCTTGCCTCTGCGCCTCTGCCTGCTCTGCCCCGACCACCTGGGAGGCTGCGCCCCTGCTCCTGTGGCCAGCTCTTCCCCATGCTGGGGGACACGGCCCCAGGGAACTGGATCAAAGTGCAGACTGGGACCCAGTGCCGAGTGGAATCTCCCCTCTGCCATTTACCAACTGTGACTGAGCTGTATGTGTCTCCGTCTTCTTGTCTGTAAAATGCGGATAAAAATAGCATCTTCCTCACGGGATGGGTTGGGGTGGGGATTGAAAGAATAACTACAAGATCAGAGCTTAGAACCGGCTGGCACGTGTGTGCAGTGTTTCCTATGAAGTGGAGTCACTTTCTGATGTGCTTTCCAGGAAGGGTTGAGGCCCCAACCGCTCAGAAAAAGAGAAGACCAGAGAAGAGATCTCAGTCTCCTCCACCAGCATGAAATGAATCTCAATCACTTATTAGCTAACGGCTCCAGGCCCATGGAGGGTCTGCTCCACTCAAGCCGTTGTGCCATACTCTGCAGTCGGAGTCCAAGCTCTCAAAGAGTTAATGTAGCAGAAAGGTTTAAGATCCACCAGCCTCGCTGGGCGCAGTGGCTCACGCTGTAATCCCAGCACTTTGGGAGGTCGAGGCGGGCAGATCACCTGAGGTCAGGAGTTTGAGGCCAGCCTGGCCAACATGGCGAAACCTCATCTCTACTAAAAATACAAAAATTAGCCAGACGTGTGTGGCGGGCGCCTGTAATCCCAGCTACTCGGGAGGCTGAGGCAGGAGAATCGCTTGAACCCAGGAGGTGGAAGTTCAGCAAGCTGAGATCCAGCCATAGCACTCCAGCTTGGGTGACAGAGCAAGACTCCATCTCAAAAATAATAAGAATCATTAATTAATTAATTAATTAATTTTTTAAAACTCTGCCAGCCTTCCTGGACAAAGGGAAGGAATCATGATGGACTCTTTGGGTGGTGTTTTGGTTTTGTTGAATTCAAAGAGTGAGACTCCTATGTGTTTGTGAAATTTATTTAATTTTTCTATTTTTAGAGTAATCTTCAGCTGTAAGTTTTCAAGATATACTTGGTATATTCCAATATGTATAATGAGGAACTATCTTAAAGAAGTTTTACTGCTTTTTATAGGACTAGATACCTGATTTTTAAAGCCTTGTGAATTACGACCACATAGTTATTTTCAGATCTGTGCAATTAGGTTCAGCGAATAAAAGTCCAGGAAAACCTTGGCAATCCATTGACAAGAATAACACGGCTATTGACTCCACGGGCCAAGGGAAGTGTTTTCAGTTGCGTTTTACTATAAACATTATGACATACAAAGGCATATTTCATAACTTGCCCAAGTGGTTTTGAAATATTCTTTTCCCTTGAGGCAATAGCCATTCACAGTTAATAATAACCGCCCCCAGGACCGGCTACACAATCTGCGAGACAGTGCCCTGTTTTCAAAAAGTAATAGGAATTTTAAGACAGCAGGAGCAGAACAATAAACCAACTATAGGGGTCTCCAAGCCTGGGGACACAGGGACTGCACAGGTCACCTGTTCATGGAACTGGCCCTGGCTGCCCCCTCTGATGGATTTAATATATTTTAAATCATCAGACATATTTAAGGAACATCCAAGCTTAAGGCCTTGACTGGATATATTTACCAGCATTTACCAATATTTAGCAACATTCACTTTGCTCCACAAAAGATCTTATTTCTTTGCCAAAAATCATGTTTTAGAATAAAATAGACACAACTTCCACATTATTTTTTAAAATAAAAGTTGCAAAAGTACATCTCCCACATCTTCTGTGAATTTAAATAAATCGCTTTATTTGTTTTAGGCTGAAAGTGTAAATTCAGTGTGAATTTCACACCACGCTGTCATTCACATGCAGACATAAACTGCCTTTCTCATTTCACAAAGGCTAAACTATCAAACAACCTGATTTTTGAAGAATTTAGGGTAACACTGGTCTCACAACACAGAATAAGTCTGGAAGTATTCCCTCCTCCTCTACTTTACGGAATAGGTTGAGTGGGAACGTTATTGGTTCTTCTTTAAATGTTTGGTAGAATTCAGCAGTGAAGCCATCAGGTCCTGGCCTTTTCTTTACTGGCAGACTTTTGATTGTGGCTTCCATCTCATTACTTGTTATTGGTCTATTCAGGTTTTGGATTTCTTCCTGGTTCAATCTTGGTAGGTGGTGTGTATCTAGGAATTTGTCTATTTCTTCTAGATTTTCCAATTTATCAACATATAGTTGCCCACAGTGGCCATTAATGATCCTTTCAATTTCTGCAGTATCAGTTGTAAAGTCTCCTTTTTTATTTCTGATTTTATTTATTTGGATTTTCTCTTTTTTTCTTAGTCTGGCTAAAATTTTGTCAATGTTGTTTAACTTTTCAAAAAAACCAACTTTTGGCTTCATTGATCTTTTGTATTTTTTTCATTTCAATTTCATTTATTTCTGCTTTACTATTTCTTTTCTTCTACTAATTTTGGATTCATTTGCTCTTGCTTTTCTAGTTCTTTAAGATGTATCACTATATTACTTATTTGAAGTTTTTCCTCCTTGTTGAGGTAGGCACTTAGTAGCTATAAGCCTTTCCTCTTAGTACTGCTTTTGCTATATTCCATAGGTGTTGGTATACTGTCAGGCACTATTCTAGGCACTTGGGATAAAATAGAAAAGGAGTCCTGCTCTTCTGGAACTTATGTTCTAGCCAGGGGAGGTAGAAAATGGATGAGAAACATAGTAAATGATCTAGTCTGTTAGAGAGTGGTACGTGCCATGGGGGGAAAGGAGAGTTGGGCAAGGGGAATTGGCAATTCACAGCAAGAGAGTGGTTAGTTGCAATATTAGAGTGGCCTATGTGGGCCTCATTGCAAAAGGGAGTTTTGAGCAAAAATATGGAGTTGGCCAAGCAGATATCCAGAGCAAGAGCGTTCATGGCAGAGGAAACAGCAAGAGCAGAAGCCCAGAGCATGGAGCATGCCAAGCACATCTGGGAACTGCAGGCGGGCCTGCAGGGATGGAGGGCAGGGAGCAAGAGCAGGAGGACAGAGGAGGAGGTCAGCAGGTGGTAGGTGCCAGATCAAACAGAGCTTCATGGGCCCTTGGCGGGACTTTGGCTTGTCTTCCTTGCTGAGTGAGATGGAAAGCCATTGAAAAACTGACAGCAGAGTAATAATATGATCTCACTCCTGTGTTAAAAGATTCAGTCTGGCTGCTTTGCTGAAAATAGTATAGGGCTCAGGGAGATGCCAGGGTTAGGAAGAAGGGGAAGTGTTAGAAGATGACTGCAGAAAATCCAGGCATGGGATGATGGTGGCTCAGATTGGAGAAACTGCAGCTGAGACGGTAAGACGTGACTGGATTCTGAGTACGTTTTGAAGGTGAGACCAACCTGCCAAATTAGAGGTGGGGCTTTCTCTCCTGTTGGGAGAAATCAAAAAGGACTGAAATTCCCTGGCCTGGAATTCACGTCTTGATGTATTTAGTAGCCAACGGCATCTCTGTGAAGTTGGTATCACTTCTTCATCACACCTTGCATGATTGCCCAAGTCACAGAGTTACAATATAACAAAGGATGAAGTTGCCGTCCACTGAGATGAGAAAGACTGGAGTGGAGCAGGTTCTGGAGCTGTGAGATCAGCAGTTCAGTGTTGGACGTGTGGGCTCGAGATCCTGTCAGATGTCTGAAGGAAAACGGTGGGAGGCAGTTGGATATCGGAGTGGACTGTATTCGTTTTCTATTGCGGGACAAGTTTGCTCCAAGATTTGGCAGCTTTTAACACGGATCATTTATTAACCCGCAGTTTCTGTGGGTTGGGTATCTGAGAGCCATGTAGCTGAGTGATTCTGACTTAGAGGCTATGGTCAAGGTATTAGACAGGGCTGCAGTCCTGTCTAACAGATAGTCTAATAAGTAATGAGGATGACCTCATTACCTTGTTTGAAGGCTAGTTTGAGGAAGGATTGGCTTCCAAGTTCACTCACACAGCTGGTGCAGGCCTTGGAAGATCCACTTCCACGCCCACTCGTCTGGCTGTTAATAAGCCTCAGATCCTCATCCTGTGAACCTCACATGGTCCCTGGCTTACCCCAGAATGAGTGAGCCGAAAGAGAATGAGGAAGTACCGAACATAAAAATCACAATAGTTTTATAACCTCATCTTGGAAATAACATCCTATCATTTCTGCCATAATCTACTCACCAGAACCAGTCAACAAGGGTTGGTGGACATATTTTTTAAAACCATCTCATTGACATACAGATTATATTTAAAGCCCTGAATGTAATGAAAAATGAAAAGGGGACCAAGGACCATATCTTGGATACTTCAACATTAAAAGGTTGGGGACAAGAGGAGAAACCATCAAAGGAGGCCAAGAATGAGAGGCTTGCGAGTGGGAGGACAATCATGAGACTGCAGCATTTTGGAACCAAGTAAAGAAAGTGCATCAAGGAGGAGAGAGTGGGCAACTTCAGCAAAAGTTGCTGTGGGATAGGGTTAGTCGTTTATACTGGCTTGCCCAGGAGGGTCCCAGCTCACATCTGCTTTCATCCTCGTGTTATTACTAATCAGGCTCCTCTTAACTCTCAAAAGGAGCCAGATTTGACAAAGAATCTTATGGACATCCTATACCCAAGTTAAGTAATGTGAGCACTGAGATTTGGGGATTGGATCAGGCATCATAGAGGTCACTGGTGATAATGAGGGATGAGTGTCTAATTGTGTCTTACTGTGGGACATACATCAGCATACCTTTGCATTCAAAATACTTTTCCCACTAAAAGCTATTACAGAGCTAAGTAAACTATTAGCTAATATTAGTGTAAGTATAACATAAAATAACATATCAAATTAAAGTTAGATTTAAAAAAACATAAGCTCAATTCATTCACTAAATTTTAACTCTTCTCAATCACTATTTAATGTAATCACAGATGATGTGAAAGTTTGAGTACACCTAAATTCATTTTATGCAGCTGAGTGTGGTGGCTCACACCTCTAATCCCAGCACTTTGAGAGGCCGAGGCGGGCAGATCACTTGAGGTCAGGAGTTCAAGAACAGCCTGGCCAACATGGGAAACCCCCATCTCTACTAAAAAATATGAAAATTAGCCAGGCATGGTGGTGCATGCCTGTAATCCCAGCTATTTAGGAGGCTGAGGATTGAACCTGGGAGGCGAAGGTTGCAATGACCTGAGATCATGCCACTGCACTCCAGCCAGGGCAACAGAGTAATATTTTATCTAAAAAATCAATAAATAAACAAATTCATTTTATGAGTTACCTATTTTGAAAAAAATTGTCACAATTGCAATGCTATAAGATTGTTTTCAAAACAAAATAATTTGGCAAACAGGCAAAAAGAATATCTTTAATAGTGACTCAAGTAAATAAAATAGAAACAGACATAACAAGATTCATATTTATTCCTAATTATTCATGAAACACTTTACATGTGATAAAATGTATAAAAGCTCTCATCATGGCTTGTTCCCTGGTGTCATAGCCATCCAAATGTCCATGACTGTCCTGACTCTTGTCTTCCCCACTGGACACTTATGAAGGATGACCTCATTACCACCCATCTCCACTTAGCCTATGCCAAATTTTAATGCCAAGGTCAATCATTCCTATGGCCTAGGCACCAGGCTTATCCCGCCACACGTCATGCTGTATTCAGTAGCCAACAGCAGCTTTGTGAAGTTGGTATCTCTTCTTCATCGCACCTTGCACGCCTGTCCAAGTCACAGGGTTATAATACTGCCTCACGGTGTGTTGTCATTTGTCAAGTGACAATTTACTTAGATGAATTATTAACCTCTGTTTAAAAAATTCTGGCTTATTTTTGACACTTTAAGGAAGTAGAGAGTTGATATTAACTTTCATTTTACATATTACTTAACAATTTTTTTCTTGAGATTGTTGACTTCATGGAAAAAGTCACCTCCATCCACAGGAACAGTAGATTACATTTTTAAAAATGTTTTTTTCTTACTTGTACAAATGTATGGGGTGCATGTGAAATTTTGTTACATGTATATAATGTATACTGATCAAGTCAGGTTATTTAGGATATCCATCACCCACGTACAATACATTTTTGTTTAACCGTAGTCACCCTGCTCTGCTATCAATGAATTTAGGCCCAGTACGGTGGCTCACGCCTATAATCCCAACACTTTGGGAGGCCGGGGTGGGAGGATTGCTTGCGCCTAGGAGTTTAAGGCCAGCCTAGACAACACAGGGAGAACCCATCTCTAATTTTTTTTAATTATTTTTTTAAATTGAATTTATTTCTTCTATCTAATTGTATGTGTGTCCTTTAACCCGGGTCTCTTCATCCTTACCCCTTTACCCCAATCACCCTTCCCATCTCTGTTCTCTATCTTTCCACTTTCTACCACCAGGTGATCAAATGTTTCAGCTCCCACATCTAAATGGGAGAATATGCGGTATTTGTCTTTTTGTGCTTGGCTTATTTCACTTACAATAATGACCTCCAGTTCCAGCTACACTGCTGCGAATGACTTGATTTCATTCTTCTTTATGGCTGAATAGGGTTCCATGGTGTATATATGCCACATTTTCTTTATCCATTCTTCTGTTGATGGGCAGTTAGTTGATTCCATATCATTGTCTTGTAAATAGTGCTGTAGAAGACATAGGAGTGCAAGAATCCCTCTATATATTGATTTATTTTCCTTTGGGTAAAAACCCAGTTGTGGAATTGCTGGATAGAATGGAAATTCTATTTTCAGGTTTGTGAGAGATGTCCATACTATTTTCCATAACGGCTGTACTAGTTTACATTCCCACCAACAGTGTATAAGAGTTTCCTTTTCTCCACATCCTTGCCAACATTTCTTATTTTTTCTTTTTAATAACAGCCATTCTAACTAGGGTGAAATGATATCTTGTTGTTTTGATTTGCGCTTTTCTGATGATTAGTGATGTTGAGCATTTTTTCATGTATCTTTGGCCATTTGTATACCTTCTTTTGAGAAATATCTATACATGTCCTTTGCCCACTTTTTAATGGTATTATTTGATTCTTCCTGTCGAGTTGTTTGAGTTCCTTGTATATTCTGGATATTAGTCCCTGTCAGAAGAATAGTTTGCAAATTTTTTTCTCATTCAACGGATTGTCTCTTTAGTCTGTTGATTATTTCTTTTGCTGTATAGAAGCTTTTTAGTTTAATTAAGTCCCATTTGTCTATTTTTGTTTTTGTTGCCTGTGCTTTTGAGGTCTTAGTCATAAATTATTCTCCTAGACCACTCTCCAGGAGAGTTTTCCCTAAGTTTTCTTCTAGTATTTTTACAGTTTGGGGTGTTCGGTTGCTTTTAATCCATTTTGAGTTTATTTTTTTATATGGTGAGAGATACAAGTCCAGTTTCATTCTTCAGCATGTGGATATCCAATTCTCCAAGCACCATTTACTGAAAAGGGTGTCCTTTCCCCAGTGAAAGTTCTTATCAGCTTTGTTGAAGATTAGTTAGTTGTAAACATGTGGCTGTATTTCTGGGTTCTCTAGGAAGCAGAGATTATCTTCACTGCTCGGGTGAATACCGGCAAGGGAAAAAATGGTAGAAATGAAAATTATTTCTAGAATCTTTCTAAGTGTTTCTGATATGAGTAGCATTCTCACTTTAACTATCTGAAACTATGAAATGATTGTATTCATAGAGAATCTCATCCACAGGTATCTGCCCTCCGACTCTGGGGCTGCGTGTGAGGAGAGGCTAGTCCCAGGAATCAAGCCAGGTGCATTGCCACCATAGCTGCATTGTGTGCCTTTCACAAGAGAGTCCCAAGCTGGAAAAAATCAGCCCACTGGGAGGAAACAGTTAGGGAGGCAGGACATGGCACAGCAGTTTGGAAACTGAGCTCAAAAACCCAATACTCACTAAGCTGTGACTTTGTGATAAGCCTTAAAGTACTTTACGCACAATGCCTAATTACCTTTATAATACCTCTATGAAGCAGGTACTGTTTTAATTGGCTAGTGTCACAAAAATGACACAGAACAAACCATCTCAAAACACAGTAGCTCATGAAAACAAGCATTTGCATCTTATTCAGGCATCTGCATGTTCTCTAGCATTCTGCTGATCTAAGCTGGACCCGGTGGGCTTGGGTGCCCAAAACAGGTTAAGTTTGGGCATTCTCTAGTGTCTCTTATTCTTCTAGGACCAGCAAGATGGATACTCAGGGCGTGTGTTTCTAATGACAACTCAAATGCAGGAGGGCAAACCTAGCCTCACAAGGATGCATCAGGCCTTTGCTTGCCTTGTGTGCACAAATATCCTATTGCCCAGACTCATCAAATGGTGAGTTAAATACAGCACACTGCTATTCTTACAATCATCTGTAAGATGAGGATACAAACAGAGGTTAGAAGACTTGCCCAATCTCCCACTAAGGTTAAGTGGTGAAACTGACACTTAACCCCAAGTAGACTGGTCCCAGAACCCAAGCTCTTATGCAGGGCAGCTCAAAAGGGACCAGGCAAAAACTCAGGTAGGCCAGGAAAGACACATTAGGGTCAAACATGGATGGGAAAAAGCCCAGAGAAGGAGCAAGCTAGGATCAGCCTAAGAGGAATCTGGCCTATGCTGGACCTCACACTCTAGGCCAAGGGTGGAATCATAAATTTTCAAGTTTATACTCACAAACAGAGAAGCTATTCTCATTAATTACCCAAAAGTTTGCTTTTTTTGTTTTTTTGTATTTTCAAATTGTCTACATTGAACAAAAGTATAACTTTTATAAATAAAACAATGGTTTGAGAATTTGTTCATGGAATTTTTCTGTTATATATTGAATATGTTTAAATATATTTTGAAGATTTTTTAAATTCATGGAATTCCAAAGATTTTTCCCTTTACAAATATTGAGTTTAAGTCTTCAGAATTTTATTTGAACCTAAAAATCTACTCCATTGACATGTGTAAGACAGGAATAAATTTCAATTACTTCAAAAACTGTTTTCCAAGTATTGTAACAAATTTTGTATGCAATGGATGAAAAAGTAATCAAATCAATTTAAATTGACTTAAAATTTTTAGTATCTATTCATTAAGTAACCATTTATAACAAAAATAAGTCCAATTAAGATTGATGAGAAGAGTTTTTACATTTTAAATTTTTAACATTTTAATGTCCTATTATAGCAAAATGATACCAACATGGGCAATAGTTCTTAAAATTTCAGTGAAATATAAGCACTTGTCTTCTTCTGTTGATCAGCTGCTTATTCCAAATCAAATCCATGATAGGTTAATGGACGATGAAACAGTAATTCATTGTGAAAAATCATCCAAGGAGAGATGGCAATCTTGTTTTAACCCAAAAATAGATTTTAAAAAAAAGAACAATTACTTAATAAGCAGATGATGCAACATCAGTACTTTCATAGAAACAAAAAAGATTCTCATGTACTGATGTCATTGCGCAAGTGATACATACCACGCTGGTTTGTAAAACCATTACCTTAATTTTTTTTCAGCTACAGATACTTGCATGCACAAACTTTATCTTGGTTTTCAAAACCTTTAAGTACAATTATGGCAAGACTTTTAATCATGTTATTAAAATA
Organism: Mandrillus leucophaeus; assembly: GCF_000951045.1. NCBI lineage: Eukaryota > Metazoa > Chordata > Mammalia > Primates > Cercopithecidae > Mandrillus > Mandrillus leucophaeus. Next base: position 2,039,498 of record NW_012101588.1, read on the forward strand.
AATTTACTACTTAAAATGGAATATCTTGTTTGCTATTAAGTATAAAACTTCAAAACTAGCCCAGGTTTTAAAATATTATACACTGTATATGCAATTATTACAAAACAAGAGAGATTAATACATGAATCAA
>NW_012101588.1:2040867-2047181 GCF_000951045.1 Mandrillus leucophaeus
ATTTTATTTTATTTTATTTTATTTTATTTTATTTTACTCTTTTGAGATGAAGTTTTGCTCTTGTTGCCCAGATTGGAGTGCAATGGCACATTCTCAGCTCACTGCAACCTCCGCCTCCCAGGTTCAAGCAATTCTCCTGCCTCAGCCTCTTGAGTAGCTGGGATTACAGGTATGCACCACCACGCCCATCTAATTCTTTATATTTGGTAGAGATGAAGTTTTATCATGTTGGTCAGGCTGATCTCAAACTCCTGACCTCAGGTGATCCGCCCGCCTCAGCCTCCCAAAGTGCTGGGATTACAGGCATGAGCCTCCGTGCCTGGCCCAATTTTATTGTTTAATAGTCATTATAATCTCAAAAACTCTTTTTTTAATAAAGCATATGACTAGTTAAGTAGAAGTGAGATATTTTGTTTTCTATCATTTTCCAGTGTGATTCTGTGGTATGCCGACACTTGCAGAAAGGCCCTGCATTTCCAGCTCTGCTCTAAGAGACGAGCTCATTATTAAAAGTAATTTGCATAATGACTTATTTTCCTCTGGGTAGATACCCAGTAGTGAGATTGCTGGACCAAAATGTAGTTCTATTTTTAGTTCTTTAAGGAATCTCTGTACTGTTTTCTATAGTGGTTGTACTCTTTCATATTTCCGCCAGCAGTGTAAAAGTGTTCTCTTTTCACCGCATCCCCACCAATATCCGTTATTTCTTGATTTTTTTTATTTACGGCCATTCTTGCAGGAGTAAGATGGTATCACATTGTGGTTTTGATTTGCATTATCCTTGATCATTAGTGATGTTGAGCATTTTATCATATGTTTTTGGCCATTTGCATATCTTCTTTTGGAATTGTCTATTCATGTCCTTAGCCCATTTTTTGATGGGATTGTTTGGGGTTTTTTCTTGCTAATTTGTTTGAGTTCCTTCTAGATTCTGGATATTAGTCCTTTGTCGTATGTATAGATTGTGAAGAGTTTTCTCCCACTCTGCTGGTTGTCTATTTACTCTGTTGATTGTTTCTTTTGCTCTGCAGCAACTTTCTAGTTTAATTAAGTCCCACCTATTTCTCATTGGTTCCATCCAATCTGGATGGGACTGGAGACCATTATTCCGAGGGAAACAACTTAGGAATGGAAAACCAAACATCATATGTTCTCACTCATAAGTGGGAGCTAATCTATGAGGAGGCAAAGGCATAAGAATGACACAGTGGAATTTGCGGATTTGGGGTAAAGTGTGGGGGGGGGATGAGGGATAAAAGACTACAAATTGGGTTCAGTGTATACTGCTCTGGTGATGGGTGCACCAAAATCTCACAAATCACTGCTAAAGAACTTACTCATGTAACCCAACACCTCTTGTTCCCCAAAAACCTATGGAAATTTTTTTAAAAAGCAATTTGCTTTATCTGCTTTTTCTTGGGAAATGCAACTTCTGACCAAGGGGTGCTGGACTATCTCACTTAGTTGAGGCTGTTAGGTTTAGTGATGAGCAGGGCAGAGTTTGGGAATGAGTGTGAGCTTTGGACACAGATGGTTTCAAATCCCTGTCTTTTTATTTTGGAGCTCTGTTAAGCTTGGCCACATGTTTCCTCACCTATGAAATGAGGAAAATAGAGCTCACTTACAGAGAATTAATAAAGATTTAATGTTAATGGGTCGAGTCCTTGATGCTCAACAAATATTAGTTATTTTCCTTAAATGTTGATTTAAAAACTGAAATGGACTGAATTTTTAGGATAGTGTGAGGACGTAATTACTTCTAAATTCCTGTAAGTTCTTTTTCTGTTTTTTTCTTTTTTTTCTTTTTTTAAGGATGTATATTCCCTTGTTCCAGGTCTATTTTTTACAGTAACTCCTAATTGTAAGAATAATGGAAAGTTGGTTGTAAGGCAGATTAGCAGGACTGCCTCACCACAGAGCGTAGGACCTAGATGAGGGACTGGGGAAGACCAGACAGGAAGGAGGGCTCTGCTAAGAACAAAACAAAAAGAACCTTGTGGCTCTTTCTTCCTTTAGATGGGTATTATTAGATTAACCCACAGAGCAAAGAGAGAGAGAGAGAGAAAGGGACTGGTCATTTCTCTAAACTCAGGGTGTGAACCCCACAGTCCTTTCTGCAGAAGGGGAAGCCCCTGAGACCGTTCCTCTACCAGGCTACCTTGCCCATTAGCGGATGTGGGCAGTTACGTTACCCCAGTGTCAACAAAGGACACCTTCCAGCCTGTGCACAAAGGTGGGCAGGCCCAGAGCTTAGTAGGATGTGGAGGATGTGAGGAAGGTTATGGGCTATTTCAAGTTTTTTACAGGCTTAGTGTCTCTTACATTGTGCTGTTAACACAAGAGCTAGAATGGACCCCTGCCAGGAGTTCAATTCTGACCGGAACACCTCTGCTGTCATAGACCTTGGCCAGCCCCTGTTTCATTAACACAATGAACGGTGCCCCACACCTCTGTCTCTAGAGAGAAGCTAAGTTGCCTGTGGACCAGGTACTAGACTAACAATTTCATATTATTTCTGTAATTTGGTCCTCAGCGCAACCTATCCTTGGTGTTTTTATTCTCAGCTTGAGGATCGAAACGCTGATGCTTGGGTTATCTCTTTGCCTAAAATCACAGCACAAGTACGCAATGAAGTTGGGATTTGAACTGGGTTTCCTTGTGCTTCAGACAGCTATGCAGGAGCCTCATAGCTCTGAGCCCAGATGTTTCAGTAGTTTATTTGGTCTAGGCTTTCTTGATATAGTGAAAAAAATGCAAAACAAAATTTAAGAAAAAGTTATAAAATAAAACAATTGGTTCCAGGAGTCTATAACCCAATTTCACCAAGATATTCTAATTAAAGAAATCATCTAAATTTGCCTCTTTCTTCCTCATTTTACAACCCATATGTTAAATTATCCCAACTCTTGATGGTTCAAATATCCCAGAAGATATTTTCTCCATGAATTGTTCAGGGTTAAGATTTCCTTATTGCAGGTCTCTGTTTATTTTTACTACATGCCAAATATTTTTATTTTCTGCCAAACTGTTCTTCCCTGGAATGCTGTACTTTGTAACCAGGGAGAGACCCAGTGCAAGGCTGGGAGTAGCTGGGAGACAAAAAGGACAGCAGCTTTACACAACGTCCCCACTGTCACTTCCAACCTCCTCCACTACGATTTCCACTGGGGCTGGTTCTGCTTGCAGATTCATGCTAGAGACATGAATAATAGAAGTGAACAAATGAAACAGAAGAACTTAGAAACCCATCCCCCTTTACTTAGATAATGGCCACCCTGAAATTCCATTATTTTTCTTTTCTTTTTTTCTTTTTTTTTTTTGAGACTGCAGTCTCGTTCTGTCTCCCAAGCTAGAGTGCAGTGGCACAATCTTGGCTCACCACAACCTCTGCCTCCCGGGTTCAAGTGATTCTCCTGCCTCAGTCTCCTGAGTAGCTGAGATCACAGGTGCCCACCACCACACTCAGTTAATTTTTGTATTTTTAGTAGAGACAGGGTTTTACCATGCTGGCCAGGCTGGTCTCGAACTCCTGACCTCAAGTGATCCACCTGCCTTGGCCTCCCAAAGTGCTGGAATTACAGGCGTGAGCCATCACGCCCAGCTTGAAACCCCATTTTCCAGTATGCACCACCTAAGTCAAGACAGAGGGTCCCCTTTAGCACAAGACTGAGACAATGGGGTGAGGCAGAAACCAGAATGTTCTCTTTCTCTTCCTTCCCCTAAATGCATTCAATGACCAAGACCATGTCATTCTAACCCATCCCCTCTGCCTTACCCCAGGCTCTCATCATCTCGCACCTAACTATTGCGCCTGTCTCCTTGCCTGCTCGGCCCATTTCATCCTTCATGCCACCACAGAGTAGTAGTGGTTTCAAGACTGATCCCATCTAGCACCCGCCTCACCTCACTCCCATCTCTTCCAATCCTCAAAGGCAAGCATCAGCTCAATAAAACATCAGTAACGTCACTCGCCTTCTTACGAAGCCCATCCAGCTAGTGTGGCATTAAGAAGGTTTACTCTCTCCTACTTCCTCCCTCTCCTCCCACTGTGCAGGGAAATACCTGGAGTTTTCCAAATTCCCCACGCCTTCCATTCCTGGGTCACCTTGCTGAGTCCTCTCCAAGTTTCTTGCCCCTTTTTCTCCTCTTTGGGATAGCCCACTTCAGCGTCAATATCACCATGTCACGGAAGTCCACTGCAGCTGCCGCAGGCAGAGTGAGTTGTTCTTTCCTCAAGGTTCCCACTGCCTTTGGCACTGCCTCCCTATAATTGCTCCAGCCCAGGTGCCTTCCAGATGGGGTAAACCTTATCCACCTTGGATTCTCACCAGCAGGGTCTCAACAGAAGTTCCCTGGATAAATGAAGAAATGCGGAACCAATAGCAGTAGTTCATTTCTATGAAGTAGCTATTTTAGCCAGAAATTTCCAAAATGGCCATACAGGGCAGCAGCATGATACGGAGCAGGTTGGTGATTTGGCTGAACTTGAATTTGGTCTCAGCTGTCTATGGGGGTCTTAAACTTCTAGATGCCAGTTTCCTTCTCTGTAAAATGCGGATAGTAATAGTACCACAGCATAGTGGTGATAAGGAGATTAGAAAAGGTTATTAGGCTGGGTGTGGTGGTTCACACCTGTAATCCCAGCACTTTGGAAGGTCAAAGCAGGAGGATTGTTTGAGCCCAGGAGTTTAAAACCAGCCTGGTCAACACAGCAAAACCCTGTATCTAAAAAAGAAAAAACAAAAAAACAAAAAAAAGCCAGGCATGGTGGCTCATGCCTCTACTCCCAGTTACTCAGGAAGCTGAGGTAGGAGGATTGCTTGAGCCCAGGAGTTCGATGCTGCAGTGAGCCATGATTGCACTACTGCACTCCAGCCTGGGAGACAGAGTGAGATCTCGTCTCAAAAAACAAAACAAAAATAGTTGCTGAAAAATGTTTATCACAGGACCAGGCACAGTGAAAGTGCCCCAGAATGCCAATTTTTTTTAAAAACGCCTGGATCCACTGATCTCTAGTTTTATTATTCTGTTGTTCCTGAATCTCTCACAAATCAAAATCCAGTTTCATAAGTGCTTTCTCTCTTCAATGAAAAGGAGCCAGATGTCTGTTTCCTCGCTAGAAGGGCACTGGGAGAGATTTCACTTGGTCCGGGATGGCAGATGGCAACCACAGTGTGGTGGGCTTGGAATCTGAAGACCTGGAAAACCCATGGTTTACCACGGAAACCATGACAGGACCTCATGTTAACACCCAGCCTTCCCTTTCCTCCCCGGGCCTCCCAAGTCCCCTCAAGAGAAAGGACAGAGGCCACCGAGCTGGCAGCTGGAAGCCCACTCTGTGGTTTGACCTTTATGGTCCGCCCACATACTGCAGAGTGGGCTGCGCTGCTATTACTCACGGGCCGCCTCGCTCGCAGCACTGAGGGCTGGGGAAATCACAGGCGCTGGCAGCTTCTGACTGGTCCCAGAAGAGCCTCGATTAGCATCAACTGCAGACCAAAGCATTTCCCATCCACACCTTCGCTTCTCTTCTGAACACAGGGATCTCTCCTGCAATTGTTTTTGAGCAGAAAAGGACTTCATGGCAGCCTCTCTTTTCTTCCCAACAACCGCACCGTTTAAGAAACTATTGTCGTGATCCTACTTTGAAGACATTCAAAAAGTTTTCTAATAGCTGCAGACGTGGCAAAGGTTTCTTTTTAGCAAAGGCTTTAATACTGCATGTCTGCTGCACAGTGACACCTCACCAGTTTACAGCATCGGAATCTTACTCATTTACCTTCATCACCTCTTCTGAAAATAAGCTTCTCACACAGCTATTTGCCTCCCAGGCGCTGCCCCAGAAGGGAGGACTTGTAGAAGTTGGTAGTAGAGGCCAGACGTGGGCTCATGCCTGTAATCCCAACACTTTGGGAGGCCGAGGTGGGCAGATCACTTGAGGTCGGGAGTTTGAGACCAGCTGGTAACATGGTGAAGCCATGTCTCTACTAAAAATACGAAAAAAAAAAAAATAGCCAGGTGTGGTGGCACACACCAGTAGTCCAACTTAGGAGGCTGAGGTGGAAAGATCCCTTGAACCCAGGAGGTGGAGATTGCCAAGATCATACCACTGTGCTCCAGCCTGGGTGACAGAGCAAGATTCTGTCTCAAAAGAGAATAAAGGCCGGGCGCGGTGGCTCAAGCCTGTAATCCTAGCACTTTGGGAGGCCGAGACGGGTGGATCACGAGGTCAGGAGATCAAGATCATCCTGGCTAACACGGTGAAACTCCGTCTCTACTAAAAAATACAAAAAAACTAGCCGGGCGAGGTGGCG
>NW_012101588.1:2052331-2052823 GCF_000951045.1 Mandrillus leucophaeus
AAACCCTGAGCTAGTCACCGTGCTGATTGGTGTATTTACCATCCTCTAGCTAGATATAAAAGTTCTCCAAGTCCCCACCAGATTAGCTAGATACATAATGCTGATTGGTACACATACAATCCTCCGGCTAGATATAAAAGTTCTCCAAGTCCCCATCCGGCTCAAGAGCCCAGCTGGCTTCACTTAGAGGATCCTGCATCTGGGCTGCAGACGGAGCTGTCCGCCAGTCCCCAGCAACGCCTGCACTTCTCAGCCCTTGGGTGGTGGATGGGACCGGGTGCCACGGAGCATGGGGCAGCGCCTGTCGGGGAGGCTCGGGCTGTGCGGGAGCCCACCGCAGAGGGGGAGAGCTCAGACATGGCGGGCTGCAGGTCCCGATCCCTGCCCCGCGGGAAGGCAGCTAAGGCCCCGCGAGAATTTGAGCGCAGTGCCAGCGGGCCGGCACTACTGGGGGACCTGGCGCGACCTCCGCAGCTGCTGGCCCGGGTGCTA
>NW_012101588.1:2053193-2055265 GCF_000951045.1 Mandrillus leucophaeus
AGGAGGCGCTGAGAGTGAGGGCTGCCAGCACATTGTCACCTCCCACCAGGAACCCGGGTGATGGAACAGGATCTGTTAAAGAAAGAAGAGATGTAGTAAAAGATTCCTGGGCTCTTAAAGCTTGAATTGCAGGCGATAAGTGCCTTATGCCAGCCACAAACAGAGCAGAGAGAGCATTGCACCTGGATGCAAGCAGTCCCACAGGATGGAGCTGGGGTGACAGAGCAGGACTCCCATCACCCAGGAAGGGCCTGGCAACAAGCCCAGACCCAGAGCAGCAGCTCCTTTAGGAACTGGCAAGTAGACACTGTGGGTCAGAAACAAAACAAAATGAAAATCTGTACCCTTTCAAAGTAGACTGGAGAAGGCAGGTGAAATGGATCCAGTTCTAATCCGGAGGCGTATAAAGTTGACTAAGTCAGTGAGGAAGCTGCTGTTCCATAGCAGGTTTCCAAAAGGTTTTCTGCCTGGGTTTAGGGAGTCCTTAGGCATGGCAGGTAAGAACATTTGGGTGTGTGTCTGTAGGGGCTGGAAGACTCCAATTTCGACAAGGAGTGTAGGGTGTGGTTTTATGCCCATAGAAAGCAATAAATTCTCTCCCAACTACTGAGACAGGCCTATACAAACCGAGAGTATATAACCGCTCTGCACCCCAGGGGGACATTTTAGAGTTTACGTATTTATCACAAAGGAAGATAGGAAATCATCATGATACACCAACCCCAAATAAGTCTGACAGAGCAGGGTCTCTGTTTGCAGAGAGCCAAAGAAGTGATTCTATATAAAGGCAGCTTTGTCTTCCCCCAGGGTGGATATCAGCATTTCTGAGATTAATTCACTGACAGCATGACCAGATGGCCCTGGAGAATCAAGGAGACCGGGCTCACCTACACGGGAATCCTATGCGTTTCCATTCAGATGGTGTTAAGGTTATTCTTGTGAACTATAAAGAGGGTGGGATAGCCAGGCCTGCCTTATCAGAAGATTTTATGGCTTATTCTCTTCTGATTAAGAAGTAGTTAACAAGCTAAAATTAGAAGAAAACTTCCTTAAATTGACAAAGGATCTCTGACAGAAATCTACTATAATCATACTTAAAAGTGAAACATTAGCATCATTCCTATTAGACAAGAAAAGAGTGCTCATTAGTTAATATCATATTAGCAATAACAAAAATAAAATTTAGTTACTGAATTTTCTACTGAAATTCAGTTAATGAAAGAATTAAGAAGCATGTGGGTCGGGAACCTCCCAATGTCCATTTTCCCTTTCTTTCACGGTAACAGAATTCTGAACCAGGTAAATGACCATCCAGAATAAGAACCACATTTCCCAGAGTCTCTTGCAGTTAGGCCAGTAGCCATGTGACTGAGCTTGACCAACAGGATGAAAGAGGAAGTATCATGTGACAGCTTCTGGAACTTCAAGAAGGGTCAGTTCTTTCGATGGAAGAAAAGCTTCATTGGCTTTTCTTCCATCCTGTTGCCTGGAACTGGATACTGCCATCTCAGATCTAAGGATGAGGCCACACTCTGGATGGGAGAGTGGTGAGTTGGACGGACTATGAGGACTTCCCACAACAGAGTTGCCATACCAGCCTGAGACTGCTCACCTCTGGGCATTTTATGAGACAGAAATAAACATCTATCTTGTTTAGGCCACTGTTATCTGGAAGATCTGTTATTCAGAGTTGAAACAAATTCTAACTGATATGAGGAATAAAGATAAAACAATATTTATCACTTATCTAGATCATTTATCTTAAACAAAGGTCAGCAAACTACAGCCCAGGGGATGAATTCCACCAACCATGTGTTTTTTGTAAGTTTGTTTACACGTTGTCTATGGCCACTTTTGTGCTACAATGGCAGAATTGAGTGGTTGTGCAAAACCCAAAATATTTACTATGTGGTCCTTTACAGAAAAAGTTTGTCAACTCCTGATCTAGAAAATATAGAGAATCAACTAAGCAAAAAGTTGTCTGAGCAAATACAAGTAATCCTAGTTAAACTGGGTGGACTAGGGGAGGGGGATAAAATTGAGTTGCATAATCTGTTCTGTCCATGCCATCT
>NW_012101588.1:2056325-2057391 GCF_000951045.1 Mandrillus leucophaeus
AAAAAAAAAAAAAAAAAAGAATAAAAAGAAGTCAGTGGTACTTCCATGTGCCAGACAGGGCCTCTTACAACATGAGCAAGATGCACTCACTGGTTAACTTGGTTCACAAAACAAGAAACAAGTATTACAAAAAAATCTTTCAGCATGGGGTGGGCACGGAGGTGGCAGGAAAACATTAAATTTTTTTTATCAACAAATTTGTTGAATTGAACCCGGTGTTGGATATTGTGCTACTCTACTGAGGGGCTTTCAATCTCATTGGAAGATGACTCATGCACAGAACACACACAGCCATTTATCCCATTAATTTCTTTGGAACAGCAGTTCAAGTCCAAATAGATGATTTCATTAAGAAAGTCTTGGGCAGTAACACTGGGAAAAGCGATATATCTCATTCCCATGTTAAAGATTCACACAGCACAGCAGCCTTCCGCAGGGTCTGGGAAATCCTAACAGAAATTGTTTCATTTTGTGCAGCAGTCAGGATAGGTCATGCTGTAACAAACCACTCAAAAACCTCCATGGCTTAGGACAACAAAAGTTTATTTCTTGCTTGAGCTAACACATCATGGATCAGCTGCAACTCTGCTCCACGTTACTTTCATTCCAGTGCGTCCAGAATTGGTGGGTTTTTGGTCTCACTGACCTCAAGAATGAAGCCGCAGACCCTCACGCAGACCCTCACGGTGAGTGTTACATTTCTTACAGATGGTGTGTCCAGAGTTTGTTCCTTCTTCCCGGTGGGTTCGTGGTCTCGCTGGCTTCACGAGTGAAGCTGCAGACCGTTGTGGTGAGTGTTAAAACTCTTAAAGGCAGCCCGTCTGGAGTTGTTAGCTCTTCCCAGTAGATTCGTGGTCTTGCTGGCTTCAGGAATGCAAAGCCGCATGTCTTCACAGTGAGTATTACAGCTCTTAAAGATAGCGTGAACCCAGAGAGTCAGCAGCAGCAAGATTTACTGCAACTAGCGAAAGAACAAAGCCTCCACAGCTGGAAACGGTCCCCAGCGAGTCCCCGCTGACCAGCTCAGGCAGCCTGCTTTTATTCCCTTACCTGCCCCCCCCACTCC
>NW_012101588.1:2062886-2066277 GCF_000951045.1 Mandrillus leucophaeus
CAAAAATAAAATTTAGTTACTGAATTTTCTACTGAAATTCAGTTAATGAAAGAATTAAGAAGCATGTGGGTCGGGAACCTCCCAATGTCCATTTTCCCTTTCTTTCACGGTAACAGAATTCTGAACCAGGTAAATGACCATCCAGAATAAGAACCACATTTCCCAGAGTCTCTTGCAGTTAGGCCAGTAGCCATGTGACTGAGCTTGACCAACAGGATGAAAGAGGAAGTATCATGTGACAGCTTCTGGGACTTCAAGAAGGGTCAGTTCTTTCGATGGAAGAAAAGCTTCATTGGCTTTTCTTCCATCCTGTTGCCTGGAACTGGATACTGCCATCTCAGATCTAAGGATGAGGCCACACTCTGGATGGGAGAGTGGTGAGTTGGACGGACTATGAGGACTTCCCACAACAGAGTTGCCATACCAGCCTGAGACTGCTCATCTCTGGGCATTTTATGAGACAGAAATAAACATCTATCTTGTTTAGGGCACTGTTATCTGGAAGATCTGTTATTCAGAGTTGAAACAAATTCTAACTGATATGAGGAATAAAGATAAAACAATATTTATCACTTATCTAGATCATTTATCTTAAACAAAGGTCAGCAAACTACAGCCCAGGGGATGAATTCCACCAACCATGTGTTTTTTGTAAGTTTGTTTACACGTTGTCTATGGCCACTTTTGTGCTACAATGGCAGAATTGAGTGGTTGTGCAAAACCCAAAACATTTACTATGTGGTCCTTTACAGAAAAAGTTTGTCAACTCCTGATCTAGAAAATATAGAGAATCAACTAAGCAAAAAGTTGTCTGAGCAAATACAAGTAATCCTAGTTAAACTGGGTGGACTAGGGGTGGGGGATAAAATTGAGTTGCATAATCTGTTCTGTCCATGCCATCTAAAAGGATAATTGATCTAAATACAGTTCCAATCTCCAAAAATCAATTGAGCCTCTGAATCCTACTCAACATAAGCTGTGTGTAAGAGATACTGCAATTATTTAAGTTGAATCTGCAGTCTCTGTTTAGGACAATGATATCATTTGTGAAAAAGACAAAGAAGTGATTTGAGAAGAACACTACATTTGGAGTCCGAAGACCTGGGTCTGTCTGCACTCTATTGTTTATTAGTTTTTAGATTTTAACAAATCTAAAAATCTTGGAGCCTTGGTTTCCTCATGAGAACACCTCCATAACAGGTTGGGGCTGGGACTCAAGGAGACATGTGTAAAACCGCCCTTGCAAATGTGATGGACAAATGGGGATTCTTTCACAAGGCTTATATATGAAATTGTTCCAACTTTACATTATAGTGTTTGAAAGTTGCTTTACAGAAAAGCCAGCAGGATTCAAATCATGTTCATAGACTCAAAAGATTTCAAAGTTTACACAATAATATTATGACCAGAAAACAACCAAATGTCAAGCAGACTTAAAGTTCAAGGATGAAATGATAAGAACATAGAAAAGGGATGAGGTGAGGACGACACAAGAAAGGATACAAGGGGGAAAAGCAAAGGAGATAGGAAGGAGACAGCCACTATTCCCAGGTCTAAGATGGGAATGCTAGAGGAGCGAGGGACATAGAGGCTGGGGTAGCCGATGGCTTTAATGTGAGAAGGAAATAGTAGTTCCTAGTGGTTCCTCATCCTCACAAGCTCTTTCCCAGCTAAGGTTCTTTACATGTGCTGCTTTTTTCCTTTCTCTGGAAACATTCTTCTTGCCTCAGCCAACCTCTACCCTCACTCCCGCCAACACCACCATTCATCCCCTGCGTTGTCAGGTTTCAGCCTGATTGTCACCTTTGCTGAGAAATCTTTCTGCCATCTAACATCTAACATCTCTTGAAAAAATGAAGGACTGAACGGCAGGACAAAGTCACACAAGCAAATGGAGAGGCTAGATATATCTAGAATGCTAAATGTTAGGTATTTTAGCACCTATTACTAGGATTAATAATGCCTTTACTTTGCAACAAGGTGGCAAATATGCCAATAAATAATGACGAATTGAAATGTCCACAGATTTAAATATGTATAAAGTCTGATACAATGTTCTCATCTCCTCAGAGATTTGGTCCTCAGCAAGCTCCAAGGGAGGCAGAGACTTTGTTGACTCCCTGTCACGTCTTTGACACAGCACAGTGCCTGACGCATAGTGGATGCTCATCAAATACTGACAGGACAAAAGAAAATGGACCAATCTTAGCAAAACTTCATAGAGCACTGGTGGCGCCCCTGAGGCTTTTGTTACTGCCATAGGAGCTTTGCTTGTCAAATCACAGAAGGGATGTTGCCAAAATTGTGTGACCGGTGATAGTGTTAGACCCAGATAGACCCACAGTCAGACACTGTATTCCCTATCATGTTATTTAACTACTATGTTGTGTAAGCAGAGTAAAGCATAGCTCCACATCAATACTGAAAATATAACTAACTTTCTACAAATTACTTTGAACCCATCAAAGGATCACAGTGTACTCACAGATTAATTCAAACTGTTCTTCGTACTAAATTTTTGTTTTGCCATATCTGAAATTTAGAGATCATTTTATTTACATTTTCTTCATTGGATTGCTTTTGTTTTTATTTTCCTGTAAATTGAAGGGGGAAAAAAAGACAAAAGAAAAACAGAGTGGTATGTATAGTGCTACTCCACGTCCAACAACAAAAGCCAAAGTCACCTTTCAGAAAAATGTGAGTCACTTCTAGAGAACACATAAATGCTACTCACCAGAATATGTCTCATCAAAAAATTTTCCTTGCTGTATTTGTTTCCATTTTTACTCTCTATCTCTCCCTTCCCCTTACATATCCCTTGAAGATTTTGTCTACTGGATAGTTAACTAGTGATTCTTTGCAAATTGGAACATCTCTAGGAGTGCTAAGTTTCAAATGTACTTTTCTCCCTCACAGAACCCTGATTTGGTTCAGGTGTTCACCCTCCCTCTCAGCCTGTTTCTCAGGAGAAGATTGAAACACCCTCACCTTGATTAGGGTGGACTTGATTGATCTAAGGGTAATTCCCTCCCCCTTACAATCAATTGGCCTGAGAAAAACATGTGACTCCACTCTGGCCAATGAGATGCCAGGAAAGGTTTCCTGGAGGCTTCTGGGAAATATAAACAGCTCTGTAGGAACAGCTTCATAAAAATAGTATGGGAGACTCTCGTTGAAAATAGCCCTTTTAAAAAAATGATTTCCAACTCTAAATCACATTAGGAAACAGACTACCAACAGAGGCAAATAGCAAACACAATAAATGGGAATATTTGCACTTCAAGAACTAAAAATAAAATAATCTGGCTAGGCATGGTGGCTCACACCTGTAATCCCAGAGCTTCAGGAGGCTGAGACAGGACTATTCCTTGAGCCCAACAGGTGAAGGCTG
>NW_012101588.1:2066912-2076001 GCF_000951045.1 Mandrillus leucophaeus
CGGAGGTTGCAGTGAGCCGAGATCGTGCCACTGCCTTCCAGCCTGGGTGAGAGAGTGAGACTCCATCTCAAAAAAAAAGAAAAAAGAAAAAAGAAAGAAAGAAAATTACAAGGGTAGAGCGAGAAAAGTCAACAAAAAGTCAACTCTAATTAGAGTTCTAGAATAAGTGCATAAAATGGAAAGTTAGAGAGGCAATATTCAAGTGATAATGGCTGAAAACTTTTCCAGAAGACAGGAAAAACATCACTTTTCAAATTGTATAAGTAGACTGAAACCAGGACAGTATAAATAAAAGCTCCAAGGCACATGGTAATAAACCTGCAGAATATCAAAAGTAAAGAGAAAAAACCTGGATGTTATCTAATAAGAAAACAAAACAGAGAGCTAAAATGAATAATAACTAACCTGACAGTAGATGTACAGGAAGCAATAACAGATACCAGGAGGAATGAATAAGATCTTTTAAATACTCAGGAAAAAACAATTTTCATCAGAGAAATCTAAATTCCAGCTAAATTATTATTCTAAGTTAAAAGCTAAATAAAGACAATTTCTGGCAACAGAAACTGAGAGTTGAATGCCCACAGACTCTTGGTGAAAAGAAAAAGTTATAATATTATACCTTGGCAAGAAGGAAGTTGAATCCAAAGGGAAAAATGAGGATCCAAAAAGACAATGGTAACCAAAGAAATCAATCAAATGCACTCATCAGCCTACAAAGTTGACTGGTACAGATCATAATTACAGCTAGTTGGAGATTGCTTAAAAATCAGGATGCAGGCCAGATACAGTGGCTCAGATCTGTAATCCCAGGATTTTGGGAGACTGAGGCGGGTGGATTTCTTGGGGCCAGAAGCATAAAATCAGCCTTGGCAACATGGGAAAACCCAGTCTCTACAAAAAAACATAAAAATTGGCCAGGCATGGTAGCACACACCTGTAATCCCAGCTATTCAAGAAGCTGAGGTGGGAGAATCACTCAAGCCCAGGAGGTTGAGGTGGCAACAAGTGGTGATTGTGCCACTGCACTCCAGCCTGGGTGACAGAGTGAGACCTGTCTCAAAAAAAAAAAAAAAAATCAGGATAGTGGAACCGATATAACAGACAACGACATCATAAAGATGGAAGAGAAGAGTCCAGAAGAAAGTAAACCATTCTTGACTTGCTCAAGATGAGAGTAGAAATATTAACCACCTCTAGATTTTGTTAGAAAAAAACATAAGGTCGAGTAAGCACTAAGAATTAAGAATTAGTGGATGATTTCTAAAATAGTAAAAGTAGAATGTATGTCTTTACCATTTAAAAGGAGGCAAAAGAAAATTCTGAAAGCAGGAAAAAGAAAATTTGACCAATTCCGCGTGAGTGAGGAAGAGAGATAAAAAAGAAGCAAAGTTTAAAAATGCGGACAACAGGCAGAAACCAAACTGGTTAGTCTGACAGAGAGAACGTAATGCATAGAATTGCCAACTGCCTGGAGAAATGAAAAGGCGAAATGGAAACAGTGAGGGATCGTGGATGTAGCAAAGGCGGGAAGCAGCTGTCACACCTCGGCTAGGAGAACAAAGGAAGAAGTTGGAATTCGTAACAGTTTCAGGGGAGAGCCTTGCAGAGCAAAACCCGTGAGAATCAAGTGATGCTCAGGTGGGTTGGGATCCCAGAGATCAGAGAAGGGTCCCTGTGAGGCTGAGTCCCTGACCTCTGAAGAGAGCAGGGACGCTGGGCAACAGGCACTCACGGCCCTGAGAGAGTGTGATGAGGCCAGTTCTGAGAATCTTGGAAAAAACTGAAAACTGATCTCAATTCCTGCTACTGCATGGGACTGCCACTGCCAACCTGAAGACACGGACAGGCGGCTGACTGGAACCAAATGAAAGAAAGCAGAACTAGGACAAACCAGGAAGGAGCAAGCCCCTTCCCCCCTCCTCCAGCCGGCAGCCGTCCCATCAGAAGAGCCTCACAGGGAGCCAGGCAGCAAGGCGGGCATCGGTTTGCAGGGTCCCAGCCCGGCATCTCAGGGTGGAGGATGGCAGGTTTGGGACTGAGAAACCAAAGCTCCATACGCGGCACAGCCTGTCTCGGGCTTTGCTTCCACACACTCCCCTCTATGAGCATTGGAACTCCCAAGACATCTGTGTTTCAACTTAACAAGATGGGAGCCTCTTTCATAAGAAATGGAGGCGTTCCCATTCTCTCCCTTGAATGAGGAGACACAACGTCCCAGTCATCAATGCTGCCATCTCCTGAAAACAGGCCACCGTTCATCTCTGGGGTGAGCGCGTTGTTTCTCAAATTCAGTTACAGCCCGTTTGGATAACGTGTTACCTAAAGACAAAATTGTAAATTAATCTCCAACAAGACTTGCTCAAAGACATAAAGAGAAGGAGAAGGGAGAAGACGAAATATGTTCATATGTAAGCACACTCATGCACACACTTATGACAAATGCGAGAGAGTTCACAGAGTGGCTTTGGTCCCCCTTTCTCTAACTCATCATGAGGCTGTCATTGATGTGTACAGTTTCTTTCTGCACGGGCCATTCTGTTTCCTTTGTCCTTGGCCATGGCTTCAGCTTGTGAGGGTTCTCTACACAGTGAGTGGAACCTTTATTCCTAAGGGGTCAGCGACCCTGCATTTTTGTTGTTACTATAGTTTTCCCTTAACGTTTATTATTAGACATGGAAGAGCTAAGGGACAGCCCAGAGAGTCCCCTGGGCTCCAGGGAATCCTCCCTTGCCCCGCTGTATGGCAACAACCACATTTCCTCTTGGTGGTTGCATGTCCACCCCAGCCAGTGGGGTAATGCCCTTCTTTTCTGTGCGGTTCATTGGTGTGAGGAGCCCTGAATGGTCAGATAGAAGTCAACTGGCAATCAATGGAACCACCGTTGGTGCCCTGCTGGAAGTATTCCTCCGTTGTAAAACAAAGTGTCCTAGAAGAGCTCAAATTCAGGACAACAGAAACCGAAAATTCTAGAAGTGTGTTACTAGGTGGAATAGTGAGATTTCTGACCCCTGAACACTGGGTAAAGGAGACACACATCCATTAACTGGAGAAGTTGACTTCAACTCACTTTTATTTGTTTCTCTCCCCAACTACAGAGGTGTTCCTCCCGCCCCCGCCACCATCATTTAATCAGCCTCACCTGGTAAAATCTTACTAAAAATCCAACTTTTAAAATAATAACTCCCGGTTTGAGGGACTCTCAGCTGTGGCCTCTCCAAATGTATTCACCTCTTCTGAAGCATCAGAGCCAACCAGTTGCCATCTGTTCTCAGCAGCCAGCCCCACACATCTCTGCGGGAAGGACAGCCCAGTTGCACATCCACTACTCCTTGGAGTAAAAGAACATGTCCCCAGCAGACTAATGATGTGCTTTCCATAAGGACGGGAAAACCTGCCTCCTGCTGCTCCCAGCTGCTTCACGATGGAGGATAAAAACACATTGTATTGAGTCAGCTCCGCATCGTATTGAGTCAGCTCTGCATCATTTCATCACCATCCCCAGGTGAAGCAAGATACCATTGCTGAGGGCCAATGTGCTTCAGTATGAAGCATGTCACATGGAGCCATCTCCCAGGGAAAGGCCCTGCTTCGTGTTCTTCCCCTGACCTGGGCCATCACATTCCTCCCATTTGATGCCACGTTTCAATGACCACGTATGAAGTGTGGATCCAGAACAAGGAGATGTTTCCTCGATGGTTTCTGGTACTCGTGTCACTATTTTATAATCATATTTCACAGCTTATGTTTTTGTCTTCTGTCTTGGTGACTGACACTCCATCCTATCTCCTAAAAGAGAAAACATTAACCATTTATTGCTTTTCATTTTTTTCACATGGACCAAAAAAAAAAGTCATCTTATTGGGTTGAAGTGTCCTTTTGTCCTGCTGTCTACTGGGTTCCTAGAAAAGGCAAAAATTCTGTGTTTGGCTTGTAGTCTACACAGCCACCCAAAATAAGTGACACAATCTACTTAGTTAACAGTAACGCAAAGAAGAATAACAGGAATGCGCATGCAGCAACCCAGGCTGCTGTATCCCTCGAGAAGATCAAAATTCTTCATGAAGATCAGAAAACACAGCGGGGAGGTATGGGGGGAGAGTGAGGGGCAGGAGAAGAGTGAAGTGAAAACAAGTATTGAGCATCAAGGGAACATTTTTTAAACTTTCAAAATTTAGAAGGATGGGGCCGTCTCTGGAGTTTGAGTTAAAGAACACCTGGCCTCACTTACTGCTTTTTGGCAGGCCACATACGGTGAGAGAGAGATGTGTCACTTGCAAAATGTACATTGTGCCAAAACACAGCACCCTGGGAAACAGAAACGTGCCAAGGAGAAGGTTCTGAAGACAGTCATCCTAGCAAAGTCTTGGTCGTTGATGGATTCCAGCTCTCACAAAAAGAAGTTTTGCAGGAAGGATTTAGATTTCTATTTACTTCCAAAGAGCAGTTTGTGATTGCACAGGGTGGGTGACGTGTTTAAAGAGAATGAAGTTACACAGTGGCATCACCCATTAGAAAAATGCATGTCATCTTCTTCATTGGCTCCTAAGTAGGGGACACCACTGGCCATTTGCCCTTAATCTTGGCAGTCTAAAGATCTGAAGTGCCCTGGTGGCAATATGAGAGAGGAAAACAAAATGCAACCTCATTTCTTATTTATTATTTCAAGCAGAAAATTGTTGTTAGAAACATATATATTTAGGACTGACAGTTCAGCCTGCCCCACAGAGTAGCTGGACTGTTTCAAGAGAGTCAACAGAATGCCTTCTGCTGGTCTTTGGAGAAGGAGAGAATTGCTACGATGCCCTTCCCCAACCCTTCCTCTGCTCTCCACAGCTCCCCCTGCACGCCCCACCCCACCACCACCAACCACCAGAAGGCCTCCTGAGGTCCTGGTATTGTCTAAGTTCACTGTCATGCGTTAGCATCACCATGTGCTTCTGGGAGGGTTGAGATGTTTTGAAAACATGCTGAGGCTAAATGATATTTATGGGTCTCTTGTTTTGCCGTCTCTGTTTGTTACATTTCTCTTATTCAGCTCAGATCTGCTCATGAAGATAAAGCTGCCTTCCTCTCCTAAATCAAGGGACAGCGAGGGCCACCCCCACTTAACTTCTTCATCCCTGCCAAAGCCACAGTTGTTTTCTGCCCACAATTCTCATGCTAGGAGGTTCCCAGGAGAAAGAGCTGGAGGAGAGTCCAGAAGTCAAGAAATATACTTCTTCTAGGGCTTTTTTTCTTCCTGCATGTTCAGAATCTGTCTTTTCCCTGACTTAAAATAATTTTGTTATGATACCTTGTGGTGGCCGCTAAGACTGGAAGGGAAACTTACAAGTTTGTCCTTGTTAAAAAGGAATGTCTCAACTCCCCTGCATACCCATGGGTTTTTATTCAACCTTCGAACTCCTGATACATTCTGAGCTTTTTGTAAATTTTTCTTTTCATTGTTAAGTGCCTAGGATCTGCCTGGCGTTCCGCTTTTCTTTTGATCTGTTAAATTACGCTTTTTATTTATACCTGCAACAAAGCTGAGAAGGTGGGGGGAGCGGGAATGTCTTTCGCTGGCTTTTGATGCTTTCAAAACAAAGTCACGGAGAAAGCAGCGGCTTTCATTTATTATTACTGCTTTTATCATCAAAACACTTGGCCACGACTTGGCTCTTGCCAGTGATGGGGGCTGGGTGGGAGCCATGCAGAGACATCAGCTCTATGAAGGAAGCTGTGTCACCTAGCTGGCCCATATCTCAACACAGGTTCCTTCCCCCTTTGGAGACAGGACCTGGTAGTAAGTTGAGGTCATGTGTGCCAGGGAACGCTTTGTCACACCAAGGCCACCTAATGGTAACTTCACAAGCGCCTCACACCTACAGATCCAGGTATGTTTGTGGTGTGTCTTCCTTTCCAGATGCTGTCTGGAAACTGAAGAGAAGGCTAATCAAGGACCGATCTGCATAGAAAGGGACACGCAAGGACCAAGCGTCTAATTGGGGGCTGCCCAGGTCTCACCGGTGCCTGGCTTCCCTTGGAGCATTTCCATTGCACTTCACAGTCAATCCAAGAGTCAGCGAAATTCTCCTTTTCTTTTTTCCAGGTCTTCCAAGAGCTACGGGTTCGAACAGAAGCTGCATCTGTCCGGCGTGCAGGTTGTCACCTGTGACAGAGAGGAAAGGCAGGACGGGGACAAAGACCAGGACCTCCTGATCAGTTGAGGAAATTCTCTGGTCTTCACAGCGGCCTCTGACCCTTGTGTTGCCAAGTTTCCGTGAGTGCCAGCAGTTTCGATTACAGGTTTACAAAGCTAAGATCTTCAGGAAGCCGCTGGTCCCTTCACTAACTCATGACTGTTACAACAGACAGAACGTGACAGTGTCTTCTAGACACTCGACCAAGACGTGTCACTTGCAAAGAATACATTATGCCAAAGCACAGTACCCTTGAAAACAGGAATGTGCCAGGGACAAGGCTCTGAAGACAGTCATCCTAGCAAAGTCTGGGTCCTTGACAGATTCCAGCTCTCACAAAAAAAAATTTTGGAGGGAGGATTTAGATTTCCATTTACTTCCATTATTGTTACCAGACGGCCTCATAGCCTATTTTTGCTTTTTCCCGTGTTTCATACAGATTAGTTTTTAAAGAAAGAATTGTGTTGTGTGCAGAGATAAGAAGGGAAGAGAAACAGTTGAATTTTAGTAATTCACTACCAATTCCCAGACTCGAGCTAACTATTAGTTTTGTTTCCCTCTAAAGATTGTATTACACAAACAATGACATTTCTTTTCCTTAAAGCACATTTGTGACCATGTAACCCAATGAGTCAGTTTATCATGTAGGAAATTGGACACAGGAAAGAAGGATGCTCTGTCTCCATCTTTCATGAGAAGGTTCACAGCAACTCTAGGCTCCCGCCAAGAACAAAGTAGAAATGGGGTGTTTATTTCTCTATTACACACCCTGCTTCCCCTTCACAGATCGTAGGGTTCTTCTGTGGGCAGAGGGCTGCCAGGATGATGAGATGTACACAGCATTATGAGAATGACCTCTTCTTTGCTTTGGGAAGGGTTGCCTGGGTCACCTGGGTCAATGGAACAAAACTTCCAAAAGTTCAGCATGTGTTCCTTCAGTATGGGACACGGAGGTCATAGAAACATAGCTTGAGTTTGCTTTCTTTTTTTTTTCCCTTTGTTGTTGTTGCCCCTTCCCTTTTCTTGGTTGCGTTCCCCTTTCTTCCTTGCCGGGCCGGTTCCTTCCGGCCCCCGGCTTCTTTTCGGCCCGGGGCTTGGTTCTCGTTACCCTCCCCATTTTTTTTTGCTTGGCTTTTTCTTGTTTTTCGGTTTTTTTCTTGAGGCTTTTTCTTCCCTTCTTGCCTTCCTTCTTCCCTTTTGCCTTCTTTTGGTTGTTTTTTCCTTTTGTTTTGGGGCCCCCTTGGACCGGGGGGCTTTTTTGCCCCCCGGTTCGTTCTTGGGGGCTTTTGTTGCCCTTTTTTAACCCCCCTTTCCCGAAAACAGAGATTCTGACTGAGGAATTCCAGACATCTCTGGAGAGACCTCATATATGGAACCTTCTCAGTGTATTTCATCAGCCATGTCCTTTCCAGCCTAAATGGTCTCCCTGACTCAGACACTCCCAAACTGAGAAGCTTCAGGGGATTTGGAAATAGCCTAGAACCTGAAGCCAAGAAGACCAACATTGGAATCCTAAATCTGTCTTTTCCTGAGTATTTTCCCCAGGCAAATTTCACTCAGTTTCCTCATCCGTTAAGGAAGTAGCTTTATCTGCACTACAGAATTTTGAGGAAGAGTAAGTGAGCTGCTGTCACACATAGTTTAGAGAACTAAGAATGAGGCAACTTAAATAAAAATAACTAACACAGAATTTCTCGCCCTTAGCAGGTGTGTGATGCAAGTGCTGGCTGCTAATTGGTTTTTGGTTTTGGTTGGGGAAGGAAGATCCAGGCCAGTAAAGATGGTCTTCACAGCCAAGATGATTGATAAGGTTAGAATTACTAAGTTTCTGATCTCAGTCCATCTCTGAAGGGTGACTTGGGAACTCTCCCACAACCTCCCTATTTGCTTCAAATTGTTCTGGCAAACTGCTTAATGGCAAAGCGTGGAGAAGGGTTTTCTATTGGAAAGCAGATATAAACACCTGCAAAAGGAGGTGCCATGAAGAAGGTTCACTCTGCAGCCTTGAAGAGGCCCAACTGATAACAGAGAAGCTTGCAGCCACGCCTAAGAACTGAGAGGTTCACTGAGCATCACAATAGAAAACCAGCTCCGCAAAGCTTTAGCCACAGATGTAGGGCTTTGGCAGGAAATGGTTGGGGTTGTGTCACCTTCTTTTACTTTCTGAAATATTCTAGAAAAAAAATGGCTTCTATTTTATTCTTGCAGTAGATAACTGTGGTCCTATAAACTTCACAGGATCAGCTCATAGGGTACAAGGTAGGAGCCATCATTAATGTTTGTGACACTCTTTCTTGGCAGAGAAACTTTAGAATACTACTAATAATAATGGTCCACAGTTACCCAGAACTCACTACATGCCTGTCACTGTTCTGAGCACTTGACATACAATAAGTCACTCACTTCCTTTCTGACACAGATGCCCTAGTCACATGTGAGGTAACAGTCTTTCAAACTGGGCGTCACAAATGGATTTTCTCCTTGCAGAATGGCTGCCTCCAAGTTAGAAAAAAATTCTTTCTCTTACTAATGTGGGAAGTTCCACCCTCTCTAATGTCAGATGACCACGAGAATCCCTGGCATCGCCACTCACACTGGCCTGAGCATGGCCATACCCTTTGAACTGTCCCTCCCGTTGTGGTCTCTGGGATATCATGCAATCCTGTGACTGCTGTTTTTGGTTCATTCAGATGGGTTCTGTTTACAATGTCAGCACAGGCTAACCAGCATAGACAACACTTCTTTTCATAAAAAGGAACTTCAGATACTGTGTTTTTAAGATAATTAAATGAGATAATGCATGTAAACCTCTGAGCATGGTGCCTGCCCCGGGGGAAGGGGTTAGATGGTTTGAGAACTACTAGAGTGCTCACCTGTGAGGGCTGCCATAACAAGGGACCACAGACT
>NW_012101588.1:2076051-2089257 GCF_000951045.1 Mandrillus leucophaeus
TAGTTTAGAGAACTAAGAATGAGGCAACTTAAATAAAAATAACTAACACAGAATTTCTCGCCCTTAGCAGGTGTGTGATGCAAGTGCTGGCTGCTAATTGGTTTTTGGTTTTGGTTGGGGGAAGGAAGATCCAGGCCAGTAAAGATGGTCTTCACAGCCAAGATGATTGATAAGGTTAGAATTACTAAGTTTCTGATCTCAGTCCATCTCTGAAGGGTGACTTGGGAACTCTCCCACAACCTCCCTATTTGCTTCAAATTGTTCTGGCAAACTGCTTAATGGCAAAGCGTGGAGAAGGGTTTTCTATTGGAAAGCAGATATAAACACCTGCAAAAGGAGGTGCCATGAAGAAGGTTCACTCTGCAGCCTTGAAGAGGCCCAACTGATAACAGAGAAGCTTGCAGCCACGCCTAAGAACTGAGAGGTTCACTGAGTATCACAATAGAAAACCAGCTCCGCAAAGCTTTAGCCACAGATGTAGGGCTTTGGCAGGAAATGGTTGGGGTTGTGTCACCTTCTTTTACTTTCTGAAATATTCTAGAAAAAAAATGGCTTCTATTTTATTCTTGCAGTAGATAACTGTGGTCCTATAAACTTCACAGGATCAGCTCATAGGGTACAAGGTAGGAGCCATCATTAATGTTTGTGACACTCTTTCTTGGCAGAGAAACTTTAGAATACTACTAATAATAATGGTCCACAGTTACCCAGAACTCACTACATGCCTGTCACTGTTCTGAGCACTTGACATACAATAAGTCACTCACTTCCTTTCTGACACAGATGCCCTAGTCACATGTGAGGTAACAGTCTTTCAAACTGGGCGTTACAAATGGATTTTCTCCTTGCAGAATGGCTGCCTCCAAGTTAGAAAAAAATTCTTTCTCTTACTAATGTGGGAAGTTCCACCCTCTCTAATGTCAGATGACCACGAGAATCCCTGGCATCGCCACTCACACTGGCCTGAGCATGGCCATACCCTTTGAACTGTCCCTCCCGTTGTGGTCTCTGGGATATCATGCAATCCTGTGACTGCTGTTTTTGGTTCATTCAGATGGGTTCTGTTTACAATGTCAGCACAGGCTAACCAGCATAGACAACACTTCTTTTCATAAAAAGGAACTTCAGATACTGTGTTTTTAAGATAATTAAATGAGATAATGCATGTAAACCTCTGAGCATGGTGCCTGCCCCGGGGGAAGGGGTTAGATGGTTTGAGAACTACTAGAGTGCTCACCTGTGAGGGCTGCCATAACAAGGGACCACAGACTGGGTGGGTTAAATGGCAGAAATATACATCTCCCAGTTCTGGAGGCTGGAAGTCCAAGATCAAGGTGTCAGCAGGGTTGGTTCCTTCTGAGACTGTGAGGGAAGAGTCTGTTCCAGGACTCTCTCCTCGGCTGGTAGACGGCTGGTTTCTCCCTGCGTCTTCACATCCTCTTCCCTTTATGCATATTTGTGCTCAAATTTCTAGTTTTTGTAAGTACACCAGTCATCCTGGATTGCCCACCCTAAAGACCTCATTTAACCTGATTCCTTCTGAAATGATCCTATCTCCAAGTAAGGCCACAATCTGAGGTACTAGGGACTCCAACACATAAATAAGATTGAGGGCAGGTGGGCACTCTAATCAACCCACTGCCAAGGGGCTGGTGTCACTGCACCGCAGTCAGAGAGCTTGCTGCAGGGACAGGGGGCTGGGGGACTGGCCAAGCAAATAGATAAGACAAACTGAGCCTGAAATCTGGCTGGAGACCAAGTCCTCAAGGGCTCTAAGTGCTGATGAGGACAACGGGGGTGCACAGAAAATAAGCCCCTCGCCCAGTGCTGTCTGAAGTCTACCAGGGAGGTTGGGTGAGGACATCCTAAGACTTGAAGAAACAAAAAAGCCTCAGGGCTGAGCCAGAATCCGGCTGACCCAGCCATGGAGGGGAGGGGCCACCACGGAGGCCAAGGAAGTGCTCCTGCTCCCTCTGAGTCTATTAAGTCCCTTCAGGGGCATTAACTCGTTTGGGCTCCAGCTTCGTCATGCAGTACCGTGCAGACGTTGCCAGAGTACCAGCCCTTCAGGAATCCTCGAGAGCAGTGGCATGAGGGTATTCAAGCCGGATCCTGCCCTCTGGGGGTTATGATCCGATAGAAGGCAAACGCGTGTGTGAAAAAATAAAACATGGAATCAGAACTAATGGGTCTCAAGAGAAAATCAGATAGAATAATAGGGTTCAGGAAAAGGCAGCATATTCATCTCTGGGGGCGCAGTAATATATTATCACAAACAGCTCTGAGGCTAGAAGTCCAAAGTCAGTGGTTCTGCTGGGTGAGTTCCCCTGGGAGGCTCTGAGGCAGAACGTGTCTGGGCCTTCTCCTGACTTCCAGTGGCTCCTGACATCCCCGTGCTCCTTCATTTGTAGACATATCGTTTCAGTCTCTGCCTCCATCCTCACACAGCCTCTCCTCTGTGAGTCTTCTCCTTTCTTTATTTTAAAAATACCCGTCATTGGATTTGGGGCCCGCCCTGATCCGGGATGATCTCGCCTCAAAATTCTTACCTTAATTACTTCTGCAAAGATTCTATTTCCAGACGAGATCACCTGCACAGGTACTGTAGGTTAGGACTTAGACATATGTTTCTGAGGGACATAGTTCAAGCCACTGTAGGCAATTAACCTCATTGAGAGAAACAGGGGAGGATTTGGGGGTGAGGGGCAGGGGGCATTCTAAGCTGGGCCTTGTGGGGAGAGGCAGGATTGGGCCTTTGGAGAAGAGTGGAAAGGACGTTTCAGTAGAGGGACAAAAGGGATGAAGGCCCAGAGACGCAAAGCACCCTTCACCCACAGAAGACAGCAGCCATAGCAGAGGAGGGCTGGACGGGATTTGGTATCTGCCCGTCCCATCCTTTCTGCTCCATAAGCTACTCCTGTCATCCCCATTGTCATGGCCATGACCGACACTGAGTTAAGCAACAAAACAGAAATGTTGAATGAGGAATGCCCATCCCCTCCATTCCTGCAGAGCAATTCCAGCTTGGCCTACTCCTGAGTTATTTCACTCCAATTCACTTACAAACATGTGTGCGCCATCAAAAGCATCCAAGAGATCAGCATGACCCAGGAGTAAGCATCTCCCTGCACCTCAACTTTGGTGATTTGAGAGTGAAAAAGTACTCTCTTTATTATGAAGACAAACCCTGGTATAGTAAGAAGGAGACTTCAGCGGCGACATGGGATCATAAGTAAGAAGGGAATGATAATTCCCACTTCTCAGGTTTATGGTTAGTTGCAAAGAAGATCAATTTGTAAAATGTGTAACAGAGAGTCTGATCTAGGGGATGGCCCCAGTAATGGTAGAGAGGGGAAAACAGAGGACTTGGGAGACTCTCTTAGACTCTCGTTGTTGTGTCTCTTCACTAGAAAGATTTTAGGAAGACTGGTCCAAAGAAAGGCACCATAGGGTACAGGGATGGAAAGGCACAGTGTGACCTCATCATGGAAGGGCTTAAACATCAGCCTGAGGAATTTCTACTTATCCTGTAGCTAATGGGAAGCTGCTGTCACAAAAATCAGTGAACTCAATGTCTTGTGCCAGATTAATATAATGCAAAGAGTTAACAATTACTTGGTGCAGTTGTGCCATGTCAATCACTGATATATTACATGCCACTTTTTCTGCTCTTTGCAGAGTAGCCTAGAGCCTTGCAGAATGTAATATTATTATCTAGCTAATTGGAGACACACATTTCATTTGCCACCAAAAAATAAGGCTCACATAGTATTTAGAAAAGTTGTGTTTGCAAAATGAGCCACCCGTCCTGGCTGGCAAGATAATCCTTTTCAGCCAGTCATTTTGTTGCTAGTCATTTTGTCGCCCACTTGTGCTCTTACTGTTCAAATTTGTTAATTTCTGTTTTTAAAACCCACATTGAGTCAGACTGAGTTAACTCTGTCGTGGGCATTTCCATTGCTCGACACAGAGCTTCTTAGCAACACCAGAGTGGGACTTTTGGCAAACGCTGTTTATCCACCTTTGAAATTAGACATTCATTGCCAATGCATTTAAAATGAAATTCCTGTAAAAAGCTTTTATTTTCAGTGATAGTTTTTGCCTTTTTTGTTTCACTTGCCCATAACTTTCTGGAAATTTCTACTTTGGGCTGAATTTTCTCATAATTGTTTTCAGTATAAGTTTGCTTTGTTTTTTATTAATGGAAAGTTTAAGGGGAAAAATCCCTTTGGTAACTTTTGAGTTATGAGATTATTTTTTAAAATACACTTTTTCCAAGTAAAAGAAGCCTTTGAACATTTTTTAAAAATCGAAATCTTTGCATTTGAGGACTATAGTGGACTCCAAGCAGTGGTTCCCAGTATTGTCTTCACTTTGGAACCCCTTGACAAACTTTTAAAATACTGATGCCTGAGTCAAAGATTCTGAAGCAACTGGACGGGGTCCAACCCAGGCCTTGGGATCATTGGGAGGTCCCCAGGTGATTCTCATGTTCCAGATTCACTGAGTAATCTCCTTGGACACAACCACCCCGAATATCCAAGCTCTAAAAAGGATGCAGAGGTCTTGGAGGGTGCAGAAGGGAAAATCAATTCTTACTGGCAATAATTTTCTTGCCATTAAGAGAAAAATAGTTGGCCAGGCACAGTGGCTCACGCCGGTAATCCCAGCACTTTGGAAGCCAAGGCAGGCAGATCACGAGGTCAAGAGATCGAGACCATCCTGGCCAACCTGGTGAAACCCCGTCTCTACTAAAAATACAAAAAATTAGCCAGGCGTGGTGGCGCACGCCTATAGTCCCAGCTATGGGAGGCTGAGGAAGGAGAATCACTTGAACCCAGGAGGCGGAGGTTGCAGTGAGCCGAGATCGTGCCACTGCACTCCAGCCTGGAGACAGAGTGAGACTCCATCAAAAAAAAAAAAAGAAAAAAACAGTTATACTTTTTACTATGTGAAATATACAGCTCTGAGAAAGATATGAAAAAAATTTGACTCACAAGTCTTTATGTAACCCACACCCAACTAGTCAACTATCACCAGGCCCATCACTTTCTGTTCCTTAGGGAGAGATTCACTTTTCACCACCACTCATAGTGAGGAACCTCCTGCCTGGCTTTGGACAAAGGGTTTCTCTGTATTCTTGTGGCCATCAAAGAAAAAGAGAGAAACTCTGGGGAACCAACCATTGTCCTGGTTCTGTGGCCACCTTTTCCCATCACTGGGGGTCTTCTCCTGAGCTTTTGTAAAAGTTTTAAAGAAATTCCTCTACCAAGGGCAGCTAGGATAGAGTTCCAGAATGGAAGTATGACTTCCAAAATGAACCACAGAGAAAACCATCCTCGCTACCACAGAGGAAATATATCCTCCCTCCCTGTCTGGGGAGAGCCTGGTACGTAAAGTCCCAGAAACCAGAAGGTAACTCACCCTCCTCCTCCCTTCTGACTCTTGGGGCTCATGGATCTCCTGCCCTTTAATGACATTTCATCACCGTCAGCTGCAGAGCCATACCCAAGCATGCTTCATGCTCAAAGATGGACCATACCAGAATTCATCTGGTCTATGAGCCTTTACTGAATGTTGACTATATGCGAGCCCTGTGGAGATGGTATCAACATTAACAGGACCTAGCCTCTGCCCTCTTGGAAAGACGGTCAAGCGGACCACCGCAGGGGACACCCTTGTTCGAGGACCAGAGTGTCTGAAAGCCACAGGAAAGTTTTTCTGATCACTATGAAAGTTTAACATGTTCACTGTAAAATAACTCGGCAATTTTATACCAAAGCAAATAGTC
Source organism: Mandrillus leucophaeus (assembly GCF_000951045.1). NCBI lineage: Eukaryota > Metazoa > Chordata > Mammalia > Primates > Cercopithecidae > Mandrillus > Mandrillus leucophaeus. The sequence goes on from NW_012101588.1 coordinate 2,081,843, forward strand.
CCATGGAGTAGATTCCAGCATAGACAAATGTGAGTTGCAGATTAGTTGTAAATATGGGGAGAAAATTTAAAACGAAGCAAATTTGATCTACCAGGTTAAATTGGTCTGTGAATTGGGAAGAGACTGCCATTCTTGTGTTTCGCAGCAGAACACTGCAGACCAGCTGAGGGACACCAGGCAGGGTTCCCAGGAAGACATCTGAGGACCCTGTGCTCTTAGTCACACTCATGCCAAGCAGGTCCCTTCATCACCATAGAAGAAACTCAGGCCCCTGTGTGATTGTGTGTCTCAGACACGGCTCCTTTTTCAGGGGAAAAAATGGTTTCCCTGTTGAGAAAAAGCAGTACAGGAAATGTTTACATATTTTACTAATTTAATGAGCTCTGAGTAAAATGTATAAATCTTGGCATCCAGGGACCATTGCAGAAATTCGTGCAAGCTCTTGGAATCTGCCTTCTTTAAAGTTTTCAATCCTATCATGACCAAAATACAATAAACAAACAAAAGTGTGCAGGAAGGCAGACTAACTCTAGGGCTGAAAACCTGCAGGAAGCTGTCCCACTCAGGACTCTCGGGGGACCTAGGCAGCATCCCCCAGTCTCCTCATGTTGACTTCTGCCCAGGGATGCAGTGTCTCCGGGATTGGATGTTTTCATCCGGCCATTTTTGCTGACAATTCCACTTTCAGGACTGTGAAGTTAACGTTGTCTCCCTGTTTGTTCCTGGGTTAGCCTTTTCATATTTCCTTTTTAAAATCCTGTCTTCTCTCATCCATGGCCATCAGGAGCACTTCACCTCCTGCTGTCATGGCTCCAGCCCTTCTTGGGGAAGGCTGTGGGAAGTCTCCCCTCTGGCTGGCTTCAAAAGCTTCTCCCATAAAAGCTGAGCAAAGGTCTTTGTCAGACTTATCTGGAAAAAGGCTCCTCAGACATGAGTAGTGAATAAACTCTAGAAAACAATCTGTTGAGTTTGTAAATTAATACATGCTTTTGGACTTCATGCAAACATTCTCAATCCCCATTCTCAGAGGTCCTAGTTATCTGCAGAATTCCCCTTCAGTTAGGAAGTAGGTTTTTCATGTCTATCTGATAACCTGGCTTTTTATTTGAAATGCCTCCAATGAGAGAAAACAGGAACTAAGTGGCTCTCATTTAAGGAAACAAAACTCCTATCTGCCTATCACATTCTAGAGAGTTTAAAAATGAGAAGAAGGAAAAGAGCCACCAAAAAAATGTAATTTCCTCTTTGACAATTATTTCTGAATAGGATCTTGAGCAATCACACTCGAGAGGGTGAGGTTTTTGTCCCACTGAAGTTGCTCAGAAGTGTGCAAACCGATGCCCTCCTGATGCTGTGGGGCTGGCCCAGAGCTTTGTGTGGTCCCTGCATGCGAAGATTTGAGTTTCTGTCACTCCCGCCAGCTCCAGACTTCCTGGAGCTTTCCTGGTCTCTGCCTTTAGCGATTCTGACTTGAGTCTGACTTGAGAGTCTATTGCTTTCAAACCACCTGCCTGTCCCTTCCCTTTGTCTGTATCTGTCACATTGTAGGATGCTCCACAAGGCAGAGAACTGATACCAACGCCTCACAGAGAAACAAAGGCAGGCATACTTCTGGTCAACTTAAAAGTATATGTATGTATGCATATATGTGTGTTCATATATTCATATGTATATTTGTAAGTTGAATTGTGTCTCCCCAAATTTCCTGTGTGGAAGCCCTAGCCCTCAGCACCTCCAAATGTGACAGTGTTCGGAGGGAGGCTCTTAAAGAGGTGCTGAAGTTAAAGTGAGGCGGTTAGAGAGGGTCCTACTCCAGTCCAACTGGCGCCCCTATAAGAGGGAGTGTGGTCATGAGAGACCCCAGGAATGTGCACACGGAGGGAAGACTAAAGCGGGGTGCAGTGAGAAGACGGCCGTCTGCAAGCTGAGGAGAGAGGCCTTGGAGAAAGCAACGCTGCCCACACCTTGGTCACTCCTAGACCCCAGGACTGGAAGGAACACATTCCTATTGTTTAAGCCACCCAGTCTGTGGTATTTTGTTATGGCAGCCCCAGCAGACACATGTGTGCATTTGTGTGTGTGTGTGTGTGTGTGTGTGTAATATGAGGAACTGATAAAAGTTGGAGTGGTTAGTCACGAGGCAAAGCCTCCTCCCTGAATTAATTCTAGATCGCTGAATCACCTGGCTGTTGCCCAGCAGAAGCCCCTTGTCTACACTGTGGATTGAAACATGCCACCCCTCTTGACTCCATTCTGAACGGTGTGACAGGGCCCTTTCTGGTCACAGCCCAACACACGTTCCACAGCATCCTCCTGGGAACCTTGGCTCCCTCTTTGTAATGAAGGACCATGAAGATTTCCAGAAGAGCTAAATATGAATCCCAAATCCCAACTGTTAGTTTTGAGATATGCCTGTTGACAGCAGCTAATAACTTGGAAAACTGAAAGGATGAGATAGGAACGTGAAACACGCCTTGAGTTTGGGAGCCATGGCCATTTTCCAACTCGCTTAATACTCAGTAAAGCTCCATGCACCTTGTGGGGACTCAAAAGTATTTCTTGACTGAGTACAAATAATAATGCAATTAAGTTTCCAGAAGTATCTCAGTTCAACTCCTTGAGTACCCAAAGAATGTCAGACTTTTTTGGAATTTCTGAAAGTTCTACCCAAAGTTCTGGATACTCCACCCTTTAGTTTTGCATCCTGAAAATTCCCTTATATGTCATTTTTATCCATAAGCACTTATTTTTTTAGCATCCACTACTGATTGATTTTTATTTTATATCTCTCTGGTCTATTTTAAACTTTATTATCTTAAACACACTAAAAAATGCATCATGGGCTCACTGTGAGTAATACTATGTCAGTAGCTCCCTGAGATGGTTTAAAATAAAGCTGGATTGCTTCCACTGAGAACGAGACTAAATCAGTGCTTTTTAAAGTTGCATTTGCGATGCATTGCAATGTTACCCTGGGGGTACATGTGCAAAAGTCATGGTAACAATGTATGGAGTCACTATTTGTTTCAGGCATCTATTGCTGAATAATAACCACCCCAAAAACTCAGTCTCCTAAGACAACATCAGTTTCTGATTTAGCAGGATTCTATGGGTTGGCTGGGCAGTTCTACTGTTGGTTTCACATGGGCTCACTCAGATGACAACATTCAGGATTGCCCAAGACAGCCTTACACACACATCTGAGAGTTGGTGTTGGCTGTGGGCTGGGTACCTTGTCTCTCCTCCACGTGGTCTCTCATCCTCCAGGAAGCTTGTATGGCTTCCTCATGTGGCTATCTCAGGGCTGCATTCAAGAGGGCAAAGGTGGAAACTTTGAGGCCATTGGAACACAGTATCCTTTTTTCTGCATTCTATAAGTCATGAGGGAAGCCTCACATCACGTGGGGAAGTAGACTCCGTGTCTTGATAGAAGTCGCTGCAAAGAATTATGGCCACATTTCATTAACCACAAGATTGCAGCAGATTCTAAGTCACCTCAGCTCTCTCACGTTGTGGGTGAGAAGGGGTAAGTTAGGGAAGTAGTGCTCCTGAGATGACACTGCTCAATGTAGGGACGCTGAGGCTCAGCTTCCCACCCAGGCAGAGAATGTACCTGCTGCTCCTAAGATTGCCCAGTGCCTGTGGTTACAGTGGAAAAGGATCTCATTATAAAACTGACAGATCAGTTGACCCCAAAAACTGTGGCTGAGATCACTGGTTGAGCTGCATGTTGGAATTCTCTGGAGAATTTTTTTAAATCCTGAAATCTCATCTCCAGAAATTTCCATTTTATTGGTAAAAGATTAGGTGTGGGCATTGATTATTCTTAAAAAGCTTCCCAGGGAATTCTCATGTGCAGCCAAGTTTGAGAAGGGCTGATATTTAAACTTGAAACTGCCTTTTCTCAATTGGCAGAGAGATTCAACTAATGCCTTATTTACTCTGTTGATCTGGTCATCTGTGCATCGTAAACATGTGTCATGAAAGGATAATGTTATACACACACACACACACACACACACACACACACACACAGAGTGTTCTTGTAGGTGGTGGTCAAGGAAGCTCACCCTCAAGTGTTTAGGGATCTTCCAAGGGACATTTGTGGAGAGCTGAGCTCTCTCACCAAAAACAGACGCCCTGTGGACATACAGCTGTCTCTTAGGTTCAAGACAAGCTTGTGCACCTGGTGGTCTATTTGGTTTCCTTAAGCCAGGCCACTGGAAGTGAGTCATCAATAGGGAAATACCACTTATTTGAAAAAATTAAGTAAAATTAGCGAAGCCTCTGTTGAGTTAGATCTCAGGGCTCTAACTAAGTGGGCCAAGTGGTAGATGCCTTATCTCTGTTTAGCCACCTAGTAAAAGGTCTTGGGCTTATTCTCAACACGAAAGTGTAAACGATTCCTTTGGAGTAGCCCTCAGCTTTTGTCTGGGAAAACAGGGTTGAGCATAGCAATCAGAAGCAGAAATGTGTCCAAACATCCGAAAAAGCAGAAGTCCAGCTCCGGGCTGGGTGTCTGTTTTACTCATTCTTAAAAATGGATACTTGTGTACTTCATACTGTGTGCTCCAGGCTTGTCTTGGGGTTTAAGAATGAGTTTCTTCGATTTAAGGTCCTGCAGTCTAATTTCAACGGGCAAGATAGAAAGATAGAATGTGAAAGCTAGCAAAGAATCATGGAATAACCTAGCGATTATAAAAATGCCATTAAATAAACTACTCCAAAGCCAGGAAGCAGGAATATATAAAATGCATTTTACTTTTTACTTTTTCATGATACAGCAGGTCCTCAAATAACATCATTTTGTTCAATGTCATTTCATTATCACATGGATGAAAAAAGCAATTGCTTCCTGGCTGGGGTCACTCTCGGTGTGGAATTTCCGTGCTCTCCCAACGTCCACATGGGTCTCCTCTGGGTGCTCTGGTTTCCTCCCACATCCCAAAGCTATGCTGTTAGGTGTGTCTACATGCTCCCAGGATGAGTGAGCTTGGGTGCGTGTGTGAGTGTGCCCTGAGATGGGGTGGCAGCTGAGCCGCCAGGATGGTCTCTTGTCACCCCAGGCCCTGAAGTGGAATGAGCAGGTAAATAATGATTCTCTTTGTTTTTATTCCTCTTTCCTAAATGTATGTATAGCTCACACTTATTTCAATGTTTAATATTTGAAGTGTTCTGGGTCTTTATTTAGAAGTTCAGTGATCCTTTTGTGACCAGAAATATGCCACAGGAACTTGACTCTTGTTTACATCATCAGTTAGCCTATGGGAAAATTGTTTTCGTTATATGTTGATTCGCTTAGAGTCACAGTTTCCAAGAACCTATGGATGACATTAAATGAGGTCTTACTGTGCTTTCAGTCATCCTTCAGAGTGTGGCCTTCAGACCAGCTGCATCAGCATCACTGGGTACTCCACAAATGCACATTTTCAGGCCTCTCCCCAGACCTGCCAAATCAGATGCTCCAAGGTGGAGGCCACAGTCTGGGTTTGAGTGAACCTCCAGGTGATTCTGATCACGATCAAGTTGGAGCAGCACTGCACTGCACTGCACATTTGAGAAATGGTTGCTGTTTGAGATTTAGGGAAGATCTCACAAAGGCTACAACTCAGAGAAAGGGCTTCTGGGCTCAGTTTTCCAGTTAACATATGCAAACTTAGGAAAGATATGGAAATTTTTAAAAATATGTATCATAGCTGGGCACGGTGGCTCACACCTGTAACCCCAGCACTTTGGGAGGCCGAGGCAGATGGATCATGAGGTCAGGAGTTCAAGACCAGCCTGGCCAAGATGGTGAAATCTCGTCTCTACTAAAAATACAAAAATTAGCCAGGTGTGGTGGCGGGTGCCTGTAATCCCAGCTACTTGGGAGCCTAAGGCAGAGAATTGCTTGAACCAGGAGGCAGAGGTTGCAGTGAACCGAGATCACACCACTGCACTCCAGCCTGGGCAACAGAGCGAGACTCCATCTCAAAAACAAAAAATTATATATGTGTATGTATATACACACAGATACATATATATATAATGCTTTCTAGTGTGTCGTATAATGTTTTATGACGCAAAAGCAGAAGGAGAAATCTCATGATTCTTTTTTCTGTAAGAAGAGCCTAGGAGGCTGCATCAGGCTTGCAAAAATTACGTGCCTTTCCCTTGCCCCCCTGCCCAAAGTCTTTTCACATAGAAGATGACACTAGCTTTAAACCCTTCCCCGGGACTGGTCCTAGAGTCTAAATCAGAACCAGTCTGGACTAGTGCATCAAGAAGGCTACAGTTGCCAGGAAAAGAAAGCACTCAACAGATCCAGCCACAAAGGGTTAGGACTTGCTAAATGGTTGGTACCTGAACCTGGGCGAAAGGTGAAAATCAGATGTGACGCCGCCAATGAACACACTGCCCTGAGCACTGACAAGCCCGCTCCGGCCAGGTGAGAGTTTGTCTTCAGGGTGGAGACCCCTTTACTTCTTCCCCTGGCAGGAGCTGCATGCCTAGTGGCCACGCTCCCCAACCCCAAGGAGCAGGGGCCGCCTCAGGAGGGCATCACTGAAAGATTTTCTTAGGAGACACCAAATAAGGCACAGTATTTGAGAAGGAGACCACACACATTCAAAATAACAAATACTTTTCTTTTTTAAAATTTACACAGGGAGGTAAAAGCCCTGGATAATTTTTTTCATATGACAAATGAAAAAAATTGCTCAGTAAAAAAACCAAAGTCAACTACAGTAAATACATCTTTAAAAGGCATTTTAAAAGCATGGGGCCAACTAAACATTTTTCCACCATTTCTACTTTTTTGGTTCAGATTTTTACAAATGCCGCACATGAATTTTGTAGACTGCTAACAAAGAACCTCAGCTTTCATAGTGTTCTCTTTGTTTCTTCAAAAAAATAACCTACCACATCATATTGTAGTTAACTGATGTTCAGGGTTGCTGACATGCCTTTTTTGACATCATGTTTTCTTTGTGCAATTTTTCAGGCCAAAATATCAACAGACAGAGTCTCGCTCTGTTGCCAGGCTGGAGTGCAATGGCACGATCTGGGCTCACTGCAGCCTCTGCCTCCCGGGTTCAAGTGATTCACCTGCCTCAGCCTCCCGAGTAGGTGGGACTACAGGCATGTGCCACCACACCCAGATCATTTTTTGTTTATTTATTAGAGACGACGTTTCACCATGTTGGCCAGACTGGTCTTGAACTCCAGACCTCGTGATCTGCCCGCCTTGGCCTCCCAAAGTGCTGGGATTACAGGCGTGAGCCACCACCCCCAGTCAGATTCTTTAGTTCTTAAAGTGACAAACAGAGCGAAGCTGAAGCCCTGCCTGTGTCCCATAGCAGTGATAATGCAGCTAAGGTGAGGCCATGCCTGTGTCCCATAGCAGTGATAATGCAGCTAAGGTGAGGCCATGCCTG
>NW_012101588.1:2089307-2124817 GCF_000951045.1 Mandrillus leucophaeus
TGCCTGTGTCCCATAGCAGTGATAATGCAGCTAAGGTGAGGCCATGCCTGTGTCCCATAGCAGTGATAATGCAGCTAAGGTGAGGCCATGCCTGGGTTCCATAGCAGTTTGTGTCATCAGCCATACAGCTTCTAATCACCTAATCTCAGGAGGTCTTATTTTTAAGTCTTCATCTTGATCTCAATAAGTGGAGAAGGCAGTTTAAAAAGAACATTTTGTTTGAGACTTTCTTAGTTTTCAAGCCAGCTTTTGAAAACACAGAGTTCTTCAAATATTACTTTATGCTGAGCCTATTTTGTATTCCAACACAAAGATAAATTCATAATTGCAAAGATCTGAGGGAGCAAATCTGAAATGTCTGCTTCCACCGCTGCAGAAATGCAGGCATTTGTGGAGACAGCAAATTATTTTGCAAGATGCAATGATGCTTGACATTATTTCAGGGATGCCAGGGTCCCAGCAAACCTCTGAGAAGTTCCCTAGAAGGCAGCCCTTTTCCTGCTGGGAAAAAAATAAAAATAAAAAATAAAAAATAAAAAATGACCTTAAAGGACTGAACTGGATTTACTGTAGCTGAGACCGAGTCCTCGCCTGCATCTGTGAGCCCGGGGCCTGCGGAGAGGTGAGAACCTCTCTTCCAGGTATATCTTCCCCACCCACAGACTTTCCTAGAAGTTTCTTAGAGGAGAGGCAGACAAGGAGTTTTATTGCTAATTCGCTATAACCAAAGTCACCGCATGAAAGACTCTGCAGGTTGGGTACTTTGCAGATTAGTGAATCCAAGACCGTCATTCGAAGTGAGCACCGACTCCCCAGCCCGCTGAGTCCTTTACGCGAAGTCCTCCTCTGCCTCCAGACACTGAGGAGCATGGCTCTGGGGATGTTCGTGTTCACACTTCCCAGAGCAGACAGAACTAGGGAGTCTAAGGTGAGAACACTGGTAAGGCTTTGGTCCTTGGAGGTGAGAGCTGGACAGGTGTGGTCACGCCCTCCTGACAGATTCACTGACAGAAGCTGCCACTCAAGTCCACCTAAAGAGAGACATCCTAACTCACCACAGAGCTAGAAAGTCCATGTGTCGAATCCCTCAACATTGGTATTGACGTAAGCCGGTGGTGTGTCCGAGGAGAGCATGTCCCCAGTTCAATCAAATTCTGCAACAACGGTCACTGTTACAGCGTGACAAAGAGGTAGTCTTTCTCTATGAAACGAAACAGTCAAAGAGGCTAAGTGACAAAAAGTCTGAGTGACGAGTTGCAATACCAGCAAATGTATGGTGAGATTTAAATGTTGTATTTTATCACACAATTTTAGTAGTAATTAAAGTATAGCAAATGCCTACTGTGTGCAAAATAGGAGGCCAGGCACTCGTAAGAATGAAAGATGAAAATGTGTCCCTGCTTTCTGGAGACTCACAGTCTACTGGGTGTGGCCACTATGCAGGGCCAGGGAAGGGAGTTTAATTCAATCTAGAAAAATCCCTTCTTAGAGGAGATGGGACTTGGGCTAGATTCCGAGGGAAGGGCAGAATTTCAAAAGGCAGATGGGGTGAACGGCATTCCAGGAGGACGGAACAATTTATCAAAGGCCTGGAGACTCAGAAGCACACTTTTAGGGAATAACAATAGCCTGTGTGGCTAAAACATATGACAAGTGGGAAATGGGGAGGAGGGATAATCAGAGAAAAGGCTGGATTGCCCTTTTTTAAAAAAAGAAATTGTAATTTGAGCTTTCTAGAAGATCAACCTATTAATCAATCATTAGGTAGCCAGACACTGGGGTGATGGAGAAGTCCTGAAGGAAATTGTGAACTCTTTGGGAAAATAATCTTCAATGCAGGAAACTGTTGACATTAATCTCATTACAGAATGCAGGACTCTGAATCACTGGGTGGTCCCAGGAAAAGAAAGGGAAAGTGAGTTCAAAATGAAGAGCCAGACTCTGATTCTCCAGTTGGTGTTTCCCAGGCAAGCTGGGTAAACAATGTGGGGAAAATGACTTCCATATTCTGGTTCACAACAGTCCAGACTGAAGTGGTAACTGAGCCTGGAAGTATGGGAAGGAACGATGGTGCTTCCAGTAACCCTCCAAAGCACACATGTACACAGCATAGAAGTCACAGTCCCCAGAACGGAACTCACTGTCCCTAGAGACTCAACACAAGAAAAGCAAAGCCAGTTCTTTGCAGAAAAATTGATTGTGACCAGGACCCAAGCGATGAAAGTCCCACCGTGAGAAGCATCTTTACAGATGTGGGTTTCACCGGGGTTTCCTTCAGTCCAACCCAGCAAAAGCCATTGAAGTTCCTTTCCACATTCTGAAGACTCTTACCATGCAGGGTGATGTGAGCTTGCTTTTCAAAGAGATGTGTGGGAGACAAGAATATGGAAAAAGTGAAACTGACATTTCCATCTTTTTTTCTAACTTTTGACATGACTGCTTCCAAATTTTGCACTGTATTTACAAATGTTTCTCCTAGTGTTCGGAAAAATGCAATCAAATTACTGTAAGATTTTCAGAGGTGAGGGTGCAGCACCTGCCCTCCACAACTCTTTGCATAGTAGAGGCCATATGCAGGTGGGGCCACAGTCATGAAGCAGAACGCCTCCTCAGTCCCCCACCAGCACCAGCCAACAATGATGGCTTTCCTTCAGTCACAAAATGTACCTATTCATTAGATGTTGACTGTCAAAATCTCCCAGGGACCCCAAAGGATGGCACCTGCTTCTGGGTTTTCCCACCATCAGTTGGGTCAATAAGAAGAGCCAAAACATATTTCTGCTTTAAAAAATGTAGGGGCCCTAACTCTTTTCTGTTGCCGTATTTGCTACTAACTTTTCATCCTAGATAGTTCGGCACCTTCCCTGGTTGCTTAACTAGGCATGGTAGGTCCCAGAAGGAAAAGGAAAGTTCGTCAATGTAACCATTTCTGCAGGTCATCAAACCATTCATCTTACGTATTTTTAAAAGATGCTGAGGCTGGGCCCAGTGGCTCACACCTGCAATCCCAGCACTTTGGGAGGCCAAGGCAGGTGGATCACCTGAGGTCAGGAGTTCGAGACCAGCCTGGCCAACATGGTGAAATCCCATCTCTACTGAAAATTAGCTGGGCATGGTTGCACATGCCTGTAATCCCAGCTACTCAGGAGGCTGAGGCAGGAGAATCGCTTGAACCCAGGAGGCAGAGATTATAGTGAGCAGCAATCTCGCCATTGCACTCTAGCCTGGGTGACAAGAGTGAAACTCCGTCTCAAAGAAAAAAAAAAAAAAGATGTAAATTGTGTTTATTTATTATTATTAATGAAACTGACAAAAGGAAATTCTGAAGTTTCAGGAGCTTGCCCTAAATCTAACTCTCTGCTAGGTAAGCACTCCCCATAAAAATCTACCTGGGTTATTCAGATATAAGTTGATATACGAGGTCTCAACATCTTGTCTCTGTTTCTAAATGATCCATTTGAAGGGTTATCTCTGAGTGGAAGTATACAGAGAGCTCTGGACTTAGGATCTAAACGTAGGACCAAGGCTTAAACACGGCTGAGTGACCGTGGGCAAGTTAACTGACCCCGGGGAGTCCCAGTTGTCTCACCTATAAAACAGGGAGGAGGACATACTTCAGAGTGCTGTGTTGCTAATTACATGAGATAAAGTCTTTAAAAATAGCTAGCGCATATGCAGGTTTTCAGTAAGACTCACCTTCCCCCACTCTTAGAATGGTAGATGCAGAGCTAGTGACAGATGCCAAGATAGATGGTTTGTAAAAAGAACATGAACCACTGGGATGATGCCAGCACTGAAGTCATTTCATTGTTTGGTGTTTTGGGGGTAATGGTAGATGAATCTGAAATGAATGAATGGTAATGGTAGATGAATCTGAAATGAATGAATGGTAGATGAATCTGAAATGGTAGATGAATCTGAAATGGTAGAGGAATCTGAAAGTTGTATCTCCCAGGATAGAACTGGGATTTAAGATGGAAACTTTTGGAAGGTGGGCTCCATTTTTCCATAACCAGGAGCCTTCACCTGATGAGGGAGTGGCTTTCTCAGGAGTGGCAATGCCTGTAGCACTAGAGGCCGTCAAGAACAATCTTAAAGAGACAATTTGGCCAGGCACAGTGGCTCACACCTGTAATCCCAGCACTTTGGGAGGCCAAGGTGGGTGGATCACCTGAGATCAGGATTTCCAGACCAGCCCAACCAACATGGCGAAACCCCACCTCTACTAAAAATACAAAAACTAGCCAAGCATGGTGGCATGTGCCTGTAATCCCAGCTACTTGGAAGGCTAAGACAGGAGAATCACTTGAACCCGGGAGGCAGAGGTTGCAGTGAGCTGAGATCATGCCATTGCACTACAGCCTGGGTGACAAGAGCGAAACTCCGTCTCGAAAAAAGAAAGAAAGAAAGAACAGTAAGTACATTAAGTTTCTTACAAAAATTAAAAAGTCCACTTGTCAGAAAAAAAAAGTTTAGAAAATACATATCAACGATGAATAGATATCACAATATAGTATGATATATAGAATATTATAGTAATACTCTATTTTGACTATTTTATAAGGAAATGTATACATTCAGGTACATTATTTATTTAGTACCTACTATATACCTGGCACTAGGCTGGGCACAGCGTAAATGCCCTTTTTCAATTAAAAAAATCCGTGAGTCCACTTTGGAGGTTTATAAAGGCAGGAGAGGGATGCTGAAAGAGCGGGGGCCTCTACAGCTGCCCTGGGAACACTGGGTGAACTCTGGCACTGTGGTGGCTTTAAGTGAGGGAGCGTCCAGCTGGAAGTCTGAAAACCAGGATCTGTCCCTAGGTCCCCACTGAGCCGCTGAGTTACAGAGCAAATTTCTACCTCTCTGTGCTTCAGTTTCCCAAAGTCTGCCCCCATATCACCTCCTTTCAGTAAAATGACAATAGAAGTGACAATATGGAAAAGTCTTTTTTTTTTTATTTGAGACGGAGTCTCGCTCAGTCGCCCAGGCTGGAGTGCAGTGGCTCGATCTCGGCTCACTGCAAGCTCCACCTCCCGGGTTCACGCCATTCTCCTGCCTCAGCCTCCCAAGTAGCTGGGACTACAGGTGCCCGCCACCACGCCTGGCTAATTTTTTGCATTTTTAGTAGAGACGGGGTTTCACCGTGTTAGCCAGGATGGTCTCCATCTCCTGACCTCATGATCCGCCCACCTCAGCCTCCCAAAGTGCTGGGATTACAGGTGTGAGCCACCGCGCCCGGCCTGGAAAAGTCTTAAAATGAAAGATGCTGATGATGAATGAAGCCAAGTTATTTTAAAACTTTTTATTGAAAACTAACATAAATAGGAAAGTGTGCACATAAGCCTAGCACCACCCAGATCAAGAATGGACAATCACCAAACCCCCGCTGGCCCCTGGAAGTCACTACCAGCCCCTCTGGGAAACTGCTACTCTTGCTTCCAACAGCACAGACGACTTTTGCTAGTTTTGTGCTTTGCATTAATTAATTCAAGTCTGGCTTCTTTGGCTCAACGTCATATTGTGAGATCCAACCATATTGTTGGCTCTAGTGATAGGCTGTTCATTGTCAGTGCTATATAACATTCATTCTCTATGTGAATGGATCACAACTTATGCATCCATTCTCATGCTGAGGCATTTGAGTGGTTTCATATATTGCCCTTGATCTATAGAAAAGATCAGAAATTCTCTTATGCAGAAGGAGTGATCCACAAATGAAATTCACCATCTCTTTCCTATTTTAAATTGGTCTGATCAAAGGAATTTTTGTTTTCCTTCCATGTCAGAACAACATCTGCTCTGACTGTAAATTAAGTATCAATACTTTTGACCAGGAGTTACAGAAAGGAGAAGGGGGTTACTGTATTGACAACTGACTCGAGGGAGTTTTCTTCCTACTTCCAAAGGAAACTAACGTGGCTTTGGATGGTGATTGTTCCTCAAGGAAGGGACTGTCTTGGGTTTCTTTCTGGTTCTGTAACAGTGTCCCACATCCAGGGATGCTAATCAACGTGTGGTGCTGGTGGACAGAGCGGATGGCACGTGGGAGGGGGAACAGCACCCAAACAGGATGCAAAAAAAGGCACTTGAAATTACCACTTTAGAAAATAAAGTGATGTTTATGCACAGAATAACACAATTTCTTGTTCACACATCCCACCTATGACATTAATCAGAGCCTTCACCTATGGGCTGAATGTCATCTTTTCCACTCCTAGTAGTTTACAGATTTTTTACTTTGAAGTGGAGGAGAAAAAAAAAAGACAGAGCTGCCCTAAAAGGAATGAGGAAGTGAGAGCTCTCCAGTGTCTGGCTGGCTTCGTCTGTGTGACAGCCCATGATGTTCTTTCCGGTCTCTGTAATATTCTGAATTTCCACCTGCCCGCCCCCTCGCTTATAATGCAGAGCATGTGAAGGGAGACCGGCTCAGTCTCCCTCTCTCCCAGTGGACTAGAAGCAGCAGAGTGTCATGCTCTTTCTCCCATTCTTTACAGCTCACCGGATGTAAAAGAACTCTGGCTAGAGACCCTCCGAGGGTAAGTACTATATATTAACACGCCTAGAAATTGCAGGCTGCCTCGCCAGTCACAGGTCACTCAGATCACAGGCAACAGAAAACAGCTAGCCCGTGGAATATACACTCACTTTATAAAGTCTCAGGACAAAGAAAGCTTTGCTTCAACGTGAAGGCTGCACCTTTTTGGTGTAGGGATTCTATAAATGTTGTCTTTGTTTCATGTTTACTATTGCAGCATCCTGGAGATACATTTTTTTTTTCCTTTTTGGATTAGATGAGAAAATCCATGCAAAGCACCTACTACGATAGCTGGCATGTAGTGAGGACTCCCCCCAAAAAGTTAATGTTAATGTTAATTTAAAATGTTAATGTAATTGATATCCAAATTATCTCTTGATGGGAATGGAATAAATTGGTGACAACGTTTAGAATGGTAAAGATAGTTGGCTTAAATAATTTAGAAATAATTGTGTTCAGATGCTGTTCTTAACAACATATGACATCTGGTAACACAGAACTGACTTTAAATGAAAACTTGTCTATGTAATAGTTTTTTTTCCAAAGTAAAGGCAATTGAAAAAGTAGTAAAATAGAAAAATAAATAAATAAATAAATAGTTTCAAACTCTGTGCTTTGGCAAAGTGGTGCTGAAAGTGGCCAACCTACTGTGTGTTCCTCCTAACTCCTTTCCATATGATTCGTTGTAGACAGAGCCACAGCCGCACAGGAGTGAAATTCACTCCTGGACAGTCAGTCCCAATACTGATGAAGCTGAGAAGCAGCCACAATGCTGTGAGTGACACTCTCACATTTATTAATTCGCGTTTCCTAGAGGCAAGGGCCAAAAGATATTTACCTAATTTTATTTTTTCTCTTTTAGTCAAAAACACTAAATGCCAGTAATATGGAGACGCTAATCGAATGTCAATCAGAGGTAAGAAAGCAATTTTTGAAACTTTTTATCTGTACTGTGAGAAGGTGGAAAACTTTGTTTTATTGAATATTATTTGGGTTGAATATTAATTATCAGAGTAGTAAATTAACATCACACATGTAGTAAATTAAACACATTAATTAGGATCTTATCTGATGACAATCGAGACTTTAATATTGCCTCTAGAAGCTAGAAAAAAAACATCAATGCACTCTATTGACTTCATTTTTAATATGAATAAAATGTTGTATGTGTGTTTTGCGGGGAAAGACTCGATAGGTTTCTTCAGTCACTATATTTAACTGAAATAAAAATGTTTTTAGGGTGACATCAAGGAACATCCCCTGTTGGCATCATGTGAGAGTGAAGACAGTATTTGCCAGCTCATTGGTGAGTTTTGAAAACATACTGATCTTTTATGTAAGTGCTAACAACCAGCGTTCTTGGTTTGCAAAACCACAGCGTTTTTACTCTACTAGGAATTTTTTTGTATAAGTGTTCTGTTAAAGACCGCAGAACATTAACCCTTAAATGGCAGGTGTGCTCCAACTCACTAGAGCCGGGAGTGCTGCGAGCGGAAAGAGCCTCTCCACAGAGAATCCCCCAGTTCTGCCAAGGGTTTTTAATGCGGTTCCGTCTCCTGGCCATGTATGTTTCCACAATTAGCATGCACACATTTGAAAACACACAGCGTCTTTTCCATTTTCTTCCTTCTCTTATGGAGAATGCATCCAAGAGCCTATGAAGCAACTGTTGCTGATCTCAAATCCCAAAGGACCCACCATTCGCTCTCAATTTTTTTCATAATGCATTTCATTACAGCACAACCCTGACCCAGTTCTCCTGAACCATACAGGCCACTTCTTTCTCATCACGCTTCCACTTGCCAATCTAAAATGTACAGAAACATATGCCAATGCATTTAGAAAATATAGCCTTTATAATTAGTTAAAAAAAAAAAAAGGAGAAGGAAGGAAGGAAAAGAAAAGAAAGAGGGAAACTTTTGAGATTGCAATATCCATTGCACACACATCTTGTGGATTCCGGAAGGACAGAATATCTTGATAACATTTTGCTGATAATTTCCAGTTGCCAGATGTAGGTTCAGACCTTCCTGCCGCGATTCGTATTTGCCTCTGTCCTAAAGCAGCGACCTGGAAAACCCAGGTGACCAGTCACCCGGAAGGAAGAATGGTGTTAGCTCCCTCTAGTGGCTATGCAGTGCCTGCGAGGCTCCAAAGGGTTGGAGCCGGCCCTGCTATGTGCCTTCGAAGAGATACTGAGCAAGTCACTTCCTCACCTTTTAAGTTTCGTTTTCTTCGCCAATTAAAGGAGGAAATCAAAATAATCTATTTCATATCAGAAATTTCCTCTATAGTTATTCAGGCCAGTAGGTTAAGATGGTTGTTTATGATCTGCACAGTTAGGTTTTGCTAATTTTCTGTAGCAAACAACTGGAAAGAGTGAAAACAGGAAAGGTGGAGGCTCTGAGGAACCCTGGTGTTGCTGTTTAGGGAACTGGTTGCCCTGGTAACAGTGTGGTTGTTTATCGGTTGGTTTTTCTAGATTAAGATTCACGCCCTTTGCTTTCTTAAGTTTTCAAAATTATTTTTCTCACATGGCATATACTATCGACCACATTATGTGGCCAACGATACCCATTTTCTTACCTGGATCTTTGCGTATTAACACTGTAGTCTAATTTTTCTCGCTGCCTTGTTTTCTTGGCTGCAGAAGTTAAGAAGAGAAAGAAGGTGCTGTCCTGGCCCTTTCTCATAAGAAGGCTGTCCCCTGCATCAGATTTTTCTGGGGCTTTGGAGACAGACTTGAAAGCATCACTATTTGATCAGCCCTTGTCAATTATCTGTGGTGGCAGCGACACACTCCCCAGACCCATCCAGGTAGGCATGCATTTTCTCATAAACCTACTTCAGTTTTCAGCTGGACATGCAAAATACTGGGGAAATCTGAATGTCATTCTCCTATGAAGTTTGTAGGGACTGATCTTCCATATTTTCCACTCTTCGACATGGCACTCCCACATACGCACGCAGTTAGAAGAATATCTGACTGCTTCCATTCCAGAAATTGAAATTAGTTGTATTTGCCAATGAGCTCAGAGCTATGGTCCCTCCATTTCTCTGACTGCACAGGGTGAAGAATGCCGAAGATTTGTAGCTTCTGAGAAGTCTGAAGGGGAAACAGAATATAGACTTTGTGATCCAAAATCCAATGTTCATATGGAAGTATTTGAAAGGAGAGAGCTCCAAAGTGATTTTAGAAAGTGCAAAATTACAGCTTTCACAATTTGCCTCCTCTTAGAAAAATAGCAGGGTTGAGGAAGGCCATTGATAGCAACTGAACTGAAGCAAAATCTGACATTAATATTCCTGGTAAGACTATCTCAGTATACTAGAGAATATAACTAACTTTTAGGGAGATGATATTTTATGACAAGTAAAGTTAGAAACTATTCATGTACATTATTTTAATTCTTTCTGCAGTCTAAGCATAGATCTTCATGCATTAGTAGCAGCACAGTGTGTATCTTCGAACCAAGGGTAACCCTTTCCTGTTCCTATTGCTGTTTCCTTTAGGACATTCTCACTATTCTATGCCTTAAAGGCCCTTCAACGGAAGGGATATTCAGGAGAGCAGCCAACGAGAAAGCCCGCAAGGAGCTGAAGGAGGAGCTCAACTCTGGGGATGCAGTGGATCTGGAGAGTCTCCCTGTGCACCTCCTCGCTGTGGTCTTTAAGGTGAGTTCAACACGCTTGCGCCAAAAAACCTGCCAAGGGGCCCTGGCACACTCGTTCTCAGGATGCAAGAAATAGGCTCTTCTCTCCACACAGCAAGGTACACTGATCTTGGAGTTTTATTTTTTTCATTAAGCCCTTTATTTATTTATTTGGTAAGCACCTCTGTTTCTGTGACCTCAGATTCCAACAGAAAGCAATGTATTCTGCTCTCTCAAAACTTTGCCAACAACGGGCAATTTGATTGTTCCATGGCAGAATCCACATGCCAAAATCCAGTGGCCCCTCAGAACACACCCACCTGGGGATGGTGCCTCTGACTCTGCTTGATGTTAGAAAGTCGCAGAGAGGCCAAGGGTGTTGCAGAGAGGGTTCCCTGGATTAATCAAATGCAGGAATGAAGGGGCACAATCTATGATGGGCTAAGCATAGAGCACCCTGTGATGGAATGAAAACCAGGTGAAAACGAGGACATGGGACATCATACAGTACCAATAGGCCAATAGCCCGCTCTCATCCCCCAGGACTTCCTCAGAAGTATCCCCCGGAAGCTACTTTCAAGCGACCTCTTTGAGGAGTGGATGGGCACTCTTGAGATGCAGGACGAGGAGGACAGAATCGAGGCCCTGAAACAGTAAGTCATCAAAGTCATCAGTGATTGCCAGGCCGCATCACCTCCGTCTTCTGATTCTTTACACAACTTTGTAAAAGCTTCATGATCCCTGTTTCACGAGAATTGTGATGTTTAGGGAATCTGAGTGGAATTGCTTGTCCACTCCCAGAATAAAAACCAGAGGGTGCCCTGGACTTTTGAAGTTTAATTTTAGCCAAATGAAAGGAAATATTTCTTCAAAACGTAGGAAGTGAATTTCAATCCTCACAAATCCCAAGAGGTAGGGAAGTCTGAAAATGTAAGCTGTTCAAAAAAGTGTGAGATAAAATCAGACCTGAAAACTGTAACACAGGCTTGCCAGCAAAGTGTAGGAGTTTGGGGTTATCTTTAAGCTACATTGACTGGTGTCATGCAAGGCAACAGTTCTCCCATAAAACATCCCTCAGGATGCAGCCAGGCAATGGGGTGGGGGACGGTTGTTTTGTTCATAAAATTTCATAGCATATTTAATCCTCTTATAATTAACCAAAAGGAAAACTATATAATAACAAATTCCAGTGAGAGTAAAAATAATAACATATGCAATGGAAAGTGTGATCTGTTAGTGATTAGAGAATTCTAAAACCCAAGCTTTGAAATGTCAGCACGGTTATCACATCCTATGAAAGTCTATCTATATGTTATAATTGTCCCACATGGCTAAATATTTTCAATGACATATGTATAGAAGTGAAGACATTAAAATGTCTGCCCCAAAATGAATATTCTAAGATTATCACCATGAGTTTCCACCTAGACATAAAGCATTTTTATAACAATTCCTTCTTCTGAGAAATGAAAAGAATCACCACTTCATTTTTTGAAAAAGAGACTTTAAGAAGTCTAATTTCTTATCATTAGGAACAATGTTGTGATTGAAGTGCTGCCTTATTATGAATATGCCCTTAGAAACTGATTTAGTCGGCTGGGCGCGGTGGCTCAGGCCTGTAATCCCAGCACTTTGGGAGGCCAAGACAGGTGGATCACGAGGTCAGGAGATTGAGACCATCCTGGCTAACACGGTGAAACCTCGTCTCTACTAAAAAAAAAAAAAAAAAAAACATACAAAAAACTAGCCGGGTGAGGTGGCAGGCGCCTATAGTCCCAGCTACTTGGGAGGCTGAGGCAGGAGAATGGCATAAACCCAGGAGGTGGAGCTTGCAGTGAGCTGAGATCAGGACACTGCACTCCAGCCTGGGCGACAAAGAGAGACTCCGTCTCAAAAAAAAAAAAAAAGAAAGAAACTGATTTAGTCTTCATAAAGATTTCTCAGAATGTTGTAAAAAGGTGTCGTCTTCATTTGGTGATTATAATTTGTTTTTGTTTTAAGGCAAGAAAACCAGTCTAGCCGTGTTAGAAACAGAAAGAAATTCTACATGGCTAAATGATTACTCAACAAAACTATTTTCTAAATATAAATGCAAATTCTGGTCTTTAATGCAGATTGGCTTCATAATTTAAGCTCTGTATAAATAATAAAGGGCTGAATTATTCGTGTCCCAATTATAAAGGCCAGTTTCTTAGCTCCTCAAGACCTTGCGGTTAACCAGCCTCACTCTGTGTCAGTTGCCACTGGAAGTGTCTGAATGAGCATTTCACAATATTACTTGTGAAAATGCACCTTCCTCATTTTAAAGGAAGTCTGGTTTCGGCAGAAACTCTCAGCTTGCTACACTGAAGACCATTAGCCTTTTTGAAAACTAACATCCCTTCACTTTATTTCAGGGTTGCAGATAAGCTCCCCCGGCCCAACCTCCTGCTGCTCAAGCACTTGGTCTATGTGCTACACCTCATCAGCAAGAACTCTGAGGTCAACAGGATGGACTCCAGCAACCTGGCCATCTGCATTGGACCCAACATGCTCACCCTGGAGAATGACCAGTGTCTGTCATTTGAAGCCCAGAAGGACCTGAACAACAAGGTTTGTTCTGCTTACTGATGAGAAATCCCCAACTTATGATCTCAGCATCTCTTTGCCAAATGCAGGCAATAAAATGCTTCTGAATGTCTCCAACTGAGTCAGCATCACAGTGAAAATATAAAATGCAAAATGCTTTTGTCATAGGTCCACTCCCTCAGATACATGTATCTAATGAAACTGCATAAATCTGTGTCTTCTGTCGTCTGTGACACAGATGAGTGCTGCAAGTGTTTACATCACTCTGTCCTGATATAAAAAAAGCCCTTTTGTTTTTGTGGTTTGTACGACACAGTCTATCCGTCTATCAATCTGAGAAACTACTTACTTAAATGAAAATGTTATTAATACTTTAATTTTTTGTATGTTCTTAAATTTAAATGCATGTCTCAAAACACCAAGGAGTATCTAACTTTAATGTATATGATTGTTGGCATGGTGGCTCAGGTCTGTAATCTCAGCACTTTGGGAGGCCGAGGCAGGTGAATTGCCTGAGCTCAGGAGTTTGAGACCAGCCTGGACAACATGACAAAATCCCGTCTCCACTAAAAATAGAAAAAATTAGCCAGGCCTGGTGGCACATGCCTGTAGTCCCAGCTACTCGGAAGGCGGAGGCAGGAGAATCAGTTGAGCCCAGGAGGTGGAGGTTGCAGTGAGCCGAGATCGCGCCACTGCACTCCAGCCTGGTGACAGAGTGAGAGCCTGTCTCACAAAAATAAAAAGTATCTGATTGTTACCAAATTTCTGTATGCTCTTTTCAGACACATAAAGATCTCAAATTCTCATTTTGGCATGTGACTCCACTGTGTCCCCATTCTTCCTCACCTCCCTAAAAAAAAAAAAAAAAAAAAAAAAAAAAAAAAAAAAGTCTTCAAGCTGACAAATTGCTTACTTTTCCTCACAGGTGAAGACACTGGTGGAATTCCTCATTGATAACTGCTTTGAAATATTTGGGGAGAACATTCCAGTACATTCCAGTATCACTTCTGTTGACTCCCTGGAGCACACTGACAGTTCAGGTATGGAATGTGCTATCATTTGATTACGATTGTAGGGAAAAGTTCATGCCAGGCTGCCCGTCATGTAAAGCATCTCTGATGTATGAGGTAGAAGTTACCTTCACAAATCCCCAAGTCAGACTAGACTCCAGTCCATTAAACATGAAAACCCTGCTCCGGGCTTTTCCTGCAGCACCTCTCAGACCGCAGATAGTCTTTGCCCCTTCCCAGTGTTCATCGCAAATCACTGCTGATTTCACTAAGTCACCGTTAGCCCTGGAGTTGGGTGAGAAACTTTTGTTTCCACTTCATGGCATATGACTCCATTACAATGGAAATGGGTCCAGTAAAAGGAGCGGTTTTAAAAATTAAGGTCAATAAATTTGCAGTGAAATGCTGTTCTCTCTTTTCTTATTCTCTCCTCTCTTTCTCTCCTTCCTCTCTCCTTTACTCATTTCCTTTCCCTATTTTCCTTCTGATCTCAAAATAAATTCAGAAAGAAACAAACTTTTCATATGGTACATCTCTTGTCATATCAAGCCCCTAAGTAGTTCTGCTAATAAATCACCTAGTACCCTGATTGGTATGAGCAGGGCAAACTGTAGCAAAGTTCATTTCTAAAAGCACCTGAATGGCCATGCGTAGTGGCTCACGCCTGTAATCCTAGCACTTTGTGAGGCCAAAGTAAGCATATCACCTGAGATCAGGAGTTCGAAACCAGCCTAGCTAACATGATGAAACCCCCTCTCTACTAAAAATAGAAAAAACAGCCAGGCATGGTGACGGGCGCCTGTAATCCCAGCTATTCTGGAGGCTGAGGCAGGAGAATTGCTTGAACCCAGGAGGAGGAGGTTGCAGTGAGCCGAGACCACATCACTGCACTCCAGCCTGGGCAACAAAGCAAGACTCTGTCTCAAAAAAAAAAAAAAAATACAAATACAAATAAATAAATAAACCCAAACAAATGTTCAACTGCTCCTTGACTTCCCCCAGATGTGTCGACCCTGCAGAATGACTCAGCCTACGACAGCAACGATCCTGATGTGGAATCCAACAGCAGCAGTGGCATCAGCTCTCCCAGCAGGCAGCCCCAGGTGCCCATGGCCACAGCTGCTGGCTTTGATAGTGGGGGCCCACAGGATGCCCAAGAGGTCAGCCCAGAGCCCATTGTGAGCACCGTGGCCAGGCTGAAAAGCTCCCTCGCACAGCCCGATAGGAGGTACTCAGAGCCCAGCATGCCGTCCTCCCAGGAGTGCCTTGAGAGCCGGGTGACAAACCAAACACTAACAAAGAGTGAAGGGGACTTCCCCGTGCCCCGGGTAGGCTCTCGTTTGGAAAGGGAGGAGGCTGAAGACCCATTTCCAGAGGAGGTCTTCCCTGCAGTGCAAGGCAAAACCAAGAGGCCGGTGGACCTGAAGATCAAGAACTTGACCCCGGGTTCGGTGCTCCCAAGGGCACTGGTTCCCAAAGCCTTCTCCAGCAGCTCGCTGGACGCGTCCTCTGACAGCTCACCCGTGGCTTCTCCTTCCAGTCCCAAAAGAAATTTCTTCAGCAGACATCAGTCTTTCACCACAAAGACAGAAAAAGGCAAGCCCAGCAGAGAAATTAAAAAGCACTCCATGTCTTTCTCCTTTGCCCCTCACAAAAAAGTGCTGACCAAAAACCTCAGCGCAGGGTCTGGGAAATCGCAAGACTTTACCAGGGACCACGTCCCAAGGGGTGTCAGAAAGGAAAGCCAGCTTGCCGGCCGAATCGTGCAGGAAAATGGGTCTGAAACCCACAATCAAACAACCCGCGCCTTCTGCCTGAGACCCCACGCCCTCTCGGTGGATGATGTGTTCCAGGGAGCTGACTGGGAGAGGCCTGGAAGCCCACCCTCTTATGAAGAGGCCATGCAGGGCCCGGCAGCCCGACTCGCGGCCTACGGGAGCCAGACCGTGGGGAGCATGACCGTGGGGAGCATGAGGGCGAGGATGCTGGAGGTGGACTCCCTCCTACCCCCTCTTCCGCCTGCTCACCACACAGGAGACTCAAGACACAGGGACAGCAAAGAGCCACTCCCTGGCCACGGACTCTCTCCCCTGCCTGAGCGATGGAAACAGAGCAGAACTGTCCATGCTTCTTGGGACTCTCTGGGGCATGTGTCTGGCCCAGGGAGACCTGAACTCCTCCGGCTAAGGACCGTCTCCGAGTCCGTGCAGAGGAATAAGCGGGACTGTCTCATGCGACGATGTAGCCAGCCGGTCTTTGAGGCTGACCAGTTCCAACATGCCAAAGAATCGTATATTTAGGAGGGAGGCCATACGCCATGCCATAGCTTGTGCTATCTGTAAATATGAGACTTGTAAAGAACTGCCTTTAGATTGTGATTTTAAAAGGTCTTGAATAAGCTCCTTTAGAACGCTGTGCAAAGCCCTCCTCAGTGAGGATAGCTACACCATGGCCATGGTGCATCAGATAGTCTGTGTGTACCCGGATTTGTGCAATATGTAACAAATGTATAAAATGTATTATAGATAAGGTGTTAGGTGCAAAGAATGTCTAATAATCCCTGCATACGTTTGTGGATTTGCAGTGAAGTACATTGCTGTTCCTTGCTTCCTGGGGCACTTTTCTCTTGGCTAGTGTTTGAAAATTATCTTTGCTTTTATAATGTGGCCTCAAATGTCATGCCAATTTTCACATTTTCCACAAACTCCATTTAGGGAGAAGTGTTTAAACCCCCGATAAGTTTACTCTATACCAGAGTAAACTATATATTACTCCATATAAGCAGCCTTGCAATAACTAATCACCACCATAGATGAAAGAAACAGACTGCAAGGAACAGAGCTGAGCGTCTGGAGCCATCAAAGGCATTAAAAACTCCAGCAAAAGCAGAGGTCATAGCAAAAATCATGAAAAACACTTCAACCTGTCCTTTCAATCATCCAATTAAATTTGGGTAAATTAATGAAAATGTATTATATCAATATTAACTCATCTACAGCACTTTGAGTTTCTTTGTAATTCATGATGTCCTATCCTATAGTGTGGAGGTAAATGATTTTATATGCATTGGGGGTCATATATAAAACTTCAATGTAATTTCACTACAATAAATTGCCTTCCTTATTTGAAAGTAAAAATGTTCATTTTTTTATTGACATGTTATCTCCTTTCCCTCGATTAATAGAAATCCACCGAGAAAATCATTCACATATTGGTTCACTCAACAAGCATTTATTGAATATATATTCACTATTCTAGACTAACAGCAAGACTGGAGATCTTGTTTAGGAAGAAGCAGTCTCTGTTCTCCAGAATTTGCAAAACCATAAAAAAGTACCTACTTTAAGCCATTTTCTTTTTCAGCAACCAGTCATTCTGCCAGAAAAATTTAGTACACAAATAAAGGATAATATAATAAATGTAAAATTTCTCATTTCTAGCGAATTAAACTTTCCAGTAATTTTACATCTCATCTCATCTCATTCTTATGATGCTCACTTTGCTTAATGATTGGCAAACATAATGGTAAAATGTTTGTAATGTATTAGAACTTTACTGCTCAATTATTAAGATATTTATCCAGTATCTTTGAGATACTGGACTTCAATTTTCCTTATTTCATCAACTTTTTAAAAGAAAATATCATACATGCTTCTCATTTGCTATAGAAATATGTTGTGTTGAGTCTTTTCAGAGATGATTTATCAATAATGTTGTGCAACGTTAATAATGTTGTAAATAGACTGCTCAAGGCAGCACACTCAGACCTAATATTAAAAATACTTTATTGATGGGCCAGGCGTGGTGGCTCATGCCTGTAATCCCAGCACTTTGGGAGGCCGAGGTGGACAGATCATTTGAGATCGGGAGTTTGAGACCAGCCTGGCCAACATGGTGAAACCCCATCTCTACTAAAAATACAAAACATAGCCAGGTGTGGTGGTGGGCACCTGTAGTCCCAGCTACTTGGGAGGCTGAGGCAGGAGAATCACTTAAATCCGGAAGGCAGAGGTTGCAGTGAGCCGAGATCATGCCACTGTACTTCCGTTGGGGTGACAGAGTGAGACTTGGTCTCAAAAAATTAAAATAATAAATAAATAAAATAAAAATAAAAATACTTTATTAAGCACCAATAATATATAAATTTCATGGGGGCAGAGCTCAACTGACTGCTAAATTAAGCAGTCCTTTTCCAGAGTTGGTCACTAATAGCAATAGTTACAATTTTAGCATCTACCATGTGCCAGGCACTGCACTAAGTATTTTAGTACTGAAAAAAAATCCTCTGCCTCTAACAATAACCACTTCTCATTGAGAATCAGAGGATTCCCATCAATAGACCACTAAGACTACTAACCAGGAAGCCACAAATGTATTCCAACTTTACCACTCACCTGATCTCCGTGTGACCCTGCTCACTCAGGTCACGAAAACCCTACCCAAATTTTCTTATTTTTAAAAAGTGGAATGAAACCGAAGTCCTCTACACACATGAATAGCACATTGTGCTGATGAACGTTCAGGAGCTCCCTGCCCAAGCAAATGTTGTTGTTAGTCTTTGAACAGTGCACTCAGTCACAGTTGAC
The DNA here is from genome assembly GCF_000951045.1 of Mandrillus leucophaeus. Lineage (NCBI taxonomy): Eukaryota > Metazoa > Chordata > Mammalia > Primates > Cercopithecidae > Mandrillus > Mandrillus leucophaeus. The sequence continues at coordinate 2,107,663 of NW_012101588.1, forward strand.
TATTTCAAATATTGCACGGCGTGGTAGCCCCACTCCTACCTACAGAGTCTGTCTGCCTTTCAAAAGGTTTCCCCAACCTGGCTCCCAAGTATATTAGTTCTTGAGGGCTGCTGTAGAAAGTCCCATAGATGGGGTGGCTCAGACCACAGAAATGTATGTCTCACAGTTCTGAAATCCAGAGGTCTAAGGTCCAGGTTTCAGCAGGGGTGGTTCCCTCCGGGGCTGTGAGGGAGAAGAGGTTCCAGGGCTCTCTCCTTAGCACAGATGGCCTCCTCCCTGTGTCTCTTCACATCGTCTTCCCTCTACGTGAGTCTGCCTCCAAATTTCCCCTTCTTCTAAGGACACCAGTTACACTGGATTAGGACCCATCCTAATGACCTCATTTTACCTCTGTAAAGGGCTTCTCTCCAAATATAGTCACATTCTGAGATGTTGGGGATTAGGACTTCAACATATGAATTTGGAGGCAGCAAGACAGTTCAACCCGTAACACCAAGTTTTTCAAAATACTACTGAATGACACCTTCAATATGCCAATACTTTTTAATATTTCACCATAACCAGAGAGCAAGGGTGTACAGTGCGATTTAGATGGCATTAAAATGATGCCTTAGTCAAGGATCCAGGAACACCAGAGTTCTGTCCTCTATTGACTTCCTAAGGGCCCACACTAATGACAAATGGGAAAATCACAGATGTACCTGACGCCCCAATGCAAAGTGTATAGTAAAACTGGGTTGGAAGTCAGGGTCTAACTAGGAGACTAAACTTAAATTCAGTTCTGATTCCCTGGGAGATGCTCTCTCCTCCGGTAAAGAGGGGGAGAGGTGGATGACGCATGATACACGGATTATCTGTGCTGACACACTGTGCACCGTGCCCCCACCCACACACCAGCACTACTGAGGACTGAAAGAAATTAAAACTTGTTCCAGAAATGTTGACTTGTGGGAGTTAACCAAGGTTAGGCACTTTTGTGGGAGCTTAGCAAAACTAAGATTGCACGAGAACTTGAACGCAACAAATACAACACCTCTGTTACACTGGTATCCCTTGGAAGCTGAAGTCGCAGCTATGGTTTTTAGCACTAATAAAACAAATAATAGTTAATGGCCATAGCGCATCCCATGGCCATAGACAGAATGTGCGAAGAGCTACGAACACTGTTTATCCTTAGGTTTATCCTAAATTAAAAGAATATATTGACAGATAAATTCTTCTGATTGTGATCTCACTGGAAAAATCGCCAATACACGCTTCCCTCTTGAAAGGTTAAACAGACAGAAACTCACATCAGATGCGATCTTCCATGTTTCCAGTTCTTTTTTAATTACATTATGTAATCTCAACTCTTCCTCTGAAAAAAGAGAATTACTAAGGAATCAGAGGGATAAACATTTTGCTAGAATTGGAAGTGAATCACTTTTTAGCAATATTTTAAATGTGGACTGAACTTCTGCATTATGTTCACTCCAGAGTAAAAACTAAATGTAAATGAGGAAAAACAAATGGGATGAAGTGCTTCCTCCTACTATAGGCTACAAAGAGGTGGGCATTGTGAAACAAGCAAACTTGCGGAATGCAAAATCTGGCCAGAAACAGGAAATGCAGAATGTTAACATCTCCGTGGAAAAAGAAAGACAACGTGTTGAATGAATATACGACCCAAATTCAAATTCACGGAACCTGAGTCTGTGAATACTCTAAAATCTGCTCCCATGCACAGGGCACTAAACCTGTCTAAGCTCCAGTTTCTCCATCTATCAGATAAGGGTAATGATAACCTGCATCAGTTATGGAACACATGTAACAGAAAACCCAGACAACAGATGCTTAAATAAGAAGGAGGTTTGTGCGCCCTATGAAAAGAACAGACTGGCAGTCCAGGGCTGGGATCATGGCCTCCTCCGGCCCCGGGTTCCTTCACACTCAGAGCCAGTCATGGGGCTATGACCTGTGGACCCAATGCTAGGGTAATTCTCTGCTATTGGCATTTTTAGAGTATTAATAATTGAGAACTGCAGTCCTGCATGTCCACTTTGCACTGGGCCCTGCAAATTATGTAGCCAGTCTAGTTCACAACTTCAAGCTTTCTAGTCTACCATCCTTTCTGGGAACATGATCCTCTTCCCCTAACCTTTCCTTCCAGATCCTAAGCGGGAACTTTCTGCTCAATAACCTCTACCTCCATCCCAGAGGCCAGAACTTAGTACGTGGCTTCTCTTTTTTTTTTTTTTTTTTTGAGTCTCCCTCTGTCGCCCAAGCTGGAGTGCGGTGGCATGATCTCGGCTCACTGCAACCTCTGCCTCCCGGACTCAAGCAATTCTCCTGCCTCAGCTTCCCAAGTAGTTGGGAGTACAGGTGCATGCCGCCACACCCAGCTAATTTTTTGTATTTTAGTAGAGACGGGGTTTCACTGTGTTGCCCAGGCTGGTCATGAACTCCTGAGCTCAGGCAATCCGCCCACCTTAGTCTCCCAAAGAGCTAGGATTACAGGCATGAGCCACTGCGCCTGGCCAGTACATGGCTACTCTTACCAGCAGAGGAACCTAAGGATACAGTTTTTATAGCCAATTGCCTCTCCCAGCAAAATCAGTAAGAAACTAGAAGCAGATGGATACTGTGGAAGGCCTTGACACAAAAGTCAAATAAAAGAGATCGTCGGTACAATGAAACACATCCAAATTTAGTTGCTCTAATGATTAAAAAGGCAGGATAAAGTAGATTATCTACTTAATATAATGAGACCATTGAAAATGTTCCATATAATTAGGAATAATAAAAAGATAAGGCAGATAATCTCAAGAGTATTTCAATTATTTGTATGCTCACTGTGAGAATTTTATAATTATACAACAGTTTTAAGTAAAATAAATTAGTAACAAATATTAACTGCCCTCCTACAATATAAAAATATTATATTTGTATAAGGAGTTAACAATCTAGTAGAGAATAAGACACCTTTGACAGCAAAGGTAGATTCCAAGTGAGTGATAATAACACAAAATACGTAGTAGAAATGAATGAGTGCTGCGTGGTCTCATTACTTTAGGATATACTTCCCATTTAAAGGAACCTTAAAGATTTCAAACAAGTGTAAGTACAACGTTCAGAACAATTGTGGAAGGTTCCAGCTGGATATTCACTTACAAGATCTGGCAATATCTTTGAGAAGTAAATAGTTAGATGTCATTTTTCCATCTTTGCTGAAAAGGGCATTTCCTATCCAACATTTGTTTTGAAAAAGACAAAGCAGTAGATAAGGTAACTGCTGCTATACGGGCTGTTCATCTTTCCAAACAACACGTATCTTGTTAGTTTCCTAAGCAAGGATTTTCAATGGCTTCTTAACACTGTTTTTATTGAGTCTAAAGTCCTCTGCCTACCATCTATCATTCAAGACCCTTCTTAATTTAGGCCCACCCTAAGTAAGCAAATTTACTAATTTTCTTAACTCTCTAGTGGCTTTCTACCATAAATCACAATTATGACAACAGCTAATTATATATATTAACACTAAGAATCTGAGATATAGCTACAGTGGTGTTCAGATGAAAATTCACATCCTCATATGATTATATTAATAAACAAAAGTAAAAATGAATGAATTCAGCATACCACTCATGGAGTTAGGAAAGGAAATAATAAAGTTGAAATTAATAATTTAGAAAACAGAAAAAGAATAAAACTGATAAATACAACCAAAGCTGACTCTCTGAAAAAATAAATAAAACAAATTCCTGCTTAATCTAAGCAAGGAAAAGGGAGAAATTAAAAACATACAACATGAGAAATGCTAATGGGACAATAACTACAGAAAATTAGAAGAAACAAAAGACAACTTCACAAATATATTTGAATATTCTATGCAAATATATTTGAAGTACTATATATTATAACATATAATATTATATTATACATTATATTAATAGGTATTATATATTATACTAATATATTTGAATATGCTATGCAACTATATTTGAAATATGAATGAGATTATCATTTTTCTAGGAAGATATCATTTACCAACCTGATGACAAAAAAGAGAAAAATCTTAAGCAGATTTATTTCATAGATGAAACAAAGAAACTAGCCAACCACTCTCCCTAATTCCCTAAGTCCAGTCGGTTTCACAGGGATTTCTCCCAAATATTTAAAAAACAGATCATTCCAGTGCCATTTAAACTACCTAGACTATGAAAAAGAAAAAAAAATTTTAAATTATTTTGATAAAGCAACTATAGCACTGCTACCAAAACCCAGTAACAATTTCATATACACATAAAGGAAAATTACAGATCAGTCTTACAAATGTTGATGTAAAAATTATAAATTATCCAACAGAATATATGATGACCAAGTGACATTTATTCCCAAATGCAAATATGACTTGATGGAGGAATTATTAATATATCATACTAATAAGTTAAAGGGAAAGTAATATGACTAGATTTATAGATAGTAAGACAAGCCCTATCAAAATTTAATCTCCATTATGAGGTTTTTATTTATTTATTATGTTTTTAAAAATAATACAGATAGGGTTCCACTATGTTGACCAGGCTGGTCTTGAACTCCTGGCCTCACGTGATCCTCCCATCTCAGCCTCCCAAAGTGCTGAGATTGCAGGTGTGAGCCACTGCACCTGGGCTTTTGAGGTCTTTTAAAAAAATATATTTAATAAAACAGAAATGAATGAACATAATTTTTTTAAAAAAATATGTCTATCTCAGACCAAAAGGCAATATCAGACTTAATAAGGAAACACTAGAAGTTCCCTTGAAGTCAGAAAAAAGTCTGATTGGCACTATATCCTTTTATTATCTAACACACTCTGGTGGTACTATCTAAAGCTACCAGACAAGAGAAAGAAATCGGAGAAACAAAAATTGTTAGAGAGGAGGCAAGGCTATGACTATTTACAAATTATATAATTGGATATCTGGAAAATTCATGAGAACCAACTAAAAACAAAAATTACTAGAAATAAAACACATTCAGCAATCAAGGTATAAAATAAATACACGGAAATCACAAGCCTCTGTGCATACTAACAGCCAGAAAATATAACGGAAGAAAAGGTCCCAAGTACGTTCACAACAAATAGATAGAAATACAGTTAGCAAAACCAGTCTTTAATAAGATAGGAATCAATGAACACAATTTTCTAAAATATGTCTGTCTCAGACCAAAAGACAGTATCAGACTTAATAAGGAAACAAAATGTTCCTGCAGGACAAAGAAGTAGAGTTGAATAAACAGAACCACTTATTATCTCTTTGGAGAGTAACATAAAAATCATAAAATATGTCAAGTTGTCCTAAGTTAATTTTTAAATTTAAGGTGATCTTTATTTAAAAAAAAAAAAGGAAGCATTTTTTTATTTTTTATTTTTTTGGTTGTTTTTGTTGCTCACTAGAACTAAAGAAAACTGAATCCACAAATCATATTAAAAAAGCAGTAAGCCCTAATACGACAGAAGACTCTAGAAAAGAGGAGCAATGATGGAAAACTAGAAACCAGCCCTTCTAGATTTTAAGCGACACTCAACACTTTTGGGAACTGGAGCTTGAACAGATCTACTGAACAGAACAGAGGCAAATGCATACAGGACTTTGGTATGCAAAGCTGGCATTTCAAATCAGTGGGGACTATAAAGACGATTCAATAAATGGTGTTGGTATAAATGAGTGGCCATTTGGGGAGGAAAAAAAAGAAACATTGGGACCATATCAATTTATGCTAGGGGAAATTCTGGATAGGTGGAAGGTTAAATGTGGGAAGTGAACGAATCAAAGTTCTAAGAGAAATGAGGAAAAAATCATTTATAATATCAGAGTGGGAAAGCCTTGAGAACATGACTTAAAATCCAGAAGACATGAAAGAAAATAATGACAAGTTAAAAACATAAAAATCAAAAACATCTGCATGAGTGAAACACCATAAACAAAGTCAAAAGACAAAGGACAAACTTGGGAAAATATTTGCATCTCATCTAACAGAAACAGAGCTAATTTGGTTTTATTTATTTTAATAGCTTTAGGGGTACAGGTGGGTTTTGGTTACATGGATGAATTGTACAGTGGTTAAATCTGGGATTTTAGTGGACCCATCGTCACCCCAAGTAGTGTACATTGTACCCAATAGGTACTTTTTCATCCCTTACCTCCCTCCTAACCTCCCCCATTCTGAGTCTCCAATGTCCACAGTACCACTCTGCATGCCTTTTTGAACCCATAGTTTAGCTCCCACTTATCAGTGAGAACATGCAGTATTTGGCTTTCTGTTCCTGCATTAATTCACTTAGGATAATGGCCTCTAGCTCCATCCATGTTTTGGCAAAGGACACAATTTCATTCTTGGGGCTAACTTTTAAAGTTCCTGTAAAAAGATAAAGGAAAGGACAAAACTCAGTAACAAATGTGCAAGGGATATGAACAGCCAATACATAGAAAAAGAAAAGCAAATGGAACTGGGCATGGTGGCTCATGCCTGTCGTCCCAGCACTTTAGAAGGCTGAGGTGGGCAGATAGCTTGAGCCCAGAAGTTAAGAGACCAGCCTGAGCAACATAGTGAGACCCCCTCTCTATTTTAAAATATGTTTAAAAAAAAAAAAAAAAAAAAAAAAAGCAAATGGTTCTTTAACTTTTGAAAAGATACACTCATTTTTTTAAAAAAACTAAACTACACGAAGACACTTTCTCCCATGAGATAAGCAAAAATCTAAAAGTTTAATAATACACTATGCTGATGTGTACATCTGTTATGTGTAACAGGTGTATAACTAAATGTGTACATCTAAATGTAGATATACACCTGTGTACATGTTATTAAATGTACTGCTAAATATTTTTGAACCTATTATAAATGAAATTGTTTTTCAATTCATTTTCCAGTGGTTGCTGCTAAAATATAAGAATAGAATTGGCCAGGCACAGTGGCTCATGTCTGAAATCTCATCCTTTGTGAGGCTGAGGCAGGAGGATCACTTGAGGCCAGGAGTTCAAGACCAGCTTGCTCAATAGAGTGAGACCCCCATCTTGACAAAAATAAAAAATAAGCTGGATGTGGTGGCACATGCCTGTAGCCTCAGATACTTAGGAGGCTGAGGTGGGAGGATCACTTGAGCAAGGAGTTTGAGGCTGCAGTGAGCTATAATTGTGCCACTGCACTCCAGCCTGGGTAAACAGAGCAAGACCCTGTCTGTAAAATTTTAAAAAGAAAACAGAATTGATTTTTGTATTTTAATTTTATATACTTTGACATATTTACTTATTACTTGATGTCGTTTGGCTCTGTGTCCCCACCCAAATCTCATGTTGAATTGTGACCCTGAGTGTTGGAGGTGGGGCCTGGAGGGAGGTGATTGGATCGTGGGGGTGGTTTCTAATGGTTTAGTACCATCTCCCTACTGCTGTCTTATGATGGAATTCTCATGAGATCTGCTTGTTTAAAAGTGTGTAGCACTTCCCCTTTCACTCTCTCTTACCTGCCATCATGTAAAGATGTGCTGGCTTCCCCTTCACCGTCTGCCATGATTGTAAGTTTTCTGAGGCCTCCCCAGCCATGTCTTCTGTACAGCCTGCAGAACTGTGAGTCAATTAAACCTCTTTTCTTCATAGATTGCCCAGTCTCAGATAGTTCTTTATAGCAGTATGAGAATGGACTAATACAGGAAATTGGTATCAGAGAAGTGGGGCATTGCTACAAAAGATACCTGAAACTGTGGAAGCAGCTTTGGATGGGTAGAGGTTGGAACAGTTTGGAAGGCTCAGAAGAAGACAGGAAGATAAGGGAAAGTTTGGAACTTCCTAGAGACTTGTTGAATGACTTTTACCAAAATACTGATAGTGAGATACAGACAATGAAGTCCAGGCTAAGGAGGTCTTAGATGGAGATGAGGAACTTACTGGAAACTGGAGTAAAGGTCATTCTTGCTATGCTTCAGCAAAAAGACTGCTGGTATTGTGCCCCTGCTCTAGGGATCTGTGAAATTTGAACTTGAGAGAGATTAAAGTATCTGGTGGAAGAAATTTCAAAGCAGCTAACCATTCAAGAAGTGACCTGGCTGCTTCTAACAGCATATGCTCATATGCGTTCGCAAAAAAGGTGGTCTAATATTGAAACTTACATTTAAAAGGGAAGCAGAGTATAAAAGCTTGGAAAATTTTCAGCCTGCCATGTAGTAGAAAAGAAAAACCTATTTTCTGGGAAGTAATTCAAGCCAGCTGCAGAAATTTACATAAGTAAAAAGGAGCAAAATGTTAATAGCCAAGACAATGGGGAAAATGCCTCTAAGACATTTCAGAGACCTTCATAGCAGCCCCTCCTATTACAGGCCCAGAGGCCTAGGAGGGAGAAAAGGTTCTGTGGGCCAGGCCCAGGGCCTTACTATTCTGTGCAGCCTTGGGACATGGTGCCCTGAATCCCAGCCACTCCAGTTTCAGTCATGGCTAAAAGGGGCCACAGTACAGCTTGGGCCATTGCTTCAGACGGTGTAAGCTCCAAGTCTTGATGGCTTCCCTGTAGTATTGGGCCTGTGGGTAAGCAAAGGGCAAGAGTTGAAACTTGGGAGCCTCTGCCTAGATTTCGGAGGATGTATGGAAACACCTGGATGTCTGGAAACACCTGGATGTCCAGGCAGAAGTCTGCTGCAGGACTGGATCCCCCATGGAGAACCTCTACAAGGGCAGTGTGAAGGTAAAATGTGAGATTGGAGCTCCCACCAAGTTCCCACTGGGGCACTGCCTAATGGAGCTGTGAGAAGACAGTCATCATCCTCCAGACTCCAAGATGAGAGATCCACTGACAGCATGCACTGCGCACCTGAAAAAGCTGCAGGCACTCAATCCCAGCCCGTGAAAGCAGCTGTGGGGCTTGTATCCTGCAAAGCCACAGAGGCAGAGCTGCCCAAGGCCTTGGGAGCCCACCCCTTGCATCAGTGTGCCTTGGATGTGAGACATGGAATCAAAGGAGAGTATTTTGGAGCTTGGAGATTTAATGACTGTCTTCCTGGGTTTTGCTTGCAAGAGGCCTGTAGCCCCTTTGTTTTGGCCAATTTCTCCCTTTTGGAATGGGAGCATTTACTCAATGCCTGTACCCGCATTGTATCTTGGAAGTAACTAACTTGTTTCTTTATTTTACAGGCTCATAGGTAAAGGGTACTTGCCTTGTCTCAGATGAGACTTTGGACTGGGACTTTTGAGTTAATTCTGGAATGAGTTAAGAATTTGGAGGATTGTTGGGAAGGCATAACTGTTTTTGAAACATGAAAAGGACATGACATTTGGTAGAGGCCAGGCACAAAATGATATGGTTCGGTTCTGCGTCCTTACCCAAATCTCATGTTGAATTGTGATACTGAGTGTTGGAGGGGGGGCTGGTGAGAGGTGATTGAATCATAAGGGTGGTTTCTAATGGTTTAGCACCATCCTTCTAGTGCCATCTTGTGATGGAATTCTCATGAGATCTGCTTCTTTTAAAAGTGGGTAGCACCTCGCCCTTCATTCTCTCTCTTACCTGCCACCATGTGAAGATGTGCTGGCATCCCTGTCACCTTCTGCCATGATTATAAGTTTCCTGAAGCCTCCCCAGCCATACCTCTTGTACAGCCTGTGGAACTGTGAGAAAATTAAGACTTTTCTTCAAAGATGACCCAGTTTCAGGTAGTTCTTTATAGCAGTGTGAGAATGGAATAATACGCTACTTCTAATTATTTTGTAGATCCTTAGGATGTCCAAAACAGTCATATGTAAACAATCATATTGCCTGCAAATAAGGACGATTTTGCTTCCTTCTTTCCAATCTTTATTATTTTATCATTCTTTATTGCAGTGGCTAGAAGCTCCAATTCAATATTGAGTAGAAGTGGTAAAAAAAAAAAAAAAATGAGCACATTTGCCTTTTTTCTGATTTTGGTAGAATATCATTTAATATTTCACCATTAAGTATAATGCTTGCTGTAGGTTTTTCATAAATATTCTTTATGAAGTTGAAGAAGTCCTTTATAGTCTCAGTTTGGTGAGAAATTTTCTTATAAACGGATATCAAATTTTGTCATATTTTTTATCTACATGTGAAAATGAACAGATAGTTTTTTCTCCTTTATTCTGTTAATATGGTGAGTTATATTGATTTTCAATATATTGTTAAACAAACCTTGAATTCCTGGGATAAAACTAATTGGTTATGCTGTATTATTTTATTATTTGCTTCATGTTTGTCTCCTCTGCTGTTAGTCCCTCTTGTTCTCCCTTTCCTATATTCTTTTGGATTAAGTGAATATTTTTATAATTTCATTTTAACTTACCTATTGGTCTTTTAGTCTTTTACATGATTTCTTAGAAGCTCCTCTAGAGACTACAATATAATCCCTTAACTTCTCAGTCTACTCGCAATTTTATTGGTCCATTTACCCTCCCCAGCCATACCACCAACACTGCCACCATCTTTTATGCCATAGCTGCCATATAATCTATCTATATGTGATATAAACCTTAAGTCAATATTATAATATGTCCTTTATACAGTTGTGCATATATGAAAAAATTGAGAGGAAAATTGGTCTTTGATGTTTACCCCAATATTTATAATTTTCTATGCTTTTCATTCCTTTTCTCATATTCTGTACAACTTTCTTTAGCTTCTGGAAGTGCAGGTCTTCTGGTGATGAAATCTCAGTTTTCTGATATCTGAAGATGTCTTCATTTTGCTTTCATTCTTGAAGGATATTTTTGCTAAACAGAGATTTCTAAGCTGACAGTTTTTTCTTTAAGCACTTCAACAATTTCATTCCACTGTCCCTGACTTCTATAATTTCTGCTGAGAAGTCCACAACCATTGAAATCATTATTCTCCTATATATAATGTGTCATTTTTATTTACTGCTTTTAAGATTCCCCTTTGTTTTTTGTTTGTTTGTTTGTTTTCAGTAGTTTGACTATGATGTGTCTAGTTTGTTTTTCTTTGTATTTATCCTGTTTGGGATTCACAAAGCTTATCCAATCACAAAATGTAAACATCTTATTAAATTTAGGATGTTTTCAGCCACTATTTTTTCAAATGTTTGCCATCTCATTCTTTTTCTCCTCTCTTCCTGATACTTTAACTATCCATAATGTCAGCTTTTTTAATATTGTGCCACACATTCCTGAAGTTCTCTACGTTTCTCACTCCCTTTTCTCCTTCTCCTCCTCCTCCTCCTCCTTCTTTAGATGGGACAATTTCTATTGCTCTATCTTCAAATAGAGGCATTTAGATATGTGCAGAAACTGGTCAGCTTCCAAAAATGCAAATACAGCCCAAATAAATGTTAAGAACAATATATGAAAGTCTTAAGAAACCAGAAACATGTCAAGCAGGGAGACCTTCACTGTTAGGTGATAGGGCAACCATCTGGTCATTTCATTCATGATCCCAGTTATTTTCATCTGTAGCAAAAAGTTACAGGATTTTCATTGTTACTGGAAATGAGAAAAAGTATATCTACACTATATATGTATATATTTATATCTGTGATTTCTGGCAAATGTATAGGTGGTATTACACTTGAATTACATCCATATAGTTCCTAAGAATAATTTTATATGCCAAGAGTTAAGATGCCTAAATTCTTTAAAAAGAACAGCAAATATCCACAGGCCTCAGAGTACATTGAGATGCATACAATCTAAATGTATTCCAGGCCGGGCGCGGTGGCTCAAGCCTGTAATCCCAGCACTTTGGGAGGCTGAGGCGGGTGGATCACGAGGTCAGAAGATCGAGACCATCCTGGCTAACATGGTGAAACCCCGTCTCCACTAAAAATACAAAAAACTAGCCGGGCGAGGTGACGGGCGCCTGTAGTCCCAGCTACTCGGAGGCTGAGGCGGGAGAATGGCGTGAACCCGGGAGGTGGAGCTTGCAGTGAGCCGAGATCGCGCCACTGCACTCCAGCCTGGGCGACACAGCGAGACTCCGTCTCAAAAAAAAAAAAAAAAAATGTATTCCTTTCAGGATTTTGATTATAAAAAATTTCAGTAACTCCCTCAAAGATAGAGATTATTTATTCAACAAACATTATGGCAGATTCAAGTATCAAAACAATCTGTAAATTTGGGCATGTAGACCCAAAAAAGATCCTCTCTCAAACTGCTAACCTGGTGTTGCTAAATGAAGCAGTTCTTGCCTAAGAATTTTCACAGGTGTTCATTTGCATCCATGAAATTCCTCTCATTACATCAGTTTTTAAACAGGTTGTTTGCATCAAGTTTCAAGAGTAATTTGTGAACATTGGTGTCTGACTATCTATCCCCATAGCAGAGATAGTAACTTCTGAAAATTTCCAGTTACTCCTAGAGATTAAAGATTTGGAAAATAAAACGGTAAAATTTAAATTGTAATCTACTGGTCTAAGCCTATATTTTCAAATGGCCAGGCTTATAAACCATCTTCTTACTTAATATCCTTGCCTCAGCTGTCTTCCTCACACATTTTTTTTAAACAGTCTCAATCTGGCATCTACTGCAGCCTCAACCTCCCAGGCTCAGGTAATTCTCCAACCTCAGCCTACCGAGTAGCTGGGACTACAGGGGTACGCCACCATGCCCGGCTACTTTTTTTGTATTTTTTGTACAGACAGGGTTTTGCCATGTTGCTTAGGCTGGTCTTGAACTCCTGGGCCCAAAGTCCCATGCAGTTTGAACAGTATATACAATTGGAAGCCTCACATTCCAAACCCCACCTTCAACATGTTTCCCAAAATTTTCAAATCCCACCCTTTCACCTGGTCTTTCAGACCTTCTCCTAGAGCAGCAGTACCCTGTACCTGGTCCGTGGCCCAGGCATCGGGGACTCCTGCCCTAGGGTACATCTATTTGTTCTTGGAGTCACTGCCACAGCCACTGTCATTATTCCCCAATGTGGCCCCTCACAGGCTTGTGCGGATGCATGCAAGCCAGCCCTCCCTCACTGATCCCGCATGCTGTTACCCTGGAGCAGCTCCCACACATGTGCAAAGCTGATGTACACCTGGGCCTTCGTTCATTCCAGTTCCCTACCTAGAATGTCTACGCAGTCCTCACACCCTGCCACCAGACCTTCGCAGCCATGCAGACACCTCATCTTCAGAATTACCTGACACCTAAAGCACTCACAGACCCCACGTCTCTCCCTTTCTCTTTTGTACCCCACATTTTAGTATCTTCCATTTTTTCCTGTTTCTCTCCTCCCAGTAGACTATAACCTCTTTAAGGGTAAGAAATAGGTCTCCTTTCTCTTCGTATTCTCCAGTACTAAAAACGCTTCCTGGCACATGTTAACCATTTACTACATGTTTGTTGAATTAATGAAAGAATAAAGAAATAAATGTACTTATACTCTTTAATTCAACCAAGAAAATATAACAGTGGTCCCCTACATGTAATTTATCCCTTACAGTTCAACTTTATATAAAACTTTCTCCAAACTAGAATCACTCAACTTCTTTCCACCACTTCCTTCAAAATTCACCAACTTCAAAGGCTCCATAATTTAACCCCTCCCCTTTGATCCTTCTCTTCTGCCATCTTCCAGATTCCACATTCCTCAGGAGCAGGCTTAAGGCCTTATCTTTCTCGTATTTTAAGTGTTTGCTTAGTTCCTTTTTGTGCACGTACTATAACTAGATGGGAAAAAGTTTTTTGGTTGTTTTCTTGTTTTTAATTTATCATGCAATTTTCACAACTTCACAAGATGAATATTAATACCCAAGATTTAATAGATGAGAAGACTAAGTAACTTGCCCAAGGTCACACAACTAATGAACGATGGAGTTAACATTTTAACATAAGGCTACTGTATTCTGAAGACACGCTCTTTTTTTCCATCCCAGCATAGGGGAAAGGGGACAATTATTCTAGGCTGGATACTTACTTTATGTTCTTTCTGTAATAGATCTGTTATATTTTACAACAGGAAATATTTTTGAAACCACAGAATAGGTTCAGCAAAATAAGTGAAGCTTATCTTTGATCAGAGATAAAGGCAAAGAAACCCCGGCTTCAAATTAAAACCCCATATATGCAAATATCATTTTATGAGCCAGGACTATCTTTTCCTGAGTTTTTTAACTTTAAAGCACCAAAGCACAGTGGCTACAGAAGGAAGGTAGTCACGGAGTTGCACCACGGAATGAAATCGTATTATCACAGGCCTTAATACAACAGGCCAAATTCATTTCGAAAAAATGTACTCAAGTCTTAGACCCTGTGAAAAAACAACTCTTATTTTCAAGAACAGAAACAGCTAGGGGTTTTTTATATCTTCTTACAAGAAATTTCCATCCATTGGCTTTAAATTTTACTTTTCATTCAAAAGCACAGCATGTTTTTATATTGAAAACTTCCTAGGAAAAGGAGAGCCATTTTCTCATACTCTGAATCACGGTTTTGCTCTGACTAGGTAAACAGCATGCACCCTCAAACTCTTGCTAGAGAGAGTCACTGAAACCTTTTAGGTTAAAAGGAAATGATTGGTAAATAGCTTTTCTGAATCTGAGTTCTTCTGTAGGAAATGGAAAAACAGAGAACTTACAATTCTAACTAGTAGCATCAGACTCAAATAACAACTTTGTGGGGAAACAAGGATCGATTTGAAAGCTAGGCTCCTTCAGGTCAGACTCAGATTTTGAGGGGCCCTGTGTTTTTATAATTTTGGAGGCTCTCTACAAGAAAAAGAAGGCAAACTTACAAATGCAAATTTAATCATAAACACAAATATGTATCTAGAATAAAAAACATAAAGCATAAATTTAATAAGGCTGACAAATACGGCAAACAAAATTTTTCACCAAAATATGAAATAACATTTTTACTAACTGTCTGGGACATTTCGGTAGTGTTTCCTTTCCTATCTTTTTTAGTTGCATGCTCTTTTAAAAGACTTTTTTCCTAAAAAATAAAGATTTAAAATTATTTTCTCTATTGAGAATAAAAGTTTTTCCTTTAATTTGGCTAAAATTTGGAGTTCTTTCCAACATTAATA
Source organism: Mandrillus leucophaeus (assembly GCF_000951045.1). NCBI lineage: Eukaryota > Metazoa > Chordata > Mammalia > Primates > Cercopithecidae > Mandrillus > Mandrillus leucophaeus. Next base: position 2,122,663 of record NW_012101588.1, read on the forward strand.
GCTTAGAATAATTTATTTCAGCTTCTCAACTCATTATTGTAATGTCATGTAAATTTTTAGAATTATTGTCAAATTTGGAGAAATCTCTGTCAAGTGTTTTTCATACAGGAGCTATAAAATCTGGAAAAATATCTGCAGACTGCTGGTTTTATATATTTCAAATGTTCCTCTACTACCTACATACTGCCAATATTAGGCTCTGCAAAAAGTGTTCTTCTCATAGTACATGTCACAAGCCTGGTGAGTAGGCACCGTGGCCAGTAGGACTATCTTTGAAAGCCCCTCCTACCCCAGGATAGTTACGAAAAACTTACCTACTCAAGGAAGTGACTGCAAAGCACATAAGTAAATCTCATTGCTATGGCCTGGATGTTTGGGTTCCCTCAAGATTCCTAGGTTGAAATCCTAACCCCTAAGGTGATGGTATTAAGAGGTAGGGCATTTGGGGGGAAGATGAGGTCATGAGGCTGGGGCCCTCATGAGTGGGATTAGTGCCCTATGGAAGAGGCCTGAGAAAAACCCCTCACCTCTTCCACCACATGAGGACATAGAGAGAGAGTGCTATCTGTAACCAGGAAAGGGGCCCTCATCAGACACCAAATCTGCTGGTGCTATGATCTTGGACTTCCCAGCCTCCAGAACTGTGAGAAATAAATTTCTGTTGTTATAAGCCACCCAGTTTATGGGATTTTGCTATAGCAGCCAAAATGGACTAAGACATTCACTGAAATCAAACTAAATATATCCATAAGTCAGCTTTCCCTTAGCCTAGTCCTAAAATCCCCATGACCACTCCAGGGCCATTCAACAAGGTAAGTTAGCATGAAAAGAGACATGATTGTGGTTGAAATATTTTTCACAGACAGGCATGGTGGCTCATGCCTGTAACCCTAGCAGTTCAGGAGGCCAAGGTAGGAGGATTACTTGAGCCCAGGAGTTTGAGGCCAGCCTGGGCAACATAAGGGAGACTTTGTCTCTACAAAATAAATAATAAATAAATAAATCAGCCAGGCATGGTGGTGTGCTCCTGTGGCCCCAGATACTCAGGAGGCTGAGGTGGGAGGATTGCATGAGCCCAGGGAGTTTAAAGCTGCAGTGAACTATGATCACACCACTGTACTCAAGCCTGGGCGACAGAGCAAGACTCTGTCTCTGTGTCTCTCTCTCTCTATCTCTCTCCCTCTCTCTCTCTCTCATATAGATGGATAGATAATATATATAAAAAACACTCTATATCTATATATATTATCTATATATAGGTGATATACAATCTCTATGTTATAGATATATATCTATATATAGATATCTTAAATATATATATCTTAAAGTACTGACATCTTCCACCACCACTCGTAATCACAGCCACAGGCCGTAAACCACACTGGAGAATGGAAGCGAAGTGCAGCTCACCAGGCCCCAGTGCCAGACACTGGATTCCGGGGTTCCACGTGTGTCTGCAGAGATGCATTTGTTTCTCTCAACACTAAGGAAGACTCCCCCACTACACACTGGGAACCGGACTCAGAGCTACTCCCCAGTGGAGTGGGACCCAGGGCAGCTGCTCTTTCCACTTTCCATAGTGGCTTTTCCAGTGTTCTTTTCCTTACCATAAGAGGGGTGACACATATTCATTAAACATTTTCAGTAGATGGGATTTTTTAAATTACCTGTAGTCACATTACCTAGACACAACCATGGAAAGATTTTGGCATATTTTCATGTTTTATGGAACAAAGAAATTGAAAACATTAAATTAAACCAAATCTATTTCTCTCATTATTAAAGAAATATACATTCCCTGTCAAAAATATGAAAAGAATTTAAAAAATATTTAAAATCATCTGTATTTCTTGGCGAGGGCTGTTGTAACAAAGTGCCACAGACTGCATAGTTTAACAACAGACATTTTTTGTCTCGCAGTTCTGAAGGCCAGAAGTGCAAGATCAAGGTGTTGGCAAGGCTGGTTGGTTCCTTCTGAGGGCTGTGAGGGAAGGGTCTGTTCTACACCTCCCCGCTAGCTTCTGGTGTTTTACTGCCAATCTTTGGCATCCCTTGGTTGACAGAACATTACCCTGACCTCTCCCTTCATCTTCACATGGTGTCCTCCCAGTGTGCAAATCTGTATCCAAATTTCCCCTTCTTTTTTTTTTTTTTT
>NW_012101588.1:2124967-2128526 GCF_000951045.1 Mandrillus leucophaeus
CCCGGCTAGTTTTTTGTATTTTTTAGTAGAGACGGGGTTTCACTGTGTTCGCCAGGATGGTCTCGATCTCCTGACCTCGTGATCCGCCCGTCTCAGCCTCCCAAAGTGCTGGGATTACAGGCTTGAGCCACCGCGCCCGGCCCAAATTTCCCCTTCTTATAAGGACACTGGTTACATTGGATTTAAGGCCCACCCCACTTCAGTATGACCTCATTCTAACTTAAGTAATTAATACACGATTTCCAAATAGTCACATTCTAAGGTAGTGGGGGTTAGAACTTGAACATATGAATTTGGAAGCGGGTGGGGGGACACAGTTCAACACAGAACACCATCTCAAATCCTGTGAGGCAAAGAAAACCAACGTTAGCAAGTTATTACTAGGTCGTTTTTGAAGGTATGGCCAGAAATTTCTTTTGCTACTCTGCTCATTGAGGTTGGGGTCTGTGTCCCCATGTCTCTGAATCTGGGCAAGCTGGTGACTGCTCTGCTCAGTAATCCTTGTATTCAAGTCATGACAACCCGGGCACCAGGCAGGGGAATGAAAGAGCTTCCAGATGTTTCCAGCCCTCAGCTACCAAGTCATTTCCAGCTTGGGTCTTACAGAGCTGAGGTCACAGACACCAGGGAATAAAGACAAACCCTCCCTCCTGTGCCCTGTTGAAATTCCAGATCCACAGAACCCATGAGCATAATAAATGTATGTTGTTTGTGACGGTTAGTTTTACATCTAGACCACAAGATGCCTAAATACTTCGATAAACCTTATTCTGGGTACGTCTGTAAAGGTGTTTGGATGAGATTAACACTGGAATCATAGACTGAGTAAAGCAGGTTGCTTTCCCTAGTGTTCCTTCCCCAGTCCATTGCAGGCCAGAACAAAAGGCCTGGCAAGGTAGAACTTGGTCCCTCTGCCTGACTACTTGAGCTGGGACATCAGTCTTCTCCTGCACTCCAACTGGGGCTTACCCCATCAGTGCCCCTGGTTCTCAAGCCATTCGACTCATTCTGGAACTACACCACCAGCTTTCCTGGGTCTCCAGCTTGCAGATGGCAGATTACAGGACTTCTCATCTTCCACAATCCATAAGCCAACTCCTCGCAATAAATTGCCTATAATAAAGGTCTTATAATATATATGTTTATACACTATTGGCTCTGTTTCCGAAGGTTCCAAATATATTGTTTAAGTCAGTAATTTCAGAGGTGGGCGGAGGGCTAATTACCCAGCAATAGTTATATTGTAATATTTCTAGTCAGAAATATTTTAATTCTTATATAATTATAATTCTCACTCTTTTTTCTGTGCCTTTAAAAACATTTCTCTTACTAAAGTGAGTCACTAACTTCTTAGATCAAAAGGAAATGATAATTTCTCTGATTCTGAGATGTATTTTAAAAAATATTTAAAAAACAGTTCAGCCTCACTTCTAAACATTTGCATTATATAAACATAATGAATATACTGAGTCCAGCCATAGGTAACACAGGGACATTCACAAGTCCCAGGTGGAGGACAGTATGAACTGAAGCTTTTTGACGCAGTGGCTGCTTAGACCTTTTACTATTCTTTCCTAGTTAAAAGTCAGAGAAATCAAGTAAACATTGAAGTCTTAAAGATGCAGACAACAAGTGGGCCCAGCACCTCATGCCTGTAATCCCAGCACTTTGGGAGACTAAGGTGAAGGATTACTTGAGTCCAGGATTTCGAGAGCAGACCCTGGGCAACAAAGCGGGACTATCTCTTTGGGTAAAAAAAAAAAAAAAAAAGACATAGAAAACATGTGAGGCTCTTGGTAATGCAAATGATGAATATGATGCACTACACAGCTCTGGTTTTGAGAAAAGGGAAGTGTTTGGTTCTTCTTGGCATTGGCTGTCAACCATGTAAACAGTTTGGCCAATATTAACAGACCCTGGAGCCAAATCAGTTTCATGTGGTCATCAATCATGACATTTCTTCTGAAACATGAGGTAAAGCATGTGGTGCAAGAAATATACTTTCTGGGAAATGATGGAAACCTTAAGAGGTGCAGCTCAGGGAGCATCTTGCAGGCCAAACCGCAGTCCCTAGCCACAGAACTGACCAGACCACACGGAGGCCAAATACCTGTGTGTGGGTCCAGCATGAACAATGCTGGTCCTAAGTCCCTGTGGATCATGATCTCCTCATTACTGAGATTTTCATTTTCACTGCTCTTTCGGGTAGTAGATCTTTGAGATGTGTTAATGAAGGGACGGGAAGGTCTATGGTACTAAAAGTATATACTGTTGCCTTGAAAGACAACAGACTTAGTTGGGCATGAGGTTGTTCCCAACATTTTCCCCTGAAAACTCTGCTACATGTGGTTTCATTGTCTTCTGATCTTGGGTGGTGCAAAAAAAAAAAAAAAAGCCTATGGCCAGAGAGATTTCTGTTCCTGCATAGGAAACGTACTTTTTTCTGTCTGAATGCTCATATGGTCTATTTCTTATATCTTTGTAATGTGAAAATGTTGTCACTCTTTTTTCTTGGAATGTGGTGGATTTTTTTTTTTTTTTTTTTTTTTTTTTTGAGATGGAGTCTCGCTCTATTACCCAGGCTGGAGTACAGTGGTGCAATCTCAACTCACTGCAACCTCTACCTCCTGGGTTTGAGCAATTCTCTCCTGCCTCAGCCTCCCATGTAGCTGGGATTACAGGTGCCCGACACCACGCCTGGCTAATTTTTGTATTTTTACTAGAGACAAGGTTTCACCATGTTCGCCAGACTGGTCTCGAACTCCTGACCTCAAGCAATCTGCCTGCCTCCACCTCCCAAAGTGCTGGGTTTATGGGCTTGAGCCACTGCACCCAGCCCTGTGGTGGATTCTTCTGATCTTCATCTTCAAGTTCTTTTCAGCACAAGAAACACTTGTTTAATTAGGTCTTTGGTTGTTACTTCTATTTTCCCACAGGAATACCTAAGATTCTTGCATTGAATCATTCTTCCCTCCCCTAGATAGCTCTCATCTCCCACACCGAGTCAATACTTTTAATCCTTTTCTCTGCATTCTGGGAGCATACCTTAGGTGGTTCTTCACATCCCTCGCTTGACATTCAACAGCATTCTCTCTAATGTGGACGTGAATGTTATTATTCATCTTTAATTGCTTTTTAACCACTTATCTCTTGATATTCCCTGCCTCACACTCTGATTCAGACACATTGAACTTCTCTCAATTCCTCAACATTCTAGGGTTTTGTTTTTGTATTTATATTTGTTTTAGGAGACAGGGTCTCCCTCTGTCACCCAGGCTGCAGTACAGCGACACGATCACAGCACACCGCAGCCTCTACCTCCCAGGTTCAATTGATCCTCTGGCCTCAGCCTCCCAAGTAACTGGGACTACAGGCACGTGTCACCACACCCAGCTAATTTTTGTATTTTTTTGTAAAGATGGGGTTTCACCATGTTGCCCAGTCTGGTCTCAAACTTCTGGGCTCAAGCAATTTTCCTGCCTTGGCCTCCCAGTGTGCTGGGATTACAGGCACGAGCTACTGCACCTGGACAACATCTTGGGTTTTTTCTCACCTCTAG
>NW_012101588.1:2128576-2145421 GCF_000951045.1 Mandrillus leucophaeus
CTGATTCAGACACATTGAACTTCTCTCAATTCCTCAACATTCTAGGGTTTTGTTTTTGTATTTATATTTGTTTTAGGAGACAGGGTCTCCCTCTGTCACCCAGGCTGCAGTACAGCGACACGATCACAGCACACTGCAGCCTCTACCTCCCAGGTTCAATTGATCCTCTGGCCTCAGCCTCCCAAGTAACTGGGACTACAGGCACGTGTCACCACACCCAGCTAATTTTTGTATTTTTTTGTAAAGATGGGGTTTCACCATGTTGCCCAGTCTGGTCTCAAACTTCTGGGCTCAAGCAATTTTCCTGCCTTGGCCTCCCAGTGTGCTGGGATTACAGGCACGAGCTACTGCACCTGGACAACATCTTGGGTTTTTTCTCACCTCTAGGGCTTCACACACGGTATTCTTTGGTCATAAACGCCCTCCACCACCAAGTCATTTCATTTGGCAAACTCCTACATCTTCATATGCTCTGAGCTTCAGCTTTCATGCAGGAAGCTTGCTATGACCGCCGAGGATGGCTCAGAGTCCTTGGGCTTCTATTGTGCCCTGCCAACCCTATTATCACGCATTTCACCCTGAATTGGAAATGCCAGTTCCCTTGTCTGGTACCTCACTAGATTCTGACAGGACAAGAATTGACAATTTTATTCATCATTATATCCTCAGCCCCGAACACCACTGCTGGCATGTGGTAAGCATTAAAAAATATTTTTGCCTATAATATCAGTCTTTTTCAATCACATTCGTCTTTTTGCATCTTAAGAATTCTCTGCATGGCACTCAAAGGTGGTACCAAACAGCATCTTTAGGGATAACAACAAGTTTCATTTTTAGAGCTCTACCTTCCTCTGATTATTCAAATGTGTGTTCCCTTCCTCCTACTTGACAGCATTTTTTCATAGATTTTATGTTTCTCCTGACCTCCTCCTCCAATGAATAGAATAGATCCAGACTTGGTGCCCACCAACAGACGCACATCATGCTGACCCTGGCCTCACTTTCTATCTACCTGGGTGCCTGCCAATCTCCTCTTCAAGCTATAAAACAGACTGCAATGTCCAGCTCCCAGCTCCCTCCCATTTCCATCTACTGTGCTCCTCTAGACAGAAATGGGACATGTCCTATCCCACTGCCATGGGTATTTAGTTAGAATTGGAAGAAATTCCAACTTCAGTCAATGCCACTTTAAACCAGGAGTCCCCAGCCCTTTCAGTTTAAATGAATCCCAGGGACAAGGACATAATTTTGATAATTTTGGCAGGTGTTCTTAGAACACACTTTAGAAGTCTTATTTATGTCCTATATATTAGAGTTTCATCTTAAAGCAGCCTTGTATAGAAAATTTTGTAATCCTGTTAATGTCTTTGTTTTCTGCCTCTATAATTAAGAACTTACCTTTGACCTTTGGAGCACTGACCCTGTTTCTCTGGAGTCTTCCTCCTGAATGGGTCACTCCCCGTTTTTTCTTGAATAAACTTTTTTTTTTTTGAGACAGAGTCTCACTCTGTAGCCCAGGTGGAGTGCAATGGTGTGATCTCGGCTCACTGCAAGCTAGGCCTCCCGGGTTCACGTCATTCTCCTGCCTCAGCCTCCCGAGTAGCTGGGACTACAGGCGCCTGATACCACGTCCGGCTAATTTTTAAACTATTTAAACTGGAAAAAAATGAAACAAAATAAAGTTTAAAATAGAAAAATTAGCTGGGCATAATAGCAACTACTTGTAGTCTCAGCTATTCTGGAGGCTGAGGTGGGAGGATGACTTGAGCCCAGGAGGTTAAGACTGCAGTGAGTTATGATTCGCATCACTGCACTCCAGCCTGAGTGCCAGAGTGAGACCCTGTCGGAAAGGGAAAGGGAAGGGGAAGGGAAAGGGAAGAAGAAGGGGAAGGGGAAGGGGAGAGAAGGGGAAGGGGAGGGGAAGGGGAGGGGAAGGGGAAGGGGAGAGGAAGGGAAGGGAAGGGGAAGGGGAAAGGAAGGGAAGGGAAGGAGAAGGGAGGGGAAAGGAAAAAGAAAGAGAGAAGGGAAGGGAAGGGAAGGGAATGGAAAGAAAGGTGGACAAAGACATGCAGACTCAAGGATATTAAACTGTTTCAGAGCATGTGAGTTTTATTTTTCAAACTGGAAGGTTAGCATTAACTGACAATGGCTTTCATAAATTCAAAATTCATATTCGCTTCATCAAAATCAAGGTAATTCTACATCTATTTCTCCAGCCCCAGCTTCTCACCTTCTCAAGCTATAGGATGTTGTCATGCAAGTGCCCTACAATCGTAATATCAAAATGTTCCCCACAAGGTAGAGGAAGTAAGTTTGGGCCAAAGAGAATCAAGGCATCAGATAGAAGCAAAGGGGAATGAAGGGTACACATGCTGCCCTCATTCCAATCTCTGCCTACAGCAACGCCTAAAGCCCACCCACAATGCTGCCATTCTGAAGGCACAGGAACCACCCCATAAACTTTAAAACATGCCCTTTTGCCAAGCAAATTCAAATTAGATTTCTCCCTTATGCAACCAGGGGTTCTCACTAATACAACTGCTTTACATAATACCTATATTGCTGTAAAGTTCGGTATAAATAATTTTTATAAAATTTTTTAAATCTTATATTTACATAGTACTTCACAATTTTCTAAATTGTTACACACATTATCTCTTTTGGTGTGCAAAAGTAATTGCTTGAGATGGCTAGAACAGCATTTACTATCTATGGTTTTAAAATAACAACAATAAAATAAGACACAGAATAATTTAAATTTTGCATAAGGTCACACAGCTAGTGAGAACAAAACAGGAGATGAACTCAAAGCTTCTGACTCCAAATCCAATACTCTACACCCAGAACTCTGGTCTTCTGATTGCTATCCCAGTGCTCTATGCACCCCTTGATGGCTATGCACATTTGTTAAACATACTAGAGACTATCTTTTGAAAGGAAACCTTTCCACCATGTAAATAACTGCCTTCTAGTTGGCCTACTTTGTTTCGGTTTTGTTTTTGTTTTGAGACAGGGTCTCTTTCTCTCTGTCCCCCAGGCTAGAGTGCAATGGCACAATCTCGGCTCACTGCAACCTCTGCCGCCTGGGTTCAAGGAATTCTACTGCCTCAGCCTCCCGAATAGCTGGGATTACAGGTGCCTGCCACCATGCCTCGCTAATTTTTGTATTTTTGTAGAGATAGGGTTTCACCATGTTGGCCAGGCTGGTCTTGAACTCCTCACCTCAGGTGATCCCCGTGCCTCAGCCTCCCAAAGTGCTGGGATTACAGGCATAAGCCACCACACCAGGCTAAGTTGGCCTACTTTGTAAATGTGATTTTTAAAAATAATATATCCCTAATCAAGGGATACCCCGGCTGCAATTATTTCGATTACTGGAAACTAATGAAGAATTAGTGACACCTTGTGGCAAAAGCTTATTAATTCATGTTCTACTGCTACCCATTTTCAGAGATGTCCAAAGGCTTCATGCACTTCACTAAGAAGTTAAAACAAGAGCAAAACTTTGGAAAGAATAATCTAGGGTTGCAACTCTACCTCTGTAACTAGATTCTCTCCTCAATAACTCTACATGTGCTTCAGTCCCCTCCTCTTCACAGAATCTGTGTGACTTCAAGTTCACAGATGACTTCCAGGTTGGCAAACCCAGTGATTACTTCTCAAGTCTCATCTTTCTCAGCTTCTCAGTGATATCTGACCAGGTTGAACACACTGTTCCTGAAACCCTTGGATTTGACAAAATCAGTTTCCCTTCTCCTTTAAAATGTTGTAAAGCGGTCTAAGTGCTCATGAGTACCAAATTTATATCTCTAGTTCCACTGAACTTCAGACTCACATCTCTAACCTGCCAGTGTGACATATGTATTTGGATGTCCAATAGCATCTGTCCAAAACAAAACTCTTGGTTTCCTGCTCTTTCCAACAATTGACTGCATCGCAGTAAATAACATGATCATCCTGTCAGTTTAGTAAAGCCATAACCTTAGCAGTCATTCTGTAATCCTCCACTACTTACTATTAGTAAGTGGCAGTGAGGAGTAGGAATAAAGGGACTTAGTTCATTCTCTGAAAGCTCCCAAATGCACCCCTTCTCTCCATTTTTCCTACTATCACCCTAATTCAAGCCAGAGTCTCTCAACCTACTCAGCACCTTCCTAACTAGTATCTTACTCTTCACCTCTTACAATCCATTCTTTACATAGCAATCAATGATCTTTTTAAAACATAACTCAGATGATATCCTTTCTTAAAACCAAAATCCCCATAATCCCAACTCCTCTTCCATTCTACAGAGCCCTCCAATTTGCCCCCAGCTTCCCCAAAATCCTCTCAAAGCTCACGTCTTACCACTCTTCCCTGGCGTTCCATGTTCTAGCCACGCTGGTCTTCCTTTCGCTCCTTAAACATACAAGCTTATTCCTTCCTTAGGAACAGTGCACTAGCCACCACCCTCTGCCTGGGCGGCTCCCCCAGAACTTCACGTGGTTCACTGCTTCTTTTGTCACAAGGTCTCTAGTTAGATGTTACCTTCTCAGGCTTTTCTGCTACTTAACTGAAGGCAACCACTCATGCCCCCCACCATGACCACAAAGTTTTTTTGTTTTCACCAAAGGTTTTATCTTTCCATGAAACTTTCTTTTTTTTTCTTTTTTGGTTTATTTGCCTATTATCTATTTCCCTACAGTAGGACAAAAGCTTCGTCTATCCCAAGCTCTTACAATACTGCTCAGTACAAGGAAGGTGCTTAGTGTCTGCTGAATAATGAACTATCGTAAGTTCTCCCTTGCATTCTCTTACCGATATGGTTTGGATCTGTGTCCCCACCCAAATCTCATGCCAAAGTGTAATTCCCAATGTTGGATGTGGGCCTGGTGGGAGGTGATTGGATCATGGAGGTGTTTTTCATGAATGGTTTAGTGCCATCTACTTGATACTGTCCTCAGGATAGTGAATGAGTTCTTGCGAGATCTGGGTTTTTTTATTTTGTTTTGTTTTGTTTTCTTTGAAGCAGAGCCTCACTCCGTCACCCAGGCTGGAGTGCAGTGGCGTGATCTCAGTTCACTGCAACCTCTGCCTCCCAGGTTCAAGTGATTCTCCTGCCTCAGTCTCCCAAGTACCTGGGATTACAGGCACGTGCCACCATGCCGGCTAATTTTGGTATTTTAGTAGAGACAGGATTTCACCATGTTGGCCAAACTGGTTTCAAACTCTTGACCTCAAAGGATCTTCCCACCTCGGCCTCCCAAAGTGCTGAGATTACAGGCGTGTGCCACCGCACCGGGCCAAGATCTGATTGTTCAAAGGCATGGAGCACCTCCCCTTCTTCCTCTTGCTCCTGCTCCTGCCATGTAAGACACCTCACTCCTCCTTTGCCTTCCACCATGACTGGGAGATTCCTGAGGCCTCTCCAGAAACAGATGCCGCCATACTTCCTGTACAGCCTGCAGAACCATGAGCCAATTAAACAGCTTTTCTTTATAAATTACCCAGCCTTAGGTATTTCTTTATAGCAATGTGATAACAGACTAATACATTTACCTACACTTAAAAGCATTTCTGAAACCATAGCCTTTCACTCACTTTTTGCACACTTAAATGGAAAATATGCTGCTGCTTCTTTTCTTGGATCAATTGTATACCCCTGCTATTCACTCATTCAAAAAACTATTCTAACCAAACATTAAGTAATATGGTAGGCCTACAAATACAAATAGAAGATGATCCCTACCCTCAAGGAACTCATGGCCTAGTAGAAGCAAACATGTTAGCAAATCATATAAAAGCCATATGCAAGTATATTGGGAGAACCCACTCCCGATGTTTAACGTGGGTTCTTCTCTATTTCCTAAGTGTCTCAGCTGGGTTGAGAAATAAAGGGAAAGAGCACAAGAGAGAGAAATTTAAAGCTGGGTGTCCAGGGGAGACATCACACATCGGCAGGATGCGTGACGTTCCCCGAGCTGTAAAACCAGCAAGTTTTTATTAGTGATTTTCAAAAGGGGAGGGAGTGCACGAACAGGGTGTGGGTCACAGAGATCACATCCTTCACAAGGTAATAAAACATCACAAGGCAAATGGAGGCAGGATGAGATCACAGGACCACCGGATAAGGAGAAATTAAAATTGCTAATGAAGTTTCGGGCATGCATTGTCATTGATAACATCTTATCAGGAAACAGGGTTTGAAAGCAGATAACCTGTCTGACCACAATTTATTAGGTGGGAATTCTCCTCCACCTGATAAGCCTGGGAGCACTATAGGACACCGGGGCTTATTTCATCCCTTCGGCTTCGACCAGATGCCTTAAAAGGGGCCATCTATAGGCGTACCTTCAGGGCTCATTCTCTTTCTCAGGGATGTTCCTTGCTGAGAAAAAGAATTCAGCGGTATTTCTCCTCTTTGCTTATGAAAGAGGAGAAATATAGCTCTGTTCCGTCCAGCTCACCGTCGGCCAGTTCAAAGTTACCTCTCTTGTTCCCTGAACATCGCTGTTATCCTGTTCTTTTTTAAGATGCCCAGATTTCATATTGTTCAAACACACACACTCTACAAACAATTTGTGCAGTTGACACAATCACAGGGTCCTGGGGCGACATTCATCCTCCTCAGCTTACAAAGATGATGGGATTAAGAGATTAAAGTAAAGACAGGCATAGGAAATCACAAGGATATTCACTGGGGAAATGATAAGTGCCATGAAATCTTCACAATTTATGTTCAGCGATTACAGTAAAGACAGGTGTAAGAAATTATAAAAGTATTAATTTGGGGAACTAATAAATGTCCATGAAATCTTCACAATTTATGTTCTTCTGCCGGGGCTTCAGCCGGTCCCTCTGTTCGGGGTCCCTGACTTCCCGCAACACAAGTAAAAGATGGGGTTGTGGCTACAGTGTATATGAACCCAAGTTAGAGGCATCAGAAATGCCTTCCTGGCCAGGCACTGTGGCTCACGCCTGTAATCCCAGCACTTTGGGAGGCTGAGGCGGGTGGATCACCTGAGGTCAGGAGTTCGAGCTCAGCCTGACCAACATGGAGAAATCCTGTCTCTAGTAAAAATACAAAATTAGCTGGGTGTGGTGGCACATGCCCGTAATCCCAGCTACTTGGGAGGCTGAGACAGGAGAATTGCTTGAACTCGGGAGGCAGAGGTTGCAGTGAGCTGAGATAGCACCATTGTACTCCAGCCTGGATGACAAGCAGTGAAACTCTGTCTCAAAAAAAAAAAAAAGAAATGACTCCCTAGAGAAAACAACAGGAGCTGAGGTTTAAAAGAGGAGTAGAAGAAAAATCCAGGAAAAGAGACAAGGAAAAATCATAAAGCACAAACACAGCGTGGAAACATGATAGTTCATGCAGTGAAGGACCGCAAGCACTCAGCTCTGCTAAGAAAAAAGTACAAGACAGAAATCAGTGAGATGTGAAATTAGAAAAATACACAGTAACCATGTAGTGGCAGGCTTATAGCATAGTTTAAGAAACTTGAACTTATTAGGCAGTGGGTTATGGAGCAAGCATGGTCAAGGATGCCTTTCTCTTAGATTATTGTTTGGTTCCATAGACGATTTAATTTAGACTACATGGGGTCAGAATGACGAGGTCAAAGGCTGGTAGGAATAGGAAGGACACAAAAAAGAGGATCCAGAAGCAAGAAACACTGAGGAAGTAAAATGGACAGGACTTGGTGATTATTGGGATATGGAGAATGAGGGGAGGGGGAACAAGCAAAAGGGGCAAGAAATGGGGGATCTGGGAGTGGAAGGACAATGAACATCATAAGCTGACGCTTTCTTGCGTAAGTTCTAGAGTTCAGCAGTCAAGGGCTTAAGTCTCGGTCCTGTCACTTGCTTGCTATATGACTTTGGTAAGTTATTTCAACTTCTCTAAATTTCAGTTCCTTGCAAATTAAATGGGAATAATATCAGAATCTACCTCATTGTTAGACTGGGATTGTTATAATAACTAAACGAAATCAGGTATGTAAAGTGCTTAGCACAGTGCCTGCTAATCAGAAACACCTATTGATTAAAGAATTTTAAAATGATTATCTGACTATGTCTGTGGTCATAGATCTACCTTTCCTCTTCTTACTAGGGATGAATTGTCCATGTTTCTAGGCAAGGCCAATCCCTCAACTTACACATAAGAACCTATTCCTTTTTGCCAACATCATTCCACCAATTCTTCCCTCCATCCCACACCATCCATTCCACCCTCTCTCCTGAATCACTTCTAGAAACATATACACACACAGTCAATTCTTGTATTAAAAAATATTGAACCTGTTCTTGACTCAATTTCCCTTTAACTACCAGCCCATTTCTTTCTTCTTTCCTTAAGCCATAAATTGCTCTTCTGCCACTCTTTTCAGGATCCATTATAACTGAACTTTCTCTTCTATAACTTCATGAAAGTTGCCTTTTTTCAGATTACCAGTGACTTCTATGTTTCTAGAACCAATGTTCTTATCTTGCTTAGCACATGTATAGCATTAGATATAGCTGATTACTCCCTTCTCCTTGAAACACTTTCATTACTTAACTCCCAGGTGACCAGGCTTTCTGCATTTTCTACCATTTCTTTGACCCTCTTTTGCAGTCTCCTTTGCTGATTATTCGTCATTTTTCCAAACTCTAAATATTGGAATACTCAAGGCCTTATCTCTCTATACTCCCTTGGTAATCTTATCAAGTCTCATGGCTGTTGATTCAAAAATCCACTTCTCTAACCCAGACCAATCTCCTAAAACTATAGACTCCCATGTCCAACTGTCTACTCAACCTCTCCACTTGGATGACTAACATGCCTTCCAAGCGTGATGTGCCCCAGACCAAGCTGCTAATGCTCACTCCAATAATGGCTCCTCCCCAGCATTCCCTGTATCACTAAATGGCAACTCCATTCTTCTAGGTACTCTAGTCAACAACCTCATCATGGCCTCTAGCTACAGTCGAATAGCTTAAATTAAACCAGTCCTCTCATGGGAATAAGCATAAAAGCTGAACATTTAAAAAAGCACACATAACAAAAACTATACAGGCTGTTTGAAGGCACTGGAGAGCAACCAAGACGGTCAAGATATGAGAGCCTGGGATCCCAGGAAGAAGAGAGATGCAAAAAGTGATACAGAACTTCTCCATTGCTTTTTCTTATTAGGGCATTTGCTGAGTTTTGTGCAGGGCATTTATGGCGAGCAGAAAGCAGTGACCTGGAGGTATTGGGAACCTTTCAGATATGAGGAGATAAAAAATTGGAGTTGAAAACTGCTGACGGGACTTGAAGGGATAAGATCTCAAAGAAAGAAGGATCATAAAGAAGCCAGTCTGACATTTTGTTTGGCTTTTATCCTTGAGGTATTTGCTGAATTCTAAGCTGTAAGGGCACCGGAAATCAAGAAACCAAACAGTTGCTAAATAGTTAAAATGCTAAGTGTACATTTCAACAGTCTCACAGAGCTGGGGGTACAAAAATTGGAGTTCAAGGTTACCCAAAGATGGGGACCTGTTAAATATCGCAGATGTTCATGTTGAGAAAGAACAGAAAGGCCTAGCTCTGGGATAAGACCAAACCAGAAAATGATCAGCCCTCACAAAGTCTGAATCCCTGACTAAAGGTCATCTGAGGCTGAGCACAGGGGCTCATGCCTGTAATCTCAGCACTTTGGGAAGTTGACGCAGGTGGATCACTTGAGGTCAGGAGCTCGAGACTAGCCTGATCAACACGGTGAAACCCAGTCTTTACTAAAAAAATACAAAATTGGCCAGGCGTGGTGGTGCACACCTGTAATCCCAGCTACTTGGGAGGCTGAGACAGGAGAATTGCTTGAACCCGGGAAGTGGAGGCTGCAGTAAGCCAAGACGGCACCATTGTACTCCAGCCTGGGCAACAAGAGCAAAACTCCACCTAAAAAAAAAAAAAAGGCATCTGTTCCTACTCTAATTGCTTGCCAGAATAAAATTAAATCCTTTCTGGAAAAAAACAACATCAGCCACAGTCTCTATGCAATTTTTATTTATTTTATTTTATTTTTTATCTTTTTCGTCAGAGCCTCTATGTGATTTTTTCCTGCACAATGTCCAACATTTAATCAGAAACCTTAGGTTCATCTCTTATGCGTTTCTTTCTCTCATGTACCACGTCACGTCCAATCTGTTCTACCTTCAAAATTGAGCTGGGATCTTCCCACCACTTTTGGCCCAGATCCAGAACCAAGCTCCACCAAAAGCAAGGCAGTCTGCCCCCCGGACATGGCCTCAGCACTGACTGACCGCACCTCTCAGGCCCGAGCACCACACCTATACCAGATCCAAGCCACTCTCTCACCAGCCTTATTGGGAGCAGCTTCCTATCTGGTCTCTCTGCTTCTGCCTTCGCCCCACTTCAGTCTATTCTCAACCAAGCAACTAGAAAAAACAAATGTTTTTAATCAAACTATGTCAAGCTTCTATACAAAACCCTTTAGGGACTTTTAACCCTAGAGTAAAACCTAAAGTCCTTTCACTGACCTACAACAAGGCGCATGGCCCGGCCTCTGACTTCATCTCCGAATGCTCCTCTGCTCCACTCACTCTTACTCCCATCCCCAACATGGCTTCCTGCCTTAGAACTAGGAATTGGCTGCTTCCTTGACCTGGAATGCTGTGCCAATTAGTATCAATTTTCATTTCTTCACCTCCTTCATGTCTTTACTCAAACGTCACCTTTTCAATGAAGCCTGCTCTGAAAATTGCTAGGTCTCCCATGCCCCAGCACCTAGCCTTCTTTCCTGCTTTATTTTGCCTTAGCTATTATAATTATCTAACACACATAATGTACTCACTTTTCTTGTTTGTATGACTCCTCCACTGGAATACAAATTCTGTCAAGGCAGGAGTTTTAATCTGTTGTTTGGTTTTGTTTCTCACTGCTATATCCCCACGAACACGAGGGGAGTGGGGGTGAGGGACAAGAAAACAACAGTGCTTGGCACATACTAGATACTCACAACTATTTGTGGAATGAATCATTCAGTTTCAGATCATCCAAGAGTTGTCCAGAAAATAGTCAGATATCCAGGACTGTCATCTGAGGGAGAAGTCTAGGTTAGAGATACATCCTTTATTGCCCTGAGTATACAGGTGGTACTAGAAATCATAGATGTGAAATGGGACTGCCCTGGGAGAAAGGAGAAGAGAAACAGGTTGTGGATAAAAACTTGTACAGGCCAGGCGCGGTGGCTCACGCCTGTAATCCCAACACTTTGGGAGGCTGAGGAGGGTGGATCACGAGGTCAAGAGATCAAGATCATCCTGGCCAACATGGTGAAACCCCACCTCTACTAAAAATACAAAAGTTAGCTGGGCAGGGTGGCATGCGTCTGTAGTCCCAACTACTCAGGAGGCTGAGGCAGGAGAATCACTTGAACCAGGGAGGCGGAGGTTGCAGTGAGCCGAGATCACGCCACTGCACTGCAGCCTGGCAACAGAGTGAGACTCCATCTCAAAAAAAAAAAAAAAAACTTGTACAAGAACCTACAATGGCTATAAATTTCTTTATAAAGCCCACTGTGGCTGGTATAGCACCACTGGTTACTATCACGCACGTCCGTGTGAAGAGACCACCAAATAGGCTTTGTGTGAGCAATAAAGTTTTTTAATCACCTGGGTGCAGGCAGGGTGAGTTCAAAAAAAGCATCAGTGAAGGGAGATAGGGTGGGGCCGTTTTATAGGATTTGGGTACGTAATGGAAAATTACAGTCAAAGGGGGGTTGTTCTCTGGTGGGGAGGAGTGGGGGTCACAAGGTGCTCAGTGAGGGAGCTTTTTTGAGCCAGGATGAGCCAGGAAAAGGAATTTCACAAGGTAATGTCATCACTTAAGGCAAGAACCGGCCATTTTCACTTCTTTTGTGGTGAAATGTCATCAGTTAAGGCAAGGACCGGTCATTTTCACTTCTTTTGTGGTGGAACCTCATCAGTTAAGGCAGGAACAGGCCATTTGCACTTCTTTTGTGATTCTTCAGTTACTTCAGGCCATCTGGGCATATAGGTGCAGGTCACAGGGGATATGATGGCTTAGCTTTAGCTCAGAGGCCTGACAGTTACCTACTCAATACCCATTCTATTCTGCCCCAACATCCTTCTAACAGAATTCGTTCATCTCCTCCCTGGCCAAGCGTTTCTTGGAGGCCTGGGAAGACTGGTTAGCTGGTCTAATCCAAACATGGTGGTCTTACATATAGATCCTAAGCTTAAGTCAATATGATGTAATTCTGGTCAGCTGGGAGTTCACGAGGGGGTTTTGCTCTTCCAATAAAGACAAAAGAGAAGATACTTCTATTACTATCTTGTTGAAGCCAACAACCCAGGGGACAGAGTGGAAAGGCAGGGGAAAAAATGCGGTGTTGATAATGTGCTGAGCCCCCAAGTTAACCTCCAGGTTAACCAACCTGGGGGGTGTAAAATAATGAATTCCTTATTATTCAGGACTGTCACCTGAGGGAGACAGTCCTTATTATTTCAGCCACTTTGAATTGGTTTTTTGTTACTTGAGGGAAAAACATTTTTCTTTTTTTTTTTTTTTTTGAGACGGAGTCTCGCTCTGTCGCCCAGGCTGGAGTGCAGTGGCTGGATCTCGGCTCACTGCAAGCTCCGCCTCCCGGGTTCACGCCATTCTCCTGCCTCAGCCTCCCGAGTAGCTGGGACTACAGGCGCCCGCCACCTCGCCCGGCTAGTTTTTTTGTATTTTTAGTAGAGACGGGGTTTCACCGTGTTAGCCAGGATGGTCTCGATCTCCTGACCTCATGATCCGCCCGTCTCGGCCTCCCAAAGTGCTGGGATTACAGGCTTGAGCCACCGCGCCCGGCCAAGGGAAAAAAAACATTCTAATTAATACGCTAGTTTTTACGGTTTCCACGATGTGGTGCCAGCCTTTCCTTCTCTACATATTTCTACAACTCATCTACACAAGCCTTGCTTACAGTTTTCCAAATACACCTTGCACTTTTTGAGCCTTTGATCAAGCCATTCTGAATGCACTTCCCCCAAGAGGCTGGCCAGTTAAAATACTATCATTCATCAAACACAATTTAAATGTCACTTTCTCCTGTAGCCCTTTCAGAAATTACCTCAAAATTAAATGATCAGACCTAAAATCTTTTGGGAGTGTTTTCGCCTCTAGAATTTACCACATACCTTTATGTTGGTGTTACTTATGGAATGCCTACATCTGCCTTATGTCATAGACTTCAAAGTGGAGATTGGGTCCAGATCTTAATATAAAGGCTTACCATTTACCAGGCACAGCTCTAAGTATTAACGGTTTTAATCCTCAAGACAAAACCTAAAGAGATAAATTCTTCCATTGCCACTTTGTGGATTAGGAAAATGAAGCACAAAAACATTTAACTTGCCTGAGGTTTCGGAGCTAGTACATTGTAGAATCTGGATTCAAATCAAGACAGCAATTAGCTGAATGAAGGTGTAACTGTAAATGCAAATAACTGATCACAAGGGATACACATTCACTCACACAAGATACAAGATTTTTAACGTTGCCGATACTAAAAACAAAGCGTCTGCGTTTTTAAGCGCAGCCCCACCCCGCGATACTAGATTTATTCTTCAGAGCTGGGAGCCTGATGAAGGGGAACTATTCCTTTATATTTTTTAAGACTCAATAAATTGCCCACTTCTTTCCCAAAATGAGATGTCTGTTGGGGTGGCCCTTGTCGCTCCGTGTGCCAAAGGTCCTCCGATTGCTAAGGACACAGCGGTGAGCAGAGAAGGCAGGTGAGGAACTGCACGGACTCAGCTGCAGAGGGCGGCGGCAGCCCGCCCCTGGGGCGGGGGAAGTGGAGGTGCCGGGAGACATCAGGAAGCCCTTCCCTCCCCGGGCACGTAACAGAGCTGGGAGCCTGGCTGCCAGAGGTTTGTCATCGCGGGGGCGGCCTGGGAGCGCTGCGGCGCCGCGGCAGGAGAAACAGCCAAGGACGCCCTGGAAGAGCAGGAGCACGTGGGCGAGAATGGCGCCAACACCAGCCCTGCAAAACCACATCCCAGAGCGGGGCCCAGGACAGCCACCATTACCCCGCAGGCCTCAAGGAAGACGGTCAAGTCAGCCAAGGCCGCCTCCCTAGTCAGGAGCCTCCCAAAGCGCAGGCGCACCTACCCGGGGGGCGCGGCTGGGCGGAGTCAAGAGCCGGAAGAGCCTTGCGCCGCAGTCCTTCCCCGGAAACCCGCGGGCCGGAAGTGTCGGGAGTTCCAGCTCAGAACGCCGGGTTGCTGGGTAACCGATGAGGCCGCTGCAGCTGGTCTCTGTGGTGCTGGGAGCGAGCCCAGTGTAGCTCCCACCTCCTACGCTGGTAACCTCCCGTCCCGCCCGCTTCCCTTGTTGTCGCTTCTCCTCGCGTCGGGGAATCCTTGCCCTTGGCACTACTTACATCTCTCCGGGTCCCACGACACCTTAGCGCCTACCTGCGTCAAAGCCAAGCTCCACCGAAAGCGAGGCAGTCTGCCCCTGGACATGACTTCGGCGCTGACTGATGGCACCTCTCGGGCCCCGAGCACCTACACCTACACCAGCCGGCCCCGAGCACTGCCCTGCCAGCGCAGCCGTTACCGGGACAGCCTGACGCAGCCGTGAGTGACCAGGCCAGCCCCTGTGTGGTCCATACTTGCACCCCATCCCCGGGCCGGGGTCTGGCCCCTTCGCCCTGGCAAAAGCTACTTATATGCTGTCTTCCCTTGGCTGCACTCTGCCGAAATAAAAGTTCTGCCCTAAGGAATCTCCCGTGGTGTGGAGGAGTGAAGCAGGAAGGGGCATGGATTGGGCAGCAGCTAACTTTTAGTGATACTGAGTTGCTGCCGTGGTCCTTACCAGGTACACGAATCGGCTCATTTCACAAAGTTTGAATTGTACCAGTGTGTATTGAGGGCCAGCTACGTGCTGAGCACCTTACTGGGGGCATTCAAATACGTTTTCTTACTTAATCCACAGTGCTGTGAAGTTGGTTTTATAACTCCATTATGCAGATGAGGGAACTGCGGTGCAAGGATAATCCAACAATAGCATATCCAAAATGGGAGCCGAGTAAATCTCTTCTGCAGGCTTTGAGCAGGAGTAAGATTATTCTTCCATGCAGGACCACGTATTGGCTTTTTGTGGTGCTGGTGGTGGTGGTGGTGGTTGTTTTGAGACGGAGTTTCGCTCTTATCGCCCAGGCTGGACCGCAATGACGATCTCCGCTCACTGCAACCTCCGCCGCGCCCCCGCGCCCCTGGCCCAGGGTTCAAACGATTCTCCTGCCTTAGCCTCCCAAGTAGCTGGGACTACAGGCGCCCCTCACCACGCCCGGCTAATTTTTGTGTTTTTAGTAGAGACAGGGTTTTGCCACGTTGACCAGGCTGGTCTCAAACTCTTGGCCTCAAGTGATCCGCCCGCCTCGGCCTCCCAAAGTGCTGGGATTACAAGCGTGAGTCACTGCGCCTGGCCGGCAGATTGTGTTTTTACATCGATGAACAGTTGCAAATATTCAAACATACATAGGAAAGAAAAAAATATACAAAAGCTCTTAAAGTTCTCTTAAAGTTAAACGGTTCTCTAAAATTATTTCCATAAGCCTCAAATGTTGAATTCAGCAGACCTTTACAGGAATGCAAGTTCCATGGATGCAGGAACCTTTGCATCTTTTGTTCACCTAGTACAATGCCTGGTACATAGTAAGCACTTAATACAAATTGTCGAATTGATGATTGAATATCAACAGTGTAATTATTGATGCTTGTTTCAAACACTGTTTCTAAATTCATAATTATCTTGTTCTGACATTCTTTTGTAAGAGATGTCTATCACTGTGAGAAAACTAAAATAGAAAATTTAAATCTGAAGAGTGGTCATTTATGTTAGAAAAGGATTCAATTTAAAAATTTTCTAATCCTTCCAAAAACACTTTCTGGTGCCTTTAAGTAGTTGCTTACAAATCATTACTATCCAATCAGACCAACAAATTAGAAACAAGAATCAAGGATGGTTCTTTAGGAACAACTTTTTTGATAGTTGATTAGTATATTGAAGTAATCTGTTGATTAGTTGCTTAGTATATCTGAGTAATGCACAAGACAGAAAAATCTCAATTTTGAGAAAGTAGTATCTTACAAATCATAATCATTGATATCCTAATGGATAAAATATTAATATTTTATCCATAATTTGCTTATGGGTAAGGATAATATTCTCCTCTGATACCTTTATGAATAAAATATTTTTTAAGTGTTCAGGAGAGTAGCTGGGCATGGTGGCATGTGCCTGTAATCTCAGGTACTTCGGAGGCTGAGGCAGGAGGATCTCTTAAACCCAAAGGCAGAGGTTGCAGTGAGCCAAGATCACGCCACTGCACTCCAGCCTGGGCAACAAAGCGAAACTCTGTGTCAGGAAAAAAAAAAGTGTTCAGGAGAGTACTTGTCTTAATCCCTTTTATGTTGCTTTAACAGAGTATCTGAAACTGGATAGTCTATAAAGAGATGTATTTAGCTCACAGCTGTGCAGACTGAGAAGTACAAGAGCATGGTGCTGGCATCTGCTTGCCTTCTAGTGAGGACTTTTCTTATTGTATCATAACATGATGGAGAAGGTCAAAAGGGAAGCAGATACGTGGGAAGTGGCCAAACAGGAGGAAGTACCTCATTTTGTAACAACCCGCTTTCTTGGGAACTAGTCCTGTGAGAACTTAATCCAGTCTCTTGAGAGTAAGAGCTGCCTCACTACTGCAAGAACTGGTGCCAAGCTATTCATGAGGGATCCACCCATGATCCAAACACCTCCCACTAGGCCCCTCTTCCCAACACTGCCATATTGGAAATTAAATTTCC
>NW_012101588.1:2145901-2147657 GCF_000951045.1 Mandrillus leucophaeus
ATTTTACAAATCCTTTGGTAAAGGATGTATAGCCCTTCTAATAAAATAACATTTTAATGCAAATGAATTAAAACCTTAGAATATACCTTAGAACATTTTTTTTTTTAACTCAGATCAAATAAGGTTTAAAATCACTATAGTGGGCAGAATAATGATTCCCCAAAGATGTCCTCTTCCTCGTCCTCAGAACCTGTGAACATGCTATGTGGTAAAATGGACTTTGAGATGTGATTACATTAAGGATCTTGACATGGGAGATCTTGAGATGGGAAATTAGCCTGGCTTATCCAGGTGGACCCAGTAGAATCACAATGGAGTCTTAAAAGTAAAAGAAGAAGGCTGGGTGCGGTGGCTCACGCCTGGAATTCCAGCACTTTGGGAGGCCGAGGCGGGTGGATCACGAGGTCAGGAGGTCGAGACCATCCTGGCTAACGTGGTGAAACCCAGTCTCTACTAAAAAAAATACAAAAAAAAAAAATTAGCTGGGCATGGTGGTGGGCTCCTGTAGTCCCAGGTACAACAGAGGCTGAGGCAGGAGAATGGTGTGAACCCGGGAGGCGAAGCTTGCAGTGAGCCGAGATCATGCCACTGCATTCTAACCTGGGCAACAGAGCGAGACTCCATCTCAAAAAAAAAAAAAAAGAAAAAAAAACGTGAAAGAAGAAGGCATAGGAGTCTGAGTCATAGAAGGAGATGTGTCATTAGAAGCAAAGGTCAGAATCACACAAATGCTGACTGGAAGGCGACCACAAGCCAGGGAATGAGGGCAGTCGCTAGAGCCTGGAAAAGGCAAAGAAACATTCTCCCCAGGACCTCCAGGAGGAGTGCAGCCCTGTTGACACCCCTTTTGGACATCTGAACTGCAGAATTCTGAGAATAAATGTGTTATTTTAAGGCAACTACGTGGTTAGTAGTACCATCTAATCAAATAGGAAACACTGAAGAAGTAATGAGTTGGAATGGGAGAGTAATAATTAGTTCCATTTTGAGGTTGCCTTCCAGATAACATAGTGAGATGTCGTTGGGCAACTGGATATGCCTAGAGTTGAGAGAAGAGTTCTTGGCTACATAAAAATTGGGAGTTTTAGGTATATGGATCATAATTGAAGTCTTGAAAATGGATGAGGTCGACTAAGGACAAGAGAAGGCTGAGCCTGGAGGAAATCCTGCAGTATGGGAGGAACTACAAACAAAGGCTAAGAAAAAGGCATTAGAGAAGTAGTAGAAAAACAATCAGAAGATTATGGTGGTAACACAGAGGCCTAGGAAAGAGAATGCTTCAGTGAAGGAGTGGCCAACTGGGCCTAACACTGCCCAGAGATCAATTAATACAAGCAATGAAACATGTTAGAATGTTCAATTGTGGCTTCAATATATGACAAAAAAGCAACTTATACCCCACTCAGAATCATTTCCCATAGAATACTGTTGTTGGTGTAGGGCAATGTTTAGTTTCTTAGCTATAAACAATATACCATTTAAATAACTTTGAATGAAAATATCAACTGTTTTTGTATTTTTTACTAGCAATCATTCTGATCCCTGAAATTAATATTTTATTTTATTTATTTATCTATTTATTTTTTGAGACAAAGTCTCTCTCTGTCTCCCAGGCTGGAGTTCAGTAGCCTGATCTCAGCTCACGGCAACCTCTGCCTTCTGGGCTGAAACCATTCTCATGCCTCAGGCACCGGAGCAGCTGGGATTACAGGTGCAGGCCACCAGGTCTGGCTAATTTTGTATTTTTAGTAGAGAT
>NW_012101588.1:2148172-2159270 GCF_000951045.1 Mandrillus leucophaeus
ATTTTTTTATTACTGTAACTTTTCAATCTTTGAATCAAGCTTTTTTCAGTCCTTTAAAGAAGGCCCCTTTTCAGGTGGGCCATTTTCATATTTACTAAAGTCATACAGATTTACAATCTAAATCTAGCCCTGCCACTTACTAGCAAAGTGACCTTGGGCAGATTCCAGAGTCTGTTTCCCCTTCTGAAAAAGGAATCATAATTCCCACCTTGGCAGCTTATTGTGAATAATAAATAAATAATGTACATGAAGGACCTGGCATATAGTAAGCATTACATAAATTGTATCCATTTACCTCCTTATTTTATGGACCACACTGAAACAGAAATTTATTTTCTTAAAATATATTTATTTTAGTCTAAATCCTATTGAAAATGAGTTACTTCATAAATACCAATACTCTATTAAAATGGTTTTACAGAATTTTCTGTTTTACAGAGATGAAGAACCTATGCGTTATGGAAACATAATGTATGACAGAAGGGTAATTCGAGGCAACACTTATGCACTCCAGACAGGGCCACTGGTAAGTTAAGTTTGAATAGTCTAACACTGTGTTCTCACATTATCTGTGGGGAAGGATCAGTTTCTTTGTGTTAATTTCTAATCCATTGCAGACTAAAACATTCATAAAATGAAGATGAATTACTATAAAAATGAAGCTTTAAAAAAGACGTACAAATGGAAGCCCAGTGAGTTTCCAGGAGCTGGGGGATGAGGGGGCCAGGGAAGGAGTTATTGTTTAATGAGTGTAGAGTTTCGGTTTTGCAAGGGGAAAAGAGTTCCGGAGACAGAGGATGGTGACAGTGATAGAACAATGTGAATGTGATTAATACCACTGAATTTTATACTTAAAAATAGTTAAGGTGATAAATTTTACATTATGTGTATTTTACCACAAAAAAAGAATTAACTAAAAAAAAAAAGCCCCAATTTTTCATTAGATTCAACAGAACTCTGCCATTCTAAACATTTCTAGACTTTTACTCTCAATTTCTATACTTAAATTGTTACAGACCAGTTCAAATAGTTTATAGACACACTAGCCAGAGGCCCACATTTTGAGTAGCCCTTGTTGATTGCATCTAGATTTGTTTAGATTATCTCATACTCTAATACAATTATCATTATTTAATCAAAAAGTCTGAATTCTGCTGCTTTAATTCACTCAACAGATATTTATTGACTTTTAGGTCCTGTTATGGGTACCTAGGATACAGAGATGAGTAAGACATGGTATGATATTAAGGGTGGTGAGTTCTTGGCACAGAAATGAAATACAGGTGAATCTCTAAACTGTATATGACATATAAGTGCCTAATACAAGATGGTGATAGAGATGCTCCTCTACTTAGGATGAGGTTATGTCCCAATAAACTCACTGAACATTAAAAATGGATTTAAAACACCAAACCTGCCAAACACACCATAGCATAGCATAGCATAGCCTACCTTAAATATGCTCAGAGGCCAGGTATGGTGGCTCACGCCTGTAATCCCAGCACTTTGGGAGGCCAAGGTGGGCAGATCGCTTGAGCCAAGGTGCTTGAGACCAGCCTGGGCAAAGTGGTGAAACCCTGTCTCTACAAAAAAAAAAAAAAAAAACCCTTGTGTGGTTGTCTGTGATCCCAACTACTTGGGAGGCTGAGGCAGAAGGATTGATTGAGCTCCGGAGGACAAGGCTGCAGTGAGCTGTGATCACACCACTGCACTCCAGCCTGGGTGACAGAGGGAAACCCTGTCTCAAAAAACAAAAACAAAAAAACACAACCTAGAATGTTAAAGAATTGAGGGAAGCTCAGTGTGCCTGAATCGGAGTCTGAGGCAGGGAGTATCAAGAAATAAGTGATTAAAAAGAAGTTAAAGATGAATAATAACATTCAAATCCAATGTTGTTGAATGTCAAATGAGGCATGTGAAGAATCCACCTAAGGTATGTTCCCGGAACGAGACCCTGTCTCAAAAAAAAAGGTGCTCAGAATACTTACATTAGCCTACAGTTGGGAAAAATCATCTAACACAAAGTCTATTTTATAATAAAGTGTTGAATATCTCATATAATTTATTAAATATTAAAGTGAAAAATAGAATGGTTGTATGAGTATTCAAAGTACATTCTCTGTGGATACTTTTGTATCATCATAAAGCTGAAAAGTCATAAACCACATAAGTTGGGGAACATCTATTAGTCTGAAGCAATGGTTAACTTATTAAACATATATGTGTGTATATATATGTATGTATGTATGTATATACGCTTCAACCCTATCCTGGATCTCTTGCATTAGAACCTCCAGGGATTCCCTGCTTCTCCCACTGAGGTGGTATCAACAAGGGTGGAGCAGGAAGCTGGACTTTCACCTTCACCCAGTACCAGTGAGGTAGTAGGAGATGGCACAAGTCAGTGCCCCACTCTTTCTGGGGTGGTGCCAGCAAATCCAGTGGGTAGCTGAATTGCAGTCCTATCTGGCAGTAACAAGGTGGTATGAGGCAGTACTAGTCAATGCTGCACTCTCCAGACACCACCACCAGTGTCAACAGAGCCTAGAAAGGAGCTGAACTACCACCCCCACCTGGCACCTATGTGTTGGTACAGGTTGACCCTCTGCTTTTGTTGAGGTGGTGACAGTGGGGCCCAACAGGAAGTTGAACTTCTAACCCCACGCAGGCTTGTTCACTAAACAAAAAGGGTGACTTTCTACTGAAAAATTAAGTAGGATCCAAAGTCTTAAAATATAATACCCAAAATAGCCAAGATACAAACCAAAATCACTTATCATACAAGCATCAGGACAGTCACAACTTGCACAAGAAAAGACAATCAAGAAATGACAAAACCAAGATGACTCAGATGTGGGAATTACCTGACAAGGATTTTAAAGCAACAAACATGTTTCAATGAAAAGTGGACAATTGTAGACACTCTTGAAACAAAAAAAAATCTTAGCAAAGAAATACAAGATAAAGTGAACCAAATGGAAACTTATAGAACTGAAAAATACAGTAACTAAAATAAAAAACTCACTGGATGGACTCAGTAGTTCGTTGGAAATGATATAGGAAACAATCAATGAACTTGAAGAAAAATCAATGAAGAATGGAAGTTATCCAGCTGAACAGAGAGAAAATAGACCAAATAAATAAATAAAAAGCCTGAGAGAGCTGAAGAACAATCACAAAGATTTATATTCATGTTGTTGGAATCCTAGAAGGAGAGGAGGAAAACTAGGAGATGGAAATCTTGAATCTGTAGGCAAAAGGCCTACAGATCCAAGAAACCAAGTGACTCCCCCAAAGAGGATAAACCCAGAGAAATCTACCCGAGACAAATCAAGATCAAACTTTTGAAAATTAAAAACAAAACGTTTTGAAATCAGCCAGAAAGAAATTACGCATTAGCTAAAGGAGAACAATGATTTAAATGGCAGTGGATTTCTTACCTAAAACATGGAGACAAGAAAGTGGCACAATATTTTCCAAGTCCTTAAAGGAAAGAACTATCAAGCTCTAATTCTAATCCAGTGAAAATATTTTTCAGGAGTTCCAAAACGGCAGCATAGAAACAGGCTGGCTTCACTCCCCCTGCAAAAGAAAATCAAGAACAAATGTACAGTGCCGAGATTACCACCAGCAATATTCTAGAGGTCAAGTAGAAGGAGGAGGCGCTTCCCAGGGCTACAGAAAAGTGAAAAAGCTCCAAGAAGGTGGTAGGAGAATCAGACGTTCATGTCTGCAGTATCTCTCCTTCTAGTCTGCCTGGCACTAAGGATGTGGAGGATTGTATTAGCGTTCTCTAGAGGGACAGAACTAATGGAACAGATATATATATATATGCAGTAGAATTTATTAAGTATTAACTCACACAATCACAAGGTCCCGCAATAGGCCATCTGCAGGCTGAGGAGCAAGGAGAGCTAGTCCAGGTTCCAAAACTGAAGAACTTGGAGTTCAATGATCGAGGGCAGGAAGCATCCAGCACAGGAGAAAGATGTAGGCTGGGAGGCTAGGGCAGTCTCTCTTTTCACTTTTTTCTGCCTGCTTATATTCTAGCCACTCTGGCAGCTGATTAGATTGTGCTCACCCAGGTTAAGGGTGGGTCTGCCTTTCCAAGCCTACTGACTCAGATGATAGTCTCTTTTGGCAACACCCTGAGACACACCTAGGATCTGTACTTGGTATCCTTCAATCCAGTCAAGTTGACACTCAGTATTAACCATCACAAGGATTTATCTCTGACTTGTGATTTCTGCACTGGAAAAAGATCAAGGTGGACAACTAGTTTCCCTACCATGTTGGGTTCCCTGGCAGGAAATTCAACCCACAAGAAGCATCATGAGTTCCTGAAGAGAGAAATACCCCTGAGTACAGCCAAAGACAAAATGGGGAGGTGAGACTACCATCCCCAGCCCTGGACGCTCCGCTGTATAACTCGACCAAAGGAAACACCAAATGAGCATGGCTGTTCAGCAGCACCACACTGTAGGAGATAACATTGTACCGGTCCCCTGGGCATAGACCCCTAGCCAGTCCCACTACCAGTGTATCCCCTTTGGGACCTCCCCCATTCAGGATGGGCAGTGCTCTGATCATTTACTAGAGCCAGGAGAACCTGGCCTTAAGGCGCCACCTAGAGCCAAAAAGGAGGCAGCAATCTAGTGATAAAGGATCTCTGGCAGGGCGCAGTGCCTCATGCCTGTAATCCCAGCACTTTGGGAGGCCGAGGCAGGCAGATCGCTTGAGGTCATTAGTTCGAGACCAACCTGACCAATATGATGAAACCCCATGTCTACTAAAAATACAAAATTTAGCCAGATGTGGTGGCAGGCATCTGTAATCCCAGCTACTTGAGAGGCTGAGTCAGGAGAATCGCTTGAACCCAGGAGGCAGAGGTTGCAGTGAGCCAAGATCACACCAGTGCACTCCAGCCAGGGTGACAGAGTGAGACTCTGTCTCAAAAAAGGGGGAAAAAAAAAGGGGGTTTCTAAGAAAATATATCCAATAAAAAGCAAAAACAAGGCAGACAGAGAAGACTGGACTAAATAACCCTTCAGTGCAGAGACATAGACATACATCCACATGAAACAACAGCAAATGAGGAACCACGACCTACCTACCTGAAGGGACAAAGCAAGGAATCAGTAACTGGCACTAATGAGATGGCAGGATGTGAGCTCTCTGACCAAAAATTCAAAATAGCAGTCTTAAGGAAATTTGGTGACATCTAAGATAACACAGAAAAGCAATTTAGAAATTTGTTACAGAAATTTAACAAGGAAATTGAAATAATTTTTTGAAATCAAGCAGAAATCTTGGAGCTGAGTAATACATTTGTTGAACTGAAAAATGTATTAGAGGCTTTCAACAACAGAATGAATCAAGCAGAGGAAAAAATCAGTGAACATGAAGACAAAGACAGACTATTTGAAAATAAACAGTCTGAGGAGAGAAAAGAATGAGAAAAAACAAAGACTGCTTACAAGATATAGAAAATTACCCCAAAAGATCAAAGCTAAGAATTACCTGTGTTCAAGAGGGAATTGAGTAAGAGTAAGGAGTAGGAAGCTTGTTTTAAGAAATACTAACAGAAAACTTTCCAAAACTTGAGAAAGAGATAGATATCCAGGTACAGGAAGGTCAGAGAATACCAAACTCTTTCACCCCAAATAATACCCCATAGAATAATCAAGCTCTCAAAGGTCAAGGACAAAAAAAGAATCCCAAAAGCAGCAAGAGAAAAGAAGCAAATAACATACATGAAGCATCTCCAATCCATCTGGCAGCTGACTTCTCAATGGAAACTGTACAGGCCAGGAGGGAGTGAGATGACCAGGAGGGACTGGGGTGACATTTTCAAAGTGCTGAAAGAAAAAAAATCATCTAAGAATATTGTATCCACAAAATTATCCCTCAAATATGAAGGAGAGATAGTCTTTCCTAGACAAATAAGAGCTGAGCAAATTCAGCACCACCACGCTCATCTCACAAGAAACGTTAAAGGAAATTCTTCAGCCTGAACAACAACAACAAAAAACACTAATGTGCCAAAAGAAAACATTTGAAGGTATGAAACTTACTGGTTAAATTAAGTACATAGACAAACCTAGAATACTCTCATACTATAACTGTAGTATGCAATCCACTCGTAATTCTACTATGAGGCCCAAAAGACAACTATCAAAAACAGTAATAGCTGCAGCAACCTGTTAAGAGGTAGGTAATCGCGCCACTGCACTCCAGCCTGGGCGACAGTGCAGACTTGGTCTCAAAAAAAAAAAAAAAAAAAAGTGCAATGAGGCAACTGAAAGTTAGTATGTAGGGGAATGGAGTTAAAGTGTAGAATAATTTTTCTTTGCTTCTGTTCTTTGTGATCTAAGATAAGTTGTCATCTCTGCAAACAACTTGCTATATCTATGTTTTTTTGTAAGGCTCATGGTAACCACAATGCAAAAATCTGTAGTGGAGTCACCAAAAATTAAAAGCAATAAACTAAAATATACTACCAGATAAAGTCACTTAACACAAAGACAGACAATAAGGAAGGAAGGAGATACAAAACAACCAGAAAATAAGCAACAAAATGGTAGTAGGAAGTCCCTGCTTTATCAATAATAACACTGAATGTAAGAGGACTTGGTTCTCCAATTAAAAGGCATAGAATAGCTGATTGGGTAAAGAAACGAGACCCAACTGTATGCTCCTACAAGAAACCCACTTCACCTACAGAGACACACATAGACTGAAAGTAAAGGGATGGAAAAAGATTTTCCATGCAACTAGAAACCAAAAAAGAACATGAGTATACTTACATCAGATAAACTACAAATCAAAGACTGTAAAAAGAAACATAGTCACTCTGTAATCATAAAGTGATCCGTTCAGCCAGAGGATGTAACAATGATAAATATGCACCCAACACCAGAGCTCCCAATTATGTGAAGCAAACATGAATGGATCTAAAGGGAGAAATAGAAAGCAATGCAATAATAGTAGGAGATTTCAACAACCCATTCTCAGTAATGAATAGATAATCCAAACAGAAAGGAAAAAAAAGAGAAAGAAGGAAAAGAAAATTGGTGTTAAACTTCACACTAGACCTATTAGGACTAACTGATATCTATAGAACATTTTATCCATCCTCTGCAGAGTACACATTTTTTTCTTCAGCACATGGATCATTCTTCAGAATAGACCATATCTTAGGCCACAAAACATGTCTGCACAAATTCAAAAAAGTAGAAATTCTATCAAGTTTCTTTGCTGATCACAATGAAGTAAAACTAGAAATCAATAATAAGAGGAACCTTGGAAGCTACAAAAATACATGGAAATTAAACAGCATGCTCCTGAATGATCAGCAGGTCAACAAATGAATTAAAAAGGAAATGTTTTTATTATTTTTGTAAATATATAGATAGGATTGTGCACCCATGTATTCCAGTTAACAGCCATACTTTGAAGTTACTTTTATGCTTTGTCAAATATCTTTGTAATTATCTGACAAAGTACTAATGCAATTTTAATGAAGTTACTGATAATCAGGAAACATTATGATAAATGCCTTTATACTACCCAGGAATTGCTTTTGGAATGGCAGTTCTTGTATGCTTTAATAAATATTTTCTAAATTCTAGAAGTATTTTCTATCACTGTTAGCTCGGACAGCCTGATTCTCTAGAGCTTCAGAGACAACGGGAGGCTAAGAAGAGGGCTCTTGCCAGAAAACAAGCCCAAGAGCAGCTCAGACCACAAACACCTGAACCTGTGGAAGGCAGAAAGCATGTCGATGTGCAAACAGGTGTGTGACTGTGCCCTTGGCATTGTGTCCTCTTGGTTTACTCAGTTGTCTGTCAGTTCATTTGTGTTTGGCCTTTGTATTATTTATGCCTTTCCTGTGCTGATACTTCCCTAGTAACATGGTAGGGAAGTTCATTTATTAAAGAAATACATAGACTAGGTTGGGTGTGCTGGCTCACACCTGTAATCCCAGCACTTGGGGAGACTGAGGCGGGCAGATCGCCTGAGGTCAGGAGTTTGAAACCAGCCTGGCCAATGTGGTGAAATACCCCGTCTCTACTAAAAATACAAAAAATTAGCTGGGCATGGTGGCAGTCACATGTAATCCCAGCTACTTGGGAGGCTGAGGCAGGAGAATCACTTGAACCCGGGAGGTGGAGGTTGCAGTGAGCCGAGATCGCACCATTGCACTCCAGCCTGGGCGACAGGAGCTAAAGTCCATCTCAAAAAAAAAAAAAGAGAGAGAGAGAGAAAGAAATACATAGACTGTATACTATTATCTTAGTG
This sequence comes from Mandrillus leucophaeus, assembly GCF_000951045.1. Lineage (NCBI taxonomy): Eukaryota > Metazoa > Chordata > Mammalia > Primates > Cercopithecidae > Mandrillus > Mandrillus leucophaeus. Next base: position 2,156,474 of record NW_012101588.1, read on the forward strand.
GATATGACTGGAAGTGTGGGATGGGGTTCAAAAAAAAAAAAAAGAATTTTGGCCAAGCGTAGTGGCTCACATCTGTAATCCCAGCACTTTGGGAGGCAAGGCAGGAGGATCACTTGAGCCCAGGGGTTCGAGACCAGCCAGGGCAACATACCAAGACCCCATCTCTACAAAAACATTTTCAAATTGGTCGAGCATGGTGGTATATGCCTGTAATTCCAACTACCCAGTAGGCTAAGGCAGGAGGATTATATGTGCCCAGGATTTCAAGGCTGCAGTAAGCTATGATCACACCACTGCGCTCAGCCTGGGCAACAAATAAATAAATAAAAGAATTTTGTGACCAAACAAATTCTGTCTTAGGAGCCCTTTTCCACATATTCTGTTCTCAAACTGGGATTCTTTCTCGTAGCCCAACATGAATCACTATTCTTTTCATTAGGACTTATAGGAAAGGAGAGCAATATAATTCTACTTTGTCATTTTGTCTTTTGCGAGGAATAAACCCACTCCCATCTGAGTCATCTGCCTCTCACACCAGCCTCCTCTGTCCTCCGGTTCTGTCACTGTGCACATTCCCCAGGGCCACACAGGCACCCCTGAGGCAGGTGTCAGGATTTGCGTGCTTGTCTTGCTGTCCTCAGCTGTAGAGGTTTACCTGGTCCTATAGGGTCTAGCTGTATTGTTGACAGAATCTTGGTCATCAGACAGTGCTTGGTGTTTTCCTTGGACCACTGTCACTACTTAAGGTTCACTTTGTACCCTTCCAAGATGGTGAGTGGATCCATCAGGATTATTTCTGCATGGTAAAAGCAAAAGGGACCATTCCATGCTTTAACACTGCCTTTACGCCAAGTCTAGAATGTGTGTATGGCTGTCATTAGCCAAAGAGCTAAGTTTTCATGTTTCTTTATACCATCAGAATATTAAGTGATATAATAGCAGCCAGCTTTTTTTGGATATTTCCTCAGAGACTGAACCAGGTCCTTTATCTGTGTATTTCCTTCATTATTACAAAGATTCTGTGTGACAGGTAGTTATAGCCCATTTTCCAGATGAAGAAACTGAGGCCCAGAGAGGACATGACTTGGCCAAGTCCTGTGCCCAACATCTGACTCTAGTGCTCATGTTCTTTGCTTGATACCACATTACCCTTGCCTCATATAAATTACTCCTAACATGAAATTTGTTTTCATACATCTGTTTATAATCTGTAGTGTAGAGGGAACATCAAATAAGCCGGTGACTTGGTACATTATTTTTTTAAATATCCAGGAATTTTCAAATCTTTATATGTTTACTGTCTTAGGACTCAAATATATATATGTGTATTACTGACTTTTTATCCACTGTTGTACTCTGCATCTTATACACATCTATGGTCTCATGTTCTTCTTCAGTTCTATTTTCAAATACAAAGCTCAGTGCTTTCTAGACATTCAGTAAATGTTCTAGCCTGACTAACTCTATCTATGGTCTTCCAAATATTTAAAAACTCTTAGTTCAGTATGTGAAGTAAGCCCCATATTTGAACACTTTTATTCTAATACTTATTTTCTGATTCATTTAAATATGTTTTGAAAGAGCTAAAATTTCAAATACGCATATATGCTTGAAATAGACCAGAACTTTTTTTCTTAGAGACAGAGTCTCATTGTGTTGCGCAGGCTGCAGTACGGTGACACGATCTTGGATCACTGCAACCTCCACCTCCCAGGTTCAAGCAATTCTCCCACCTCAGCCTCCCAAGTGACTGGGACCACAGGCACGCACCACCACACCCAGCTAATTTTTGTATTTTTTGTAGAGATGGGGTTTCGCCATGTTGGACAGGCTGGTCTCAAACTCCTGGCCTCAAGTAATGCACCCTCCTCGGCCTCCTAAAGTGCTGGGATTATGGGCATAAACTACTGTGCCTGGCCTTAGACCAGAATTTTAAACTCAATGTATATGATGATTCTTCTTAGAATTATACCTTGAAGAAATTGCTGATCGCATAATAGAAGTTGATATGGAATGCCAAACAGATGCATTTTTGGACAGACCACCAACACCACTCTTTATTCCTGCCAAAACTGGCAAAGATGTGGCCACCCAGATACTAGAAGGAGAGGTACAGTATATCCTGTGGGTTCCCTCTATAATCTTTATAAATGAGGTAAAGTTAGGTGTAGATAATGCTTAATATGAACAAGAGCCACTTCACAATCAGATTCTACTTCTTGGATTTCTTTCCAGATATTATCTATAATGGTTTTATCATATAGTACTCAGAAATGTTTTAAAATACCATGTTCTGATTTCTTTGCCAATTAAAAACAAAATCATTTAAAATATTTTTAGAATATTTCCACATTTGATTTTTGTTTGTTTATATGCTTGCTTAATGTATGTATATAAGATAGATTTGTACTAAATAAGGAAAAATAATATCCCTGGTATAAAAGATTCCACAATTAGTTGCTTGTGGATTATATAACTTTTGTAAAGATACTCTCTCATTTAAAAAAAATTTTAATAATTACATTTTTCTATCAGTGTGGAATGCATAAATGGGCCTGTTTATGAAATTGAAGAAGAGAAGGCAATGATTATGTTCATAATGACCTAAATGAGTTTTAACACTTGTGGGAACTTGAAAGAACTGTCATTGAAATTGGGAAATAAAATAAATCTTCAGAAGCTATCTGAAAGTTATATTTGCCTAGAAATCCTAGCAATGAATCACCAAAATATCTATTATTCTTATTTGTTCGTTCATCAAACTGTTATTTAAAAATAAATAAAAACAACGGCCGGG
>NW_012101588.1:2159364-2190117 GCF_000951045.1 Mandrillus leucophaeus
CTAGCCGGGCGAGGTGGCGGGCGCCTGTAGTCCCAGCTACTCGGGAGGCTGAGGCAGGAGAATGGCGTGAACCCGGGAGGGGGAGCTTGCAGTGAGCTGAGATCCGGCCACTGCACTCCAGCCTGGGCGACAGAGCAAGACTCCATCTCAAAATAAATAAATAAATAAAAATCAAACAGAGAAGGCAAAGAATAAGACAGACAAGGATATTCCTCTTCAGTGTCAGGGTTCATTTTGATGAATGCATACATTTTTTTCATAACTTTGACTTAACAGATTTTTGCCTGTAAACAAAATGTTGTTGATTTTGAGGATTAGGAACCATAAATAAAGCACCAGCACAGTGTCTGGCACACAGGAGACACTTAATAAATAATATCTTGTTATTGCTATTCATTATATTTTTGTTGAGCATTTGATTCGTAATTAAAATTTTAAGTTTGCTTTATTTTGTATGTTTAAGCTCTTTGACTTTGATCTTGAAGTTAAACCAGTGTTAGAAGTTTTGGTGGGGAAGATAATTGAGCAGTCTCTTCTGGAAGTAATGGAAGAAGAAGAGCTGGCTAACCTGCGGGCCAGTCAGCGTGAGTATGAAGAACTACGGAATAGTGAACGTGCTGAAGTTCAACGACTTGAAGAGCAAGAGAGGCGACACCGAGAAGAAAAAGTATATATAATTGTATTTTTCTTTCTTAGGCAGTCTTTTAGCTAGTTAGCATATTATGTTCAAAATTACATGTGATAATATATCATAAATCTAAAGATCTTTGGGAATATATTAGAAAAAGATCTATAATATTTTTGCTCAGGTCTCTTCTATAGATCAGAGATCTTTCGTGGACTGAATTCCATCTTTTAAACTCCAGCTTACATAAATATACCTAAAGTGAGTTTCCAAAAGTTTCTAAATAAAGTGAAAGTTCCTAGGTTACATGTGTCCCAGTTGAAGACTCTTAAACATCAGCAGTGCTAAAGAAAGAAAGACATATGTTGGTTTGCCGTAAGTTAGTGGCAGAAAGATGGAAGGAAGGAAAAAGTAAGTGTATTGGAGAGAGACTGTGGGTAAGAAACAGGGCATCTGGATAGAATTCTGATTCTTTTTCTCGGTGACCAGGCCCTTCTTTATACCCTTAGTGACACACCAGACTGATTTGGGTTCTTATAGAATATTTTTCAGATTCAGGATTTTTAGAATCTTCAATAAGGAAAGGTTTACAATCCAGTTTTTTTAAATGTGCCGGTAGCCTACAGTTAGGAAGCACTAGAATAGATAGTCTTTCTGGTTCTGGCAATAACTGTCAGACTTTGTTGTATACTGATGAACAATTATAAAGTAGTATCTTAATACCTAAAACAGTTCAGAAAAAATTCCCAAGGGGCCTAACTTACTATGCTATGAAAAATAGCGTAATTGTTGGGAAATCCTACTCAATTCCTATCAAATGGACTTTAATTCCAAGATGAATACTTAGTTGTGTAAAGACCATAGGGCTTACAATAAGGATTGTGCAAAAATAAGATTTTATTTACAAATATAAAATAAATTGTGACAAAATAAACTTTGTTGAAATGAGTCATGAAATCTTTATCAAAAAATATTTGTTTATTCACTATTTGGAAATATATTACGGAAAACTGGATACAGGAATCACCTAGATTTATATTTGTTTAGAGTTTAAATATAGATTTAATTAGAAAATATATTAATGCTCCCACTTCCACGTGAGAGTAGAGAACAGGATTCATCAGCTTTATAAATATTACATGGTCTAAAGGAAGCAACAGCAAAAAATAAGAGGCTTTCATAATCTTCAGAACCATTCAGCTTTACAAATTCAGGGAATTGTTACAAATGAACTCATTCACTGGCCCACTGGTAATTTGTCTTACCAGTAATATTTCATGATAATATTATTTTAAAATACATATAGTGGTGATTATCTTTTTGCTACCATCTATACTGTCAAGCATGTGTGTCTTGAAATTATTTTACTTGAAATGAATAGTAAGGTTTTTACCTTAAATTCCATCTTTTATAACTTCCTGAATTCAGTACCCACTAGCTGTTGAAATTTGTTAAAATTTTGATGAAAAATATGGACCTTTAATAGATAGACACCTCGCTGCCCATTTTTTGATAAGTCTGGATTCTTCTACTTATTAACTTCACTAGATTCAGTACTTGGGGAGGGCATAAGAGCTACATAACCACCTATGTTGTTTTGGCAGGAACGGCGTAAGAAACAGCAGTGGGAAATAGTGCACAAGCACAATGAGACATCACAAAAAATCGCCGCCCGAGCATTTGCACAGCGTTACCTGGCTGACCTTCTCCCGTCTGTTTTTGGCAGCCTCAGGGATAGTGGCTACTTTTATGATCCCATTGAAAGAGGTTTGTAGATATTTTTGTTAGATTAATTCTGTTGTAATAAGCATCCTCTTAATGGTTCAAATTTATGTTATGTCCATTTTTATTTTGAATTGGAATCTTTCTATTTCTGATACAAAGTCAATTTTAGTTGTTTAAAGTAAGTACAGTTGTTAATGAGATGTGTATTTTGAAGATCTTGATTTAAGGATATTAGTGTTTGTTTATTGAGAAGCAACATTTGTATAGTAGAAAGAAATATGGACTTGGTATTGAAAACTTGAGTTTGGGTTGCAGCTTTATCATTAGCTAGCTTGATGACCTCCAGTTTCTCCATGTGTGAAATGAGGATTTTTTTTTTTTTTTTTGAGACGGATTCTCACTCTTTTGCCGAGGCTGGAGTACAGTGGCGCGATCTTGGCTCACTGCAACCTCCGCCTCCCAAGTTCAAGCAATTCTTCCTGCCTCGGCCTCCCGAGTAGCTGGGATTACAGGCACCTGCTACCACGCCCAGCTAATTTTTGTGTTTTTCAGTAGAGACGGGGTTTCGCCATGTTGACCAGGCTGGTCCTGACCTCAAGTGATCCGCTTGCCTTGGCCTCCCAAAGGGCTGGGATTATAGGCGTGAGCCACTGTGCCCAACCTGAAATGAGGATTATTTAGGAGTTAAGTCATAAGATATATGAAACGTGTAAACTGTAAAGTCCTATGTATGCGTAAGTAGTTGTTACTAACTTTTTCTCAGTTGACTTATTCCAATCAAAAACCCTTTGAGGGCAACTATCAAGGTCATTTATTCGTTTAATTAGGCTCTTACCCTGTTCCAGGCAATGTTTGGTATTGGAGAAAAGGAAGGATCCCTGGTCTCTGCCATTAGGGAACCAATAGCCTGATAGCTGTCTGTCTGTATCCCCTCAAAGTCCACGGTCCTAGCTGCTCAGCCAGTGGAAAGGAAGAGTTGCATGTCCTCACCACCACCCACCTTCCTCAGGGTGAAAAGCACGTACATCCACCGTGCTTGGTGTAGAGGTCCTATTTTGTTGGACAGTAGTATTTTGGGACACGTGTTAGTAATGTTAATTTTCACTGATTACATATTCAATTTAATACAAAGAGGTGAGATCACAGACACATATTATTAACATATAGTATTTTTCATAGGTGATATCATTTGATACTCCCAATAACCCTGTAGGATAGGCAGGTCAGATAGAATTCCCATTTTTTCGGAAATAGAAACTGAAGCTCAGAGAAGTTGAATGCCTTGCTCCCAACTCCTCAGGCAGTGGAAATATTAGGCCTCAAACTGACTTGGAACTCAGACTCCAAGTCCAGTGTTCATTCTCGGCTACCATCCTGCTGTCCTGGGCTCTAGCTTGGACTCTGTTAGCCAGAGAGACAAGTAGCCTTTTTTCTATCACTGATTGCCAAAAAAGTAAGTTATAGATCATATAAAAGCTTGCAAATGAAATTCATACCTGAGATTAAAATTATTTATAGTAGTGAATATAATATTCTATCACACTCTCCATTTCATCCTATTGAAAAATAAAATTAGATGCCTGCCCCAAAAAATGCTGTTTTGAAACTTTAAAATGTATATTGTAATAGATCATATTTTTAAAATGCTTACACAGTGGATTTCAGTTTGAACAAACTTAATACTGATGGAAACACCTAGTTTCTGACCTATTTCTAGATGGCTGCCTCCCCAAATGCCCTCTCACCTGCGTTCTCTGAGTCTGATCAGCTTCCTTCCATTAGGCCCTGGCCTTTAGGTGGAGACTTTCTTTTACTGGCATTGCTCAATTCCAGATTTGCATTGCATTTGGATTGGAGTTCTCCCAAACCCACATCCTCCCCCTGCCTCCCTGATCCATCTCAGATTGCACCTACAAAGGAAACTCCAAATGCCTTGACTCCAAGGAAGGCCTCATAGTTCTTAAAATATTGGGACAGGTGCGGTGGCTCACACCTGTAATCCTAGCACTTTGGGAGGCCAAGGCGAGTGGGTCACGAGGTCAGGAGATTGAGACCATCCTGGCCAACATGGTGAAACCCCATCTCTACTAAAAATACAAAAATTAGCCAGGCGTAGTGGCGTGCGCCTATAGTCCCAGCTACTCAGAAGGCTGAGGCAGAGGAATCACTTGAACCCGGGAAGCGGAGGTTGCAGTAAGCAGAGATCGTACCACTGCACTCCAGCCTGGGCGACAGAGCGAGACTCTCTCAAAAAAAAAAAAAATCACTTATGCAACAGAAAGGAAACTGACCAGAACATATATAAGGAATATGGCAAGTTATGCTGTATGAGTCTACTTAACATTTTATATTAAGAAACTAATGTTGATGAGTCTATTACATTAGGAGAAAAGCACATTATTCCTCTGACGATACATAAAAATCAATGAATTCTTTTATTACAGATATTGAGATAGGATTTCTTCCATGGCTAATGAATGAAGTTGAAAAAACCATGGAATATAGCATGGTGGGAAGAATAGTGCTTGACAGTAAGTTATTTTATCCAAAAATTCATCTCTAAAATTTTTAGTAGAAAGAATAAATTGAATAATTGAAAGATTAATTTCACAGTTCTAATACTTAAACTTTTAGTATATCAATTGTATTAATAGAAGTGCAAATTTTTACCCTCAATATTATTTTTGGCTCTTTTATAATTTGATATCTATTAATATCTTCTGTCTTTACTTCATAAATGATATTCTGTTAAAACAGTATAATTTATATTTAATGCATTAAGTGTGAAGTTAAGTATGCTGACTTCAAAAAAAAGGTTATGACATAGGAAAGGGATGAGGCTTCGTGAAGGTTTTGTAATCATCTATAAGTCAGCACTATAACTCCTAAAATATACCATAATATGAAAATCATAATGATGTCTGGACACTTTTCAGTGTTGATCCGTGACGTGGTTGAAAAGAGACTGTATATGTATGAGCATAAGGAAGAAACACATCGGTCTCCAGAACCAGAGGATGAGCCTGGTGGTCCTGGAGCAGTGACAGAGTCACTGGAGGCCTCTGAATTCCCGGAGCACAGCATGTCACAGACGCAGGGGCTGCTCTTAGATGGAGACTACGTACAAAGAACAACATATGACAGAAGGTCATCCCAGGAAAGGAAGTTGATGGAAGAGACAGAGCTAGTAGAGCAGGATGAAGAATCAGCAATGAGGAAGTCCTTAGAGGAGGAAGACTTGTCATAGGAGGGGAGCTTCGAAGTCATGAAACCAATCAACAGCCAAGTCAGCAAGCAACCAGGTAATGATGCGCGAGTCCCCTCAGGTTATAGAAATTATGTTGTATTTAGTCAATGTGTCTTTTTTCTAATGGACTGGGCCAATCAAATGTGATAAAATAAAGCTAATTTGAAAATGAAACTAATTGAATTCATTTATTTAATAGAATATTCAAAGGCTACATTGTAATTCTAATGAGAATTATATTTAATTACTAGCTTTCTATTACCATTATATGTAACCAGCAAATATATTTTTCCTTAGTCCTTCTAATTTTACGGGTTAGTTTTTTTTAGTACATACGATATTTAATGTTCAATATCAGTGCTGTCAGCCATTTAGCTTTTCTTCTCTATAGGAAAACTATTTCACCTACTATAAGAGAGAATGCCTAGCCAGGCGTGGTGACTCACACCTGTAATCCCAGCACTTTGGGAGGCTGAGGCGGGCAGATCACCTGAGGTCGGGAGTTTGAGACCAGCCTGACCAACAAGGAGAAACTCCATCTCTGCTAAAAATACAAAATTAGCCGGGCGTGGTGGCGTGTGCCTGTAATCCCAGCTACTCGGGAGGCTGAGGCAGGAGAATCGCTTGAACCTGGGGCGGAGGTTATGGTGAGCTGAGTTTGCACCATTGCACTCCAGCTTGGGCAACAAGAGAAAAACTCTGTCTCAAAAAAAAAAAGAAGAGAGGATGCCTAAACGTTGTGCTACTGAAAGCTGCAGTGCTCCCTTCCTGCAAGGACCAGCTTCAATATTCAAGTAAGGCTTAAGGAATTCAGTGGATTAGTAATATGCTCTCATCTATTTTTTCACATTCCTGCTATTAAAAAATTTCAGGCAATGCCAATAAAGCAAAAATCTCTGTTTGCCCTTATACAGTCTCACTCCCCTCCTCGAAGGCAGATCACTGTTACCAGTTAGGTATGAACCATCTAGGCCTTTTTTGAGATACTCCTATACAAATGTATTTGAAAATCTAGAAATATATAGCTTGATTTTCTTTATATAAATATAAACATTATTTGCATATTTTATTTTTCACTTAAGAGAATGTCTTAGATCTTTCAAGGTTAGCAGGCATCCATCTCTTATCTTTTTAAAATATGGTTAAGGTATTACATATTATGACTGTGCTGTAGCATAGGGAATTAACATTTGACTTTTTAATCTGAATGTGTTAGAGAATTTACCTGCAGTATTAAAATCACAGATTATTTTCTCTCCAAAGCCTTGCTAATCGTAAGCAGTAACTGAAGTCTTCGGAGCCTTTAGATAGATAGAGCCTATTTTTCTTTTTACTTATTTTTATTTTTATTTTTTTGAGACAAGGTCTCACTCTGATACCCAGGCTGGAGAGCAGCAGCACCATCACAGCTCACTGCAGCCTTGACCCCCAGGCTCAGGTGATCTTCTCACCTCAGCCTTCCAGGTAGCTGGGACTACAGGCTTGCACCACCACGTCTGGCTAGTTACTGTATTTTTTGTAGAGATGGGCTCTTGCTGTGTTGCCCAGGCTGGTCTCCAACTCCTGGGCTCAAGTGATCTGCCTGCCTTGGGCTCCCAAAGTGCTAGGATTACAGGCATGAGCCACCGCACCTGGCTGAGTCTGTTTTTCTCAGAAGACTTATAAATATATAAAAGTAGTGATTTAAAATAACTTATAATTATTAACCCATTTACCTTAATTTCTTTTAAGTTAGGTACCAAGAATGTATCCACATTTAAAAACTTTTAAAAAGAATGTACCCATTTTCCCATATGGTATTTCACTATAACATTTAAGCCTCATGGCAACCTTCTGAAGCATGCATGACAATATTTGTATTTATTTTAGTTTCTAATCCTTAATTCGATCAGCCAGCAAACATTAGCTGAGTGCCTGCTCTGCCTTGGGAATGAGGCTGCAGATACAGCAGTGAACAGTCATGAATACTTCATGTTTTTTACAGCCTAGCAGTGGAGCTAAGTGAAGTAAATGATGTAAATAAAGAAACCAAAGCTCAGGGATTTTAAGTGATTTGCAGTAGGTGACAAGCCTAGTAGGGAGTAGGACTAAAGCTGGAACCCAAATCTCCTTACTTCTAATCTAGTATACTTTCTTCTAATAACTTGCTGTCTTTGTGAGGTACAAAGAATAATTTAAAATAAATTATTGCATTAAAAGCATTTAAAACATTAGAGTCACACCTGTTATCCATCACTGGGCTGGTTCCATCTTGTTAAACAGTCTTTATGATCACCCAAAAATTTATAAGGTATTAGTTTTGACAAGAAGACCAAAAATTTTTAATTAGGGCTATTGCTGATTATTATTGTTATTACCAATTTAAAAATATCTGTAACTAGTTTTTAGAAACCTTAAAATTGGGCCAGGCACGGTGGCTTACGCCTGTAATCCCAGCACTTTGGGAGGCTGAGGTGGGCGGATCACAAGGTCAGGAGATCAAGACCATCATGGCCAACATGGTGAAACCCTGTCTCTACTAAAAATACAAAAGTTAGCCAGGCGTGGTGGCGGGCATCTGTAGTCCCAGCTACTCGGGAGGCTGAGGCATGAGAATCACTTGAACCCGGTAGGTGGAGGTTGCAGTTAGTCGAGATCGCGTCACTGCACTCCATTCTGGGAGACAGAGCGAGACTCCTTCTCAAAAAAAAAAAAACTTTAAAATTGATTTGAGATGGATTATCTTTCATAATCCTCTAATTCCCCTTTAGAATGATCCAGTCCATTAAACACTTTGCAGATGCCAGACCTATGCTCTATAAATCCATAAATTAATTCAATGTATTAAAAGAAGTAGATATCTATAAACCCCACACTGAATGGGTTAAGCTTAATTGCAATCCTAGTCCATCCTAGAGAGAAACCAAAATAATTGAGAGGTTAGGGCATTGTCGCTGTGAGAAAGCTTAGAGATAACACATTATATGTTATCTGGAGAAAAGAATGTTAAATGGAAACAAAGTTTATGAAGAATTTCTTCAAGTACCTGAAGGATTTTATGGGAAATTACAAGATAGCATACTTAGGTTCCATATGTCTAGATGACTTTTCATAACTAAGCAACTTTTGCAAATGGTTTGGGAACATAAAACTCAGGATGGAAGAAAATGGGTACCATTAACATTTGGATGGTTATGGGACCATCATAACATATGCAAAATGCTGGCTCCCCAACTATGACCCTCAGTATGACTTTTAAAGGAATTATAAGCTCCAAATACTTTTTGGAGTATAAAAAGTACTTGACTTTTTCACACATTTGCTAATACCCTTCTCATAAGTTTTATTTCTTTCTGATGTTTTGGCTAACACTGAGCTAACAGAAGCTAAATAATAATAAAATGAAGGACAGATAGTAAATATATTGAAATTGTCATTCCTGGCTGGGTGCAGTGGCTCACGCCTGTAATCCAAGCACTTTGAGAGGCCGAGGCAGGCAGATCATGAGGTCAGGAGATCAAGACTATCCTGGCCAACATGGTGAAACCCCGTCTCTACTAAAAATACAAAAATTAGCTGGGTGTGGTGACACATGCCTATAATCCCAGCTACTCGGGAGGCTGAGGCATGAGAATCACTTGAACCCAGGAGGCGGGGGTTGCAGTGAGCCAAGATTGTGCCCCTGCACTCCAGCCTGGTGACAGAGCAAGACTTCGTCTCAAAAAAAAAAAGAAAGGAAAAAAGAATAAAAAAGAAATTGTCATTCCTGACATAAATTCCCATATCACTAAAATAGATCAGAGAGGTAGAATGTAATCTTCTCTAGCATAGGCATCATTGCATTTAGGCCATCTGAGGGCTACGAGCATGGCCTGCGAAGTCACTCTGAGCAACACAAGGTGGAGTTTGAAAGCAGATTCAAAGCCAGACCACTGGGCTTGAGTTATGGTAGATGCTTAGTCAATAACATTGTTGAACAGTTCTCATTATTAGAAATGTCTTTCATACTGATTCAAAACCTGTAACTGAAAGATATGAGTGAAAAGATAAGCTAATAGCATTATAGGCTTGCTTATAATCAAGTGTTAAAGAGTTTAAAATTTTAGGATAAAAATATTTCAGGTATAAGATGCCATTCAAGCAATTTTAACTTCTTTTTGGAAAGAGAGTTTAAAATGAATGAATTTTTATCACTATATTCATTTATAATTTTTATAAATATGAACATTTTTGTGATAATTGTATGTTGTCTTTTAACATTTTAGATTATAACCACTAGGTGTCAGTAAAACCCTAAGATAAGGTTGACTTGCTGCCAACTTCATACATAATTTCGTGACCGTAAAAGACCTTGGTGAGCACAGTTCGAAAATATATTGTATTCCTTGGAATCTTCTAGACTCTCAATGAATATTTTATCTCACCCTAAAGTTATCTGTCAGCTCTGTAGGGGTGCCAGACTCTTAAAATGTTCATTTTAGAGTGGACTTTAGTTGTCACATACTTTAGTATCTAATTCAGGATCCTTAACAGATGGTCAGTTAGTCTTTGTTTCATCACTTTAAGGATGAGGTTTTCATGTTATGAGCTGCTCTAGATAGCAATTCTGTCTTATTTGGTTTTGTCTCCACGGGCCTGGGCTATGATAGATGCTTAGTCAATAACATTGTTGGACAGTTCTCATTATTAGAAATTTCTTTCATACTGATTCAAAACCTGTCCTATTATAACCTTTGCTTATTGGTCATAATCATGAGGGCATGATTATGGTAGAGGCAGACAAAATAATTTTATTGCCGTATCAGCCCTATCATGTACCCCAATAAATTTTTCTTTATCCCCCCCACCAAGTTTTTTTTCTCCCAATGAGATTCACCAGTCTTCCCAATTATTCATCATGTGGCACAGTTTCAGAACTTGCCCACTCACCAGCCTGGTCACTGTTACCTTGAAATGGCTATTTGGTCAAAGTTTCTCTTAAAACATGTTTCCCAGAATTAGGTAGACAACTCTGGGTGTAATCTGACTCGGCAATCACCCATCACCAAATCACTTTCTCTAAACTCAAATACCTAAAAATCATATCTTCCAGGACATCGGTGAGAAAAAGCCAAAATGAGTTTTGAGCAGCTACAATGTCATGAAGTCAACATACTTTGCAGTGGACCCTGTAAGCCTATCCTAACATGTTGCTAACCAACTAGGCTATTTCATTATTGACCCTACAACATGTTAGAAGTAACATTAACCAGGGAAGTGGGACTGCTGTGGGAAAACTCATAGCACTAACATAAGAGAAATGGCAGGAAAAAATAGGTAACTCAAAAAGTATAGCAGTCAGGAGCAAAAATTGAGTATTCTTCAGCATGTCCTGACTACACCTTTATATTAAAGTACAATACAGAAATTAATGTGTATGGACAAAACACCTCTAGAATGGTGGAATAAGGATCTCTGAAAATCTGTTCCTCCATAAAAGCAATGTGAATGCAGGCCAGAGTTGCCAAAATCAGTATTTTCAGAACTCTGGAAATTAACCAAAGGCTTGCAACAATGAGAAACATTAATTAAAGAAAAATGATTGAATCTTAGTAAGAACAGTAAACTTCATGGCATTTTAACTTGACCTGTTTCCATCCCGCTCTTCCCAGCTCCACCGTAGCCTTGAAAGCCAGTAACCAAGAAACAGAAGCTTAGGAGCTATTGAAAGGGGCATAAAGGCTTGGTGCCTCCCCACCCCCACAATAAAACCTCATCTCCAGACAGTTGTCACTACTTGGCATCTGTGGCAGCTCTCTGGGAAAGCCCATTTACAGGACATGTCTTTATTTAACCTGACTCAGAGCTTTCTCAGTGACAAAAGTCCTGACATCAAAGCATTAAGAACAAAAAGCAGCAGCAATTGTTTAACATCACAGCTGCCTGAGGTAGAGCAAATAAGAGACTGGCAAAAAAAATGAAAATCTTGAGAGTGCAGTGTTGATAAGGGGCTTTGAAAAGCTTTGACATTTGCTGGGTGCTGTTTCTCATGCCTGTAATCCCAGCACTTTGGTAGGCCAAGGCGGGTAAATCACAAGCTCAGGAGTTCAAGACCAGCCTGGCCAACATAATGAAACCCCATCTCTACTAAAAATAAAAAATAAATAAATTAGCAAGGCATAGCAGCAGGAACCTGTAATCCCAACTACTCAGGAGGCTGAGGCAGAAGAATCACTTGAACCCAGGAGGCAGAGGTTGCAGTGAGCCAAGATTGCGCCACTGCACTCCAGCCTAGGTGACAGACTGAGACTCCATCTCAAAAATAAGAAAAGCTTTGACATTCTTGGGAAACTATACATAGGTACATGTGTAGGACTCCATGCATGCCCAGAAAAGAGCTGAGAAGGCCTGAATCACTCACTTCTGACTGACCTTAAGGATCTGCACAACCAGAAATTGAAAGCTAAGACAGAGTTATAAACTGCCAAAATAGTAAAGGCATGCCCAACACATACAGAGCCCCTCAGCAAAGGATGGAAAACTTACTGGTTCAGGGCATTTAAGGAAATCTCTAATCATTAGCTGATTGCTAAGCTAACTAAGCAGAGACTTCAGTGACCACACGCAACAAAGAATACAAATGTTACAAAATTTTTCCAGAGAAGTCGTTAAACAAAAAATAACAAAACAGCAACAAAAAACCCAGGTTGGACGGGTGTCACAAGAATATAACTTTCAGAGTTACTACGTTATAATTATTTAAAGTGTTTAATTTTCAGCAAAAAAAAAAAAAAAAAATACAAGGCAGGCAAAAAATAGGAACATACGGCAGTCAAAAAAAGCAGTCAATAGAAACTGTTCCCAAGAAGTCCAGATTTTTAACTCACTAGACAAAGACTTTAATTGGCTATTTTATGTTCAAAGAACTAAAGAAAACCTTGTCTAAAGAATTAAAGTATGAGAAAGATGTCTCACCAAATGTGAGTATCAGTTAAGAGAGAGAAACATTTTTTTAGAACCAAATAGAAATTCTGGCATTGAAAAGTACAATAATTGAAATGATACATTTACTTCAGGGCCTCAATAGCAAATTTGATCTGGCAGAAGAAAATATCCATGAAATTGAAGTTAAGTCCACTGAGATAATTCACTCTGAGGAACAGAAAAATGAATGAAGAAAAATGAGCAGAGCCTCAGATACCTGTGGGACACCATCAAGCATATCAACATACACATAATGGGGACCCCAGAAGGAGAGGAGAGAAGAGAGAAAAGGGCAGAATATCTGAAGAGATCATGGCTTGAAAACTTACTAAATTTGATGAAAAATGTTGATCTTCACGTACATTCAAGACGTTCAGTGAACTCCATGTAGGAGAAATTCAAGAGATCCACAATTAGACATATCCTAGTCAAACTGTCAAGAGACAGAGACAAATAGAATCTTGAAAGCAGCAAGACAAAAATGACTGTTCATGTACATGAGCTCCTCAATAACATTAACAGCTGAACTCATCAGGCATCATGAAGGCCAAAAGACAATGGGATCATACATTCAAAGTGCTAAAAGAAAAAACTGCCATTCAAGAATTCTGTATCCAGCAAACCTATCCTTTAAAATGAGGAGAAATTAAGACATTCTCATATAATCAAAAACTGAGAGAACTTGTCATTAGCACACCTACCTTACAGGAAATACTAAAGGGAGTCCTTCATACTGAAATGAAAGGATACTAGACAGCAATTCAAATCCACATTAAGAAAAAAGGAGCACTGGCTAGGCACGGTGGCTCACACCTGTAATCCCAGCACTTTGGGAGGCCAAGGCAGGTGGATCACAAGGTCAGGAGATCGAGACCATCCTGGCTAACACGGTGAAACCCCGTCTCTACTAAAAATACAAAAAATAAGCCGGGAGTGGTGGCGGGCGCCTGTAGTCCCAGCTACTCGGGGAGAATGGCGTGAACCCGGGAGGCGGAGCTTGCAGTGAGCCGAGATGGTGCCATTGCACTCCAGCCTGGGCTACAGAGTGAGACTCTGCCTCAAAAAAAAAAAGAAAAAGAAATAAGGGGCACCAATAAAGACTGTATATAGGTATATAAATGATAGTATAAATTTACTTTTCTTTGTAATTCTTCTGTCATTTAAAAGACAGTTACATCATAAAGCAATCATTATAAAACTGTATTAATGGATTTCTAATGTATAAAGATGTAATTTGTAGGGTGGATCATCACAAGGTCATGAGATTGAGACCATCCTGGCCAACATGATGAAACTGTGTCTCTACTAAAAATACAAAAATGAGCTGGGTGTGGTGGTGCACGCCTGTCGTCCCAGCTACTGGGGAGGGTGAGGCAGGAGAATTGCTTGAGCCCAGGAGATGGAGGTTGCAGTGAGCCGAGATCGCACCACTGCTCTCCAGCCTGGTGACAGAGCAAGACTCTGTTTCTAAATTAATTAATTAATTAATTAATTAATTAATTAAATAAAATGAAGGAGAAGGAACAGAATAATACTAGAGAAAACTTTTTGTATACTCTTGAAATTAGATCACTATTAATCTGAAGTAGATTGTCTTAAATTAAGATGTTAATTGTAATCCCCAGAGCAGCCACTAAGAAAGTATCTTTTTACAAAATAGTAAAAGTAGCTGGGTGCGGTGGCTCACTCCTGTAATCCCAACACTTTGGGAAGCTGAGGCAGGCAGATCACTTGAGGTCAGGAGTTCAAGACCAGCCTGGCCAACATGGTGAAACCCCATTTCTACTAAAAATACACAAAATTAGCCAGGTATCGTGGCACATGCCTGTAATCCCAGCTGTTCAGGAGGCTGAGGCGGGACAATCACTTGAACCCAGATGGTGGAGATTGGAATGAGCTGAAGTCATGCCACTGAACTCCAGCCTGGGCAACAGAGCAAGACTCCATCTCAAAAAAATAAAAAACAGTAAAAAAAACAAGAGTATTAAAAGCTTTTCCTGGAAGATACCCATTTAATGCAAAAGAGAGCAATAATGGAGGAATAAAGGTACAAAAAATACATAAGACATATAAAAATCCAAATAGCAAAATGGTAAATTAAAATCCTAGCTTATCAGTAATTTAATCAAAAGTAAATGGCTTAAACACCCTAACCGGAAGGCAAAGATTGCCAGAATGAGGGTTTTTAAAAATAATCCAACCATACTATTAGAGACACTTTAGATTCAAAGACACAAATTGGTTGAAAATAAAAGGATGGACAAAGATATGGCATGCAAAGAGTAACCAAAAAAGAGCTGGAGTGGCTATATTAATATCAGACAAAATGAACTTTAAGATAAAAATAGTTACAAGAGATGAAGAAATGCATTTTATGATAAAAAGGTCAATCTTCAGAAAGACAATAATTATAAACACATATGCACCTAACAACAGGGCTCCAAAATACATGAAGCAAAAAGTGATAGAATTAAAGGGAGTATTAGACAACTCAAAACAATAGATACTTCAAAACCCCACTCTCAATAATGGATAGACTAAGGAGAAGATCAGCAAAGAAAAAGAAGATGTGAAATATAAACTAATTAACCTTAGACATCTATAGAAATACTTAACAACAGAATACACATTCTTTTCAAGTACACATGGAACATTCTCCAGGATCATGTTAGACCAAAAATAAGCCTTAGTAAATTTTAAAATATTGAAAATTGCACAATGCGTGTTCTCCAATCACAATACATTTAAGTTAAAAGTCAGTAATAAAAGGAAGTTTGGGAAATTCACAAATGTGTGGAAATTAAACAATATACCCCTAAATAGTAAATGGTTCAAAGGAGAAATCATAGAAAAATTAGAAAGTAATTTGAGGTGAATAGAAACAGAAATAGGCCAGATGCTGTGGCTCATGCCCGTAATCCCAACACTTTGGGAGGCCAAGATGAGTGGATTGCTTGAGCCCAGGAGTTCAAGAGCAGCCTAGGCAACCTGGCAAAACCCTGTTTCTACAAAAAAAGAACAAAAATTAGCCAGGCATGGTGGTACATGCCTATAGTACCAACTACTCGAGAGACTGAGATAGGAGAATCATCTGAGCCCAGGAAGTTCAAGGCTACAGTGAGCCATGATCATACCACTGCACTCCAGCCTGTCAACAGAGTGAGACTATGTCTTTAAAAAAAGAAAATACAACATGACAAAACTTATGGCTTCATCTAAAGCAATGCTTAGACAGAAATTTATAACTCTAAAAGTCTATGTTTAAAACAGAAGAAACATCCCAAATCAATAACCTAAACTCCCACCTTAAAAAAACTAAAAAAAAGAGGAAAAGAAACCCAAAGCCAGTGAAGAAAGAAAACAATAAAGATTAGAGCAGAAATAAATGAAATTGAGAATAGAAAAACAATTGAGAAAGTCACTAAAACCACAAATTTGGTTTTTCTGCAAAGATTAACAAAATTGACAAACCCGAAACTAAACCAACCAAGAAAAAAAAAGAACACCCAAATTATTAAATTAGGAATGAAGGAAATGATATTTTGCCAGCCCTACATTAATAAAGATTATTATGGGAATATTATGAACAACTGTAGACCACCAAATTAAATAACTTAGATGAAATTGACAAATTCCTAGAAAGATACAATTTACCAAAACTGACTCAAAAAGAAATAGAAAACCTGAATAGATCTGTAACAAAGAGATTGGATTATTAATATTTGAAACTTTCTATAAAGGAAACCCCTGACTCAGACAGCTTCACTGATGAATTCTAATAAACATTTAAAGAAAAGTTAAGGTCAAACCTTCACAAACTCTGAAAAACAGAGAAGAGGGAACAGTTCCCAACTCATTCTATGAGACCAGTTTACCCTAATACCAGAATCAGACAAAGACATCACAAGAAAACTATAGACCAATATCCTTTAAATATATAAATGCAAAAATCCTCAATGAAATACTAGCAAACTGAACTTAGCAACATACAAAAAGGATGACCAAGTGGGATTTATCCAAGGAATACAAGGTTGTGAAATCCAAAAATCAATCAATATAATATGTTATATTCATGACACAAGTTTACCCATATAACAAATCTGCACATATACCCTGAACCTAAGAGTTTAAAAAATAAAAAGAATATATGCCATGTTAATATAATAACAGAAACCACATGATCATCTCAATAGATGCAGAAACAGCATATGGCAAAATTTAACACACTTTCATATTAAAAACAGTCAACAAAATTAGGAATGGACAGAAACTTCCTCAATCCTGTACAAGGCATCTAGGAAAATTCCACAACATAATACTTAACGGTGAAAGATTGAATGTTTTCCTTATAAGATCAGGAATAAGACAAAGACATCTTGTCACTTTATTCAACATTGTACTGGAAGTTCTAGTAATGGCATTTAGGCAAGAAAAAGAAAAGTCATGCAAATTGGAAAGGAAAAATAAAAATGTCTTCAGTTGCAGAATTTTAAGCAATTTATGAAAACACTATTAGAAGTAATACATGAGTTCAGCAAGTTTGCGGACCACAAAATCAATAGTTCATAAAAATTGCATTTTTATACATTGGCAATGAACAATCTGAAAGGAAATTAAGAAAACAATTTCATTTACAAAGCATCAAAAAGGATTAAATACTTAACAATAAATTTAACCAAAGAGATGCAAGACTTATACAGTACACTGAAAACTACTTAACACTCATGAAGGAAATTAAAGAATACGTAAATAAATGGAAAGACATTGCATATTCATACTGGAACACTTAATGGTGTAAAGATGGCAGGACTCCCCAGAGTGATCTCCAGATTCAATGCAATACCAATCAAAATCCCAACAGACTGTTTTTTACGGAAATGGAAAAGCCAGTCCTAAAACCCATATTGAATTACAGGGGAACCTTAGTTGCCAAACAATCTTGAAAAAAAACAAAACTGTAGGACTCACACTTCCTAACTTCAGAGCTATAGTATTCAAAACTGTGTGGTAAGGGGTAAGGATAGAAATATAGATCAATGGAATACTACAGAATCTAGAAATAAATCCATTCCTCCAAGGTCAATTAATTTTGACATGTATCCAAGATCCTTCAATAAGGGAAGAATGATCTTTTCAATAAATGGTAATGGAACAACTCCACATGCAAAAGAATTAAGTCAAATCCTACTTCACACCATGTACAAAAATTTACTCCAAATGGATTATAGACCTAAATGTAAGAGCTAGAACTCAAGACAAGATAACAGTAAAATATTGTGACTGTGGATTAGACAATAGTTTCTTAAATATGACATCAAAAGCACAAATGATAAAAGAAAAAAAAAGATAAATTGGATTTCATCAAAATTTAAAACTTGTGCTTCAAAGGACACCATCAAGAAAGTGAATAGATAACTCAGAGAATGGACGAAAATGTTATCAAAGCATATATCTAACAAAAAATTTATTATCCAGAATATACAAATAACTACAACTCAACAATAAAATGACAACCTACTTTAAAAATGAGTAAAGGGTTTAAAAAGACATTTCTCCGAAGAATTTAAACAAATAGCCAATAAACACATGGAAAATGTTCAATAACATTAGTCATTAAGGAATTGCAAATCAAAACTACTTCATACCCATTAAGTTGGCTAAAATTTAAAAAGACAGACAATAGCTAGTTATTAAGGATGAGGAGAAACTGGAGCACTCATTCAAGTGAATAAAGTTAATGATTTATGACACGACACTGGTCACATCTGGATTCCAGGTCCTAAAAATGAGTTGAAGATCATACAATCACAATACAGAAAAAGACTTGAGAATCCATCTAATCCCATTGATCCTTAGATTTGATTCAGTCCACAAAAACTATCAATCCATGGCAGAAACTGAAAAATAAAGACAATACTATACGTTTTTCCCAATTAAAGAACTGTCCTTTATTCTGAGATTATATTAGAGGAGAGGGTGGTGTGAGAAATTAAAGATAATAAAGAGTAGTAGTTCAGAATTTTTCCCCCTAATTGTCCATTCTTAAAATTGTTTTTGAAAAGTTATTGGTCTGTGAAACCCAAAAATCTTGGAACCATACCTCCCTCATTGTTTGAATAGAGTACATATATTAATGATTCCTGATAACTAGCAAAAGTTATTTTTATCAGGGGTAAGAGGAGGAGTGGATAATTTACTTTCTAGTGTATCACTTTTAGTATCTATGGGATGTTAAGAATTGTTTTTATTGTTATTTATTCCATTTTATTTTATTGAGGCTATTTGGAAATTATTAGAAATTATGGTATAATCCCAGCACTTTGGGAGGCCAAGGCAAGAGGATTGCTTGAGCCCAAGAGTTTGAGACAAGCCTCGACAACATAGTGAGACCCTGTCTCTACAAAAGAATTTTGTAAATTAGCCTGGCTTGGTGGCACATGCCTGTAGTCCCACCTGCTTGGGAGGCTGAAGTGGGAGGATTGCTTGAGCCCAGGAAGTCGAGGCTGCAGTGAGCCGTTAGACCATGATTGCACCACTGCCCTGCAGCCTAGGCAACACTGTGAAACCCTATTGAAAGAAAGAAAAGAAAGTGAAAAAGAAAGGAAAGAAGGGAGGGAGGGAGGGAGAAAGAAAGAGAGAAAGAAGGAAAGAGAAAAAGAAAGAGACTGAGGAAAGGGAAGGAAGGAAGAAAGGAAGGAGGGAGGGAGGAAGCAGGGACGGAGGGAGGAAGGAAGGGAGGGAGGGAGGCAGGGAGGGGAGACAGGAGGGAAGGAAGGAGGGAGGAAGAGAGGTGGGAGAGATTATGAAAAAGAAAAAAGATCTCTCCTAAATTCACCACCAAAATTGAGTAAGAATTATCACTTATAATATTGCCTTTCAGTCTTTTTATGTGTATGTTTATAATTCCATAAAATTGGGATGATGAATATAATTTTATTTTCTGTTTTTATCATTAAATATGTTTTGTGTTTTCCCATATTATTCAGTGTTCCTTACAAATAGTACCTAAAGTGCAATTATTGATTTAATGATGTCCTACTGCTGGTCATTGAAGCTTTCCTAATTTTTTACTCTTCTAAAATTATAAATAACATTTTCAATCATAAATGTGTCTTTAAATCTTTCCTTGGCATAGATTCCTACAAGTGAGATTACTAGGTCAAATAATGAACATTTTTAGGCTCTTGATATATATTGATGATCATTGCTTTCCAGAAAGATTGTGCCAACTTTTTACACTCCCATCAATGTCAGTGGAATCTGAGTAAGTTGGATTTTGCCTTCTTTAATAACACATCTTTTATGCTAAAAGATAAATAGTAGGAATTTTCACCTCACCTCCAGTAATGACAGACCAAGACCCAACTGGAGGAGTCCCAACAGAAAATATCTATAAACACTGGACAATAATACCAAAAGCAACTACATCAGTGAATTGGAGAGTGGACAGAGCAGATAAAATCGGGTGGAGACAAGCTCAGAGAAAAAGAGGATGGGAGCTGTACAAGTTAAGTTCTCTGTTTTTATTTCTTCTGTCTGGGGCTAAATATAGTCTATTTGGAGTGTATGGTCTTGGAGGAGACACTAATTGAAAACAGCAGTCTTTTTGACCAGGGAAATTAAAAAAAAAAAAAGAGCTAGAGAATCATGGACACTGAAAAAAGTGGAAGAATCTTGGAAGCAAAAGAGCAAGAGAAGGTTTCAGCAAACATGTCTGCCCACATTTCCGAGTGACCCTTGAACCATGTATATATGGACCAAATTCAAAGCAGCTCATCTGGAGAAAAAAATATCTAAACTGAGACTGAAGCTGCCACCCTAAAAAATAGAGATTGCAACTCAAACATAGATGATTGCCTGCTTAAACAAAAGAAATCATAATCATGAGAGAAAATTAACTGAATCCAGAATTTCTACAACTTGATAAGGTCCAGGATACAATAAGAAAAACTACCTATCATATAAAGAACCAAGAAAATGAAACATATTCTTAAAAGAAAATCAACTGAGTCCAATGCCAAGATGTGCCAGATACTGGAATTAGCAGCCAATGATTTTTAAACAGCTATTAGAACTCTCCTCAATGAAGTAAAGCAAAATATGCTTTCAATGAGTTGAAGAATATGAAATCTCAAGAGAGGGGTGATTGAAGAAAGAAATCATTTATCAAGAGAGAAATGATTAAAGAAAGAACCAAATGATATCTGATATACCCACCTGCTGTTCCCATCCCCTCTGCCTCCACAGCACATACAAACCATTTGCCTACCTAGCAAATTTCTCGTCCTTAAGTACTCAGCTTAAGAGTCCCCACTTTAAGAAGCCTTTCTCAGGGCTCCAGTGTCCTTGCAGCACACACCAGGCCTAAACTTACCAAGACAAGAACAATTGCAAGTGCAGAGTTTCCCATTTCCCCCCACAGTTGGGTGGCTCACATTGACTGAGAAGAGCTGGATATTAGACTATGGGAAAGGAACTTCAGCCCTGTATTCTTACATAAACATGATCAGCTACATGACAGGGGAAGTACCAGGCCTTCCTGTGGCATGGTCAGAGTCTGGGATCCAAGTCTTATAGTTTTAACTATGTAATGTGGTGGATCAGTAGTTTCCAACTCTGATCTGCCACTCAGCATTCTACCACGATTAGCTTCACTGCCTTAGGTACTCAATTCTAGCTAGTATCTGTGGCGCATATTTCAGAACCCAGTGGTCCTATTCCATGGGAGGCCAGCTCCATCTCTGGAAGACCAATCTGCAGAGAATGAGTCCTAGGCAAGTTGACCCTACATTCTTAGTTTACCCCCTAAATTCAAAAAGTGCCTCATTTTCTGTTCCATCATCATCTCATATTGTTTCAACCATGAGTATTAAGAGGCCAGTGACTGACATAGCTCTAAGAAGGCATTGCTGAACAGACCAGGGGTCATAGGAACTCTTATATCAAGCTCAATTCATCTAGTAGTTTTCCAAATTTTTCTAACTCCTTGATTTGCAGATATCCAGGTTTATCATTCATCTCATCTCATAAGTTGCATTTTTGTTTACAAACAATGGTTGCCCAAATGACCAACACTTAGTTTGCTTTTTTCATACAGCTGGTAATATTTTTGCGTTAAGCTGATTGTCATGCCTTTCCCATGCGCTATGGTTTGAATGTTTATTCTCTTCAACTCATGTTGAAACTTAATCCCCAGTGTGGCAGTATTGAGAGGCAGGACCTTTAAGAGGTGGTGGGTCATGAGAGCTCTGCCCTCTTGTATAGGTTCATCCACACATGGATCAATGGATTGATGAGTTAAGTGATTAATGGGTTATCACAGGAGTGGCACTGGTGGCTTTATAAGAAGAGCAAGAGAGACCTGAACTAGCACACATAGTTCAGGCATCACATGTGATGCCCTGCACCACCTGGGAACCCTGCAAAGAGTCCCCACCAGCAAGAAGGCCCTCACCAGATGCAGCCCCACAGCCTGGGATTTCTCGGCCTCTATAACTGTGTGAAGTAAATTTCTTTTCTTTATAAATTATCCAGTTTCAGGTATTCCGTTATAAGCAATAGAAAATGGACTAAGAAAATTGGTATCAGAAGTGGGGCTGTTGCTAATAACGAATACCTGAAAACGTGAAAGTTAGGGCAGAGGCCGGAAGCATTTGGAGAAGCAGGCCAGAAAAAGCCTCCAATTCATTCTGGTAAAGGCTTAGATGACAAGAAGACTAAGGAAAATTTGGAACTCATTGGAGATTGTTTAAGTGATCATGACCAGAATACTGATAGAAATTTGGACAATGAAGGCCATTCTGACAAGGTCTCAAATGGAACTCTATTGGAACCTAGATTTAAAAAAAAACAAAAAACAAAAAACTTAGTTGAACTGTGTCCATGTCTGAGGGCTTTGTGGAAGACCAAACTTGAAAGTGATGAACTAGGATATCTGGTGGAAGAAATATCCAAGCAGAAAATCATTCAGGCTGCTGCATGGCTACTTTTAATTGCTAACATTAGGCTGTGAGAGGGGAAAAAAAAAATGACTTGGAGACAGAATTTATAAACAAAAGAAAAGCAAAGCAGAAAGATTTGGAAAATTCTCAGCCTGGCCATGTAAAGAGTGAAAAATGGCTGGGCACAGTGGCTCACGCCTGTAATCCCAGCACTTTGGCAGGCTGAGGTGGGCAGATCACTTGAGCCCAGGAGTTTGAGACCAGACAGAACAACATGCAAAACCCCACCTCTACAAAAAATAAAAAAAATTAGCTGGGTATGCTGGCGCACAGCTGCTGGTAGTCCCAGCTACTCAGGAGGCTGAGGTGGTAGGATCACCAGAGCCTAGGGTGCTGCAGTGAGCCATAATCACACCACTGTATTCCTGGGCAACACAGTGAGACCCTTCCTCAAAAAAAAAAAAAAAAAAGTGGAAAAGGATGAGCACAGATAGAAGGAAGTCAGGTGCTTCTCCTCAAAACAATGAAAGAAAGACCGCAAAGCCATTCCAAAGACCATTGAGGCTTCCTCCCTGTTACAGGCCCAGAGACCTATCAGGGCAGGGATGAGCCCAAGACACCTTCCACAGATTCCCTCCCCAGGACCACCTCAGGACCCTGCTCACCAGGTTCTGGTGAGGTGCTTCTCAGCTGCCTCAGCTGTGGCTCAAGTAGTCCCAGGTGTGGATCAACCCGCTGCTCAAGAAGATGCAAGCTGTAGCCTTGATGGTGTCTCATGATGCTAATTCTGCAGGCCTTGCAGAAAGCAATAGCTGTGGAGGATTGGCAGCCTCTACCTAGATTTCACAGAATGTGGCTGAAAGCCTAAGAGCCAGGTAGAGACATGTTCAGGGATGACATCACTGCAGAGAGCCCTCACTAGAGTAATGCTAGCAGAAACGTGGAATCAGAGCTGCTGCAGAGAGCCCCCACCAGGGTTGCTAGTGGAGCCATGGGAGCGGGACCACCACCAGGACCCCAGGGCGGTGGAGTCCCCAGCAGCACACAGCGCCTGCATGGCAAAGCTTCAGGCACTGGACTCTGACTGCAAGCAGCCACGTGGACTGCACCCAGCAAAGCTGGGGGTGGGGGCAGCTGCCTGAAGCCTTAGGGCCCCAACCTCTGCCCCAATGTGTACAGCAGGTGGCACACGGAGTCAAAAGAGACTATTCTCCAGCTTTAAGATTTGATGTCTTCTTTGCTGGGTCTTGGACTTGCTTGGGGCCTATTACTCCTCTCTTTTTGCCTATTTCTCCCTTTTGAAATAGGAATGTCTGCCTAATGCCTGTACCACCACTGTATCTTGGAAGAAGATAGCTTGTTTTGGTTTCACAGGCTCACAGGTGAGGCTCTGGACTTTGAACTGAAATTTTGTGCTGGAATTAGTTCAGACTTTGGAACTATGGGAGTGGAATGAATGTGAGAAGGAAATGAGTTTTGGGGGACCAGGGGTAGAGTGCTACCATTTGACTGTCCCCTCTAAAACTCAATCCTCAATGTGGCAGTATTAAAAGGTGGCGGCTCTCTG
Organism: Mandrillus leucophaeus; assembly: GCF_000951045.1. Lineage (NCBI taxonomy): Eukaryota > Metazoa > Chordata > Mammalia > Primates > Cercopithecidae > Mandrillus > Mandrillus leucophaeus. Next base: position 2,183,412 of record NW_012101588.1, read on the forward strand.
AGGGGTGATTGGGTCATGAGGGCTCTGCCCTCATGAATAGATTAACCCACGCAAGGATTCATGGGTTGATTGATTAATGGGATGTCACAAGAGTGGGACTGTTGGCTTTCTAAGCAGGGGAAAGAGACCTGAGCCAGCACATCATGTGATGCCCTGTCACCTCAGGACTCTGCACAGTTCCCACCAGGAGGAAGGCCCTCACCAGATGCAGCCCCTCAACCTTGAGCTTCTCAGCCTCCAGAGCTGTCCAATAAATTCCTCTTTTTAATAAATCATCCAGTTTCAGGTCATCTGTTATAAGTAGCAGAAAACAGACCAAGACATCATGACGTTGGTTTTGCTTGAATTTCAGTATTCAGTCACTTGTTATGAGTTAATAAGATACAGTATTTCAGATACTATTATTAAAATTATGGCCAGATGCAGTGGCTCACTCCTGTAATCCCAGCACTTCAGGAGGCTGTGGCAAGTGGATCACCTGAGATCAGGAGTTTGAGACCAACCTGGCCAATATGGTGAAACTCCACCTCTACTAAAATACAAAATTTAGCCAGGCATGGTGGCACGCACCTGTAGTCCTAGCTACTCAAGAGGCTGAGACAGGCGGATCACTTGAACCCTGGGAGGCAGAGGTTGCAGTGAGCCGAGATTGCACCAGTGCACTCCAGCTTGGGCGACAGAGTGAGACTTCATCTCAAATAATAATAATAATATTAATAATAAATAAATAAAAGTACCTAAAAATTTTTTGTCAGAGGTAATTTTATCAAGTAAGTTCACCAGTGCCTCATTTTAAAACTGCTACTTGTTTCAGTTTTCTTTGTTCTCTGTGATATAGTCAGGTAGCTGGATTTTTTTTTTTTTTTTTTTTTCTGTAGAGACAGTCTCTGTCACCCAGCCTGGAGCGCAGTGGTACCATCTAAGCTCACTGCAACTTCCATCGCCCCAGTTTAAGCAATTCTCCTGCCTCAGCCTCGCAAGTAGCTGGGATTACAGGCACACGCCACCACAGCCGGCTAATTTTTGTATTTTTAGTAGAGACAGGGTTTCGTCATGTTGGCTAGTCTGGTCTCAAACTCCTGACCTCAAGTGATCCACCCATCTCAGCCTCCCAAAGTGCTGGGATTACAGGCGTGAGCCACCTCGCCCAGCAGGATGTTTAAATAGGACTCCCTTCTCAGGGGAAGCCATGGCCCTAGAGGCTGAGAACCATGCAGTAGCACCTGGTACTGCTATATCTTGAGAAAGGCACCAACTGCAAGGCCCTGCAGAGAGACAGCAGGCTGTGAGCACTAGGCCTCACCCAGCATGACGCTGTAGATGGGGAGTGCAGGGAGACCAGGGGTGGCGCTTGTTCTGGAGCTACTGGTGTACCACGCAGTGTCTAGGCAGGAAAGAAGCTTCAAGGGGAGAGCTCAGTAGTTTGGCCTGTGTTCCTTGGAGCTGGAGTTAATCACTACCGCAAAATGGAATGAACCACCAAACAACAACTAGTAGATTCATACGCCATGTAGTAAGACAAGCCAGGATAGCAGGAGCATTTGGACTCCCTCAGGTCAATTTACAGCAGGACTGCTCAGCCTTCACCTCCCACACAACCAGCCTGCCATTGCTCGTGTTTCCCACTGACCACAGCCTGATGACTTTGGGCATCTCACAGGCAAAAGTGCCGGACATGGCATGGCTGGCTGGTACACCAAGGGCCAGCAGCAGTACAGCATCAGATACTTCTCACACCAGCTCTAAGCCCCGAAAGGACTTGCTGTCCCTGACCACTAATGTCAGGGCACACTTCCTTTGATCAGTGCATGGCTTCAGAAGAACTACAGCCAGCTCTCTCCTGGGATTTTTGAGGAACCCTCAAACTTCTCTTTGAGAGGAAGAACCAAGATTTGATACCCACGAGCTAGAGGACCCTGAGAGTAGATCACGGGTGCACCACTTCTGCAGATTCTTGCTCTCCCTGGACCCAACACCTTCTAACAGAGGAGTCAGAAACAACAAGCATCTGCAACAAGTTGAGAGCAATTTGAAGAAAAGAGGAAAAGCCAGGGGCACCAGTGCCAGCCCTCTGCCACTCCACCACAGATCGTCCAATCTGAAGCTGGCTAGATGCGGGAGGGAGAGGTTTCCAACTGGTGGAGTGTCCAGAGTTTTGACAATTGCACTGTATTAGACTCGGTTATTTGACTAGAGGTTCTAGTACCTTAAACATGACCAGGAACAGGCAACAAAAGTAAAAATACACAAATTGGATTACATCAAAATGTAAGACTTCTGTGTACCAAAGTACACAATCAACAGAGTGAAAGGGCAACCTATGGAATAGAAGAAGATATTTGCCAGTCATATATCTGAAAAGAGGTTAATACCCAGAATACACAAAGAATTCCTACCACTCAACAATAATGACAACAACAAAATAACCCCAATTTAAAATGGACAAAAGAATTAAATAGACATTTCTCCAAAGATGATATACAAATAGATAACAAGCATATGAAAAGATATGCAACATCACCAATCATTAGAAAAATGAAAATCAAAACTGCAATGAGAGATCACCTTATACCATTTAGGATGGCTACTACCCAAAACACAATACAAAGTAAGTGTTGGTGAGAATGTGGGACAATTGGAACCCTTGTACACTGTCATTGGAATGCAAGATGGTACAGCCACTATGGAAAATGGCATGATGGTTCCTCAAAAAATTCAAAGTAGAATTACCATATGATCCAGCAATCTCATTTCCGGGTATATATCCAGAATAATTGAAAGCAAGGTCTTGAAGAGATATTTCTACACCCATGTTCACAGCAACACTATTCACAATTGCCAAGAGGTGGAAGCCACCCAAGTATCTGCATGAATGAATGGATAAACAAAATATGGTATGTGCGCACCATGGGAGAATATTCAGCCTTAAAAAGGAAGGAAATTCTGACAAATGCTATAATATGGATAAAACTTGAAGGCATCATGTTAAGTGAAATAAGCCACTCACAAAAACGATGACTACTATATGATACCACTTATATGAGATATCTGGAGTAGTCAAATTCGTAGAGACGGAAAGTAGAATGGTGATTGCTGGGGCTGGAAGGGAGGAGAAACAGGAAGTTGTTGCTTAATGTATTTAGAGTTTCAGTTTTGCAAGATGAAAAAATTCGAGATTGGTGGCACAATAATATGAATATATTTAACACTACTGAATTGTACACTTAGAAACTGTTAAGATGGTTAAATTTTACATTATACATTTCACAGTGTTTTTAAAAAGTAACCAGAAAGCTGTGGAATCTGCCCAACATTTCATCCAAGAGGCAAAGAAACAAGTCCACAGATTGGGCTTAAGGAGTCAGTGGAAGGAAAACTAAGGTTGTGTCCTGCCTGCCTCCTCTCAAGTCCAGTTTGTTCAATAATCTGGTTATGTAGGAGTGAAATGTGGGAAGTAAATGCTGTGAAGATGAGGTTTTCCTACATTGCTACTCTGTTTACTTCCATTCTTGGTTTCACAATCACTTATCTTCTCAGACATTGCTACCCTTTTTAATTTCTTTTGTTCCTTATTTCACAGTCATTTCTTTTTCTCCAAACGTAACAGGAAAGGAGTGCCATCTGTAGAACACTGAGTTTCTAAATGGACAATATGACCGGGTTGCCACCTTGCTGTGGTCAGCTTGGCAGCCAGCAGCATCTCAGTTGGTCCTTGAATTATAACTGAAGCTACTGATAGAAAAGATGAAGTAATGATTTCACATCTTTTATACTGATTTCATTTAGGAAGGGTCTTTAGAAATTTAAACACCTCCCCCAAATGACAGGAATGCATAGCATTTTGCACAACGCTGTATTGAATTTATTTAGTTGAAAGAGTTTTCACCCATAATTTATCTTCATAGAGTTACATCTGGTTATCTTGTTTTTTAAAAATCTCACAGAAAACAAGAATGGGATTTTGTAAATCTAAAGGGGTGGTAGCTAAAAGATTCTCCCAGAAAAAAATGAAACTATAAAATGTAAGTTCCTTGACAGCTGAACATAAGAGGATTACATTAAATACATTCACGAGTTCAAGTGAGATACAGGAAAGCCATCACCATGCTGGGTTTGGCAGTAGCATCATTTAGCATCAAGCCTGGGCAACATGGCGAAACCTCGTCTCTACAAAAAATTAGCCAGTTGTGGTAGCACACATCTGTGGTCCCAGCTACTGGGGAGGCTGAGGAGGGAGGATTGCTTGAGCCTGGGAGGTCCAGGCTGCAGTGATTCTGATCATGCCACTGCACTCCAGCCTGGGCAACAGAGTGAGATGCTGTCTCAAAGAAAAAAAAAAAAAGAATTTAGCATCAGTGTGCTGACATTACATCAAGCAATGTTATGACTCTGGCCTACTGTTATCCTCCTGTAGGACTTGTTTAACTTCAGACAATGAAGTAATAAAACATTAAGAGTTTTATTTCCACGACGTCTAGGAATTGAGGCAGCATTATCTGTAGGCTGACTCCGCCTGATGGTTTAATCAAGGCCATTCTAGCGCATTGTGTGTGTTTCACAAATGTTAAGTTTTAACGTGAGAGCAATACTTAATAAGCAGTACTGCCTTTAGCTAGCTAGACACATCAGCCCTAAGTACACCTTACGGATAGCCGTATTCACTATTACCATAACTCTAATACCTGTACACACATAAAATGAATGCCATTTGAAGCTTGTGTCTTTCAAATTATTATATAGAAAAATACATGTCACTTTCTTTTTTTTTTTTTTGAGATGGAGTTTTGCTCTTGCTGCCCAGGCTGGAGTGCAATGGCACAATCTCGGCTCACTGCAACCTCCGCCTCCCGAATTCAAGCAATTCTCCTGCCTCAGCCTCCCAAGTAGCTGGGATTACAGGCATACACCACCATGCCCGGCTAATTTTGTATTTTTAGTGGAGACAGGGTTTCACCATGTTGATCAGGCTGGTCTCGAACTCCCAACCTCAGGTGATCCACCCGCCTCAGCCTCCCAAAGTGCTGGGATTACAGGCATGAGACACAGCGCCCAGCCAGTACATGTTACTTTCAAAAGATACTGAAACCATACTCCCTGTACTATGAAGGCTAATTGAAAATTGCTTGTACCAAATTATTTTTTCATTACTCTTCAATCTGGATTATAGAAATTGTTTTATTCTAGCTTCTGTATTACTATGTCTGGGAAAAGCTGAAATCTTCTGGGAGGTCAGAGAAACTACTGTAGTTTTTAAGAAGAGTGACATCAATTTGTATTTTTTGAAGGTAATTCTGGTAGAAGTATAAAATAGAATTTTGTTAAGAATGGAAATAGGGCCAGGCATGGTAGCTCATGCTTGTAATCCCAAGACGGGTGGATTGCTTGAGCCCAGGAGTTCGAGACCAGCCTGGGAAACATAGTGAGACCCCTGTCTCTGCAAAAAAAATACAAAAATCAGGGCATGGTGGCACGAGCCTGTGGTCCCAGCTACTCAGGAGGCTGAGACAGGAGGATCACTTAAGCCTGGGAGGCAGAGGTTGCAGTGCACCGAGATCATGCCACTGTACTCCAACCTGGGTGACAAAGCAAGATGCTGTCTCAAAAAAAGAAAAAGGAAATAGGAGGTTATTTAGTACAATATTCCAATTGTTAGGCAAGAGAGAGTAAGCCATTGAGAGAGTGGGAGTTGAAAGCAGGGGACAGTCACATGAGACAAAGCCAATAGGAGATTCTAGATGAAGCAAAGTCTGTAAGAAGTTAGGAGAAGATGAAACCAAATTCAGGTGAAGAAATTAGACTCATTACTTGCGAGTCTCAGTTTAACATTTCTAAAGTGGAAATTTAACAATATGTTCCCTCTGCCTCATCATAAGGTTTTTGTAAGAAATAAAGCAGATAAGTATCAAATGCAGAAAACAGTGATCCACAAATATTGGTTATTATTTTCATTTTCCTTTTTTTAAATTATACTTAAGTTCTGGGATACATGTGCAGAACGTACAGGTTTGTCACATAGGTATACATGTGCCATTGTGGTTTGCTGTACCCATCAACCTGTCATCTTCATTAGTTATTTCTCCTAACACTATCCCTCCCCTCGCCTCCACCCACCGACAGGCCCCAGTGTGTGATGTTTCTCACCACGTGCGCTTATGTTCTCGTTGTTCAACTTCCACTTATGAGTGAGAACATGTGGTGTTTGGTTTTCTGTTCCTGTGTTAGTTTGCTGAGAATGATGGTTTCCAGCTTCATCCATGTCTCTGCAAAGGACATGAACTCATTCTTTTTTATGGCTGCATAGTATTCCATGGTGTATATGTGGCATATTTTCTTTATCCAGCCTATCATTGGTGGGCATTTGGGTTGGTTCCAAGTCTTTGCTATTGTGAATAGTGCTGCAATAAACATACATGTGCATGTATCTTTATATTAGAATGGTTTATAGTCCTTTGGATATATAACCAGTAATGGGATTGCTGGGTCAAATGGTATTTCTAGTTCTAGATCCTTGAAGAATCGCCACACTGTCTTCCACAATGTTTGAACTAATTTACACTCCCACCAACAGTGTAAAAATGTTCCTGTTTCTCCACATCCTCTCCAGCATCTGTTGTTTCCTGACTTTTTAATGATCGCCATTCTAACTGGCATGAGATGGTATCTCATTGTGGTTTTGATTTGCATTTCTCTAATGACCAGTGATTAT
>NW_012101588.1:2190287-2195208 GCF_000951045.1 Mandrillus leucophaeus
GTTGCCTGTTCACTCTGATGATAGTTTCTTTTGCTGTACAGAAGCTCTTTAGTTTAATTAGATCCCATTTGTCTATTTTGGCTTTTGTTGCCATTGTTTTTGGTTGTTTTAGTCATGAAGTCCTTGCCCATGCCTATGTCCTGAATGGTATTGCCTAGGTTTTCTTCTAGGGTTTTTATGGTTTTAGACCTTACATTTAAATCTTTAGTCCATCTTGAGTTAATTTTTGTATAAGGTGTAAGGAAGAGGTTCAGTTTCAGTTTTCTACATATGGCTAGCCAGTTTTGCCAACACCATTTATTAAATAGGGAATCCTTTCCTCGTTGCTTGTTTTTGTCAGGTTTGTGAAAGATCAGATGGTTGTAGATGTGTGGTGTTATTTCTGAGGCCTCTGTTCTGTTCCATTGGTCTATATATCTTTTTGGTACCAGTACTAAGCTGTTTTTTTTACTGTAGCCTTGTGGTATAGTTTGAAATCAGGTAGCGTGATGCCTCCAGCTTTGTTCTTTTTGCTTAGGATTGTCTTGGCTATATGGGCTCTTTTTTGGTTCCATATGAAATTTAACGTAGTTTTTTCTAATTCTGTGAAGAAAGTCAATTGTAGTTGATGGAAATAGCATTGAATCTATAAATTACTTTGGGCAGTATGGTCATTTTTATGATATTGATTATTCCTATCCTTGAGCATGGAATTTTTTTCCATTTGTTTGTGTCCTCTCTTATTTCCTTGAGCAGTGGTTTGTAGTTTTCCTTGAAGAGGTCCTTCACATCACTTTAAGTTTTATTCCTAGGTATTTTATTTTCTTTGTAGCAATAGTGAATGGGAGTTCACTCATGATTTGGCTCTCTGTTTGTCTATTACTGGTGTATAGGAATGCTTGTGATTTTTGCACATTGATTTTGTATCCTGAGACTTCGCTGAAATTGCTTATCAGCTTAAGGAATTTTTGGGCTGAGACAATGGGGTTTTCTAAATATACAATTGTGTCATCTGCAAACACAGATAATTTGACTTCCTCTCTTCCTATTGAATACGCTTTATTTATTTCTCTTGCCTGATTGCCCTGGCCTGAACTTCCAACACTATGTTGAATAGAAGTGGTAAGAGAGGGCATCCTTATCTTGTGCCGGTTTTCAAAGGGAATGCTTCCAGCTTTTGCCCATTCAGTATGATATTGGCTGTGTGTTTGTCATAAATAGCTCTTGTTATTTTGAGATACGTTCCATCAGTACCTGGTTTATTGAGCGTTTTTAGCATGAAGGGGTGTTGAATTTTATTGAAGGCTTTTTCTGCATCTATTGAGATAATTTTCTACTTTAATAAATTTTTAAAATCCATGTGGCAAAGAAAAGGTATGTGGTATGTCATGAATAGATGGAGCTGTTCATGTCATTTCTACAAAAATATACTCTGCATGTTTGTTCCATGCTGGGCACTACTGCTCTAGACCCTGCGCTGACAGCATTGATCACAACAGACCCGAGCGTTGCCCACGTGAAGCTCACACTCTAGTAAACAACAATGCAGAAATAGCCCTTGAGGGCCTCCCTGCTTAGGAGTAGAGCCTGTGGGAGACTGAAGAATATCGATGCTTGTGATAGGAACAGGGAAGAGGGAGGAGCAGCCAGTTAGCAGAGTGGGAGTATGGCGGCTGTGATGTGGAACCTGGTCAGCTCCAGCTGTGGAGAATCAGCTTCTGGAGATGTAGATATAAGCTGTCAGGGTGACAAAGGAGTTAGGGACTGAGAAACTGGGTGGGTTTCGGGACATCATCTGATAACTGAACACTAAAAATGAATGAGACCTCAGAAATGGAAAGAGTAGAGAAATTCGGAAGTCAATGAGAATGCAGTTGAAGGAAAAGGAAGGAAGAGGAGACCTTGGAGGAAACAGATGACGTGATCAAAAAAATTGGAGGAAAACTGAAGAAACAGATGGTAGAATAGAAGGGAGGATTTATTTTTTAACAAAATCACTGTTGGGGCAGGCACAGTGGCTCACGCCTGTAATCCCAGCACTTTGGGAGGCCAAGGCAGGAGGGAGGAACACTTGAGCCCAGGAGTTCAAGGCCAGCCTAGGCAAGATGGTGAGACCCTGGCTTTGAAAAAAAATACAAATAAAAAATGTTTTTCTTTTATTAGCTAGGTGTGGTGGCACACTCCTGTAGTCTCAGTTACTTGGCAGACTAAGGTGGGAGGTTCTCTTGAGCCCAGGAGTTTGAGGCTGTAGTGAGCTATGATACCACCACTGCACTCCAGCCTGAGGACAGAGCAAGACCTTATCTCAAAAAAAAAAAAAAAAAAAAGTAAGAAGTGACTGGGCAGGCAACGTGGCTCACGCATGTAATCCCAGCACTTTGGGAGGCCGACGTGGGCAGATCACGAGGTCAGGAGTTCAAGACTAGCCTGACACGGTGAAACCCCATCTCTACTAAAAATACAAAAAAATTAGGCGGGCATGGTGGCAGGTGCCTGCAGTTCCAGTTACTCAGGAGGCTGAGGCAGGAGAATGGCGTGAACCTGGAAGGTGGAGCTTGCAGTGAGCCGAGATCGCACCACTGCACTCCAGCCTGGGAGACAGAGCAATACTCCGTCTCAAAAAAAAAAAAAAAAAAGTGACTGCATTCACACGTTTCACACAAGATTTAATTGGTTTTAGAGCTACTTCCATGTAAGTAAAGAAAATGGAGTAACAGTTTACATGATACTAGAATATCATAGTCTTCCCAGAATGTTGCAAGAGAACACTGTCTATGTATGTGATTCTTTTGTTTTTTTAGCAGTGGTAGTAGCCAAAAAGTTGTATGCTTCGATTTTTCCTAATCCAAGTCCCTAATACTAATGAAAATTTATCATTTCAAACTTTAAGTTTCAGGTCCCATTTTTCAATTAGTATAGGCAATCAAATATCCCTGGAATGGTTCGTCTACTTCTGATTTTATGTACACACACGCATCTGTACCAAACACTTGAGTATACCAAGTGCTAAGTGCAAAGGAAATTTTGCGTGTGTGTGTGTGTATAAAATTTCCTCTATTTCCTCTATTTGGGAAAAAAAAATTTAGTGGTCAATGAAAGCTATCTATATAGTACCTTAAAGGAAAACTACACAAAGCACTTATGAATACATGAATTCTTTATTTCTAATACTTTTCTTGTGAAGTAACTGCTAAAATTATTTCTAACAAAATTACAGATGAGTAAAATACGTTTAAATGACATAACATAAATTATAACATAATTTTAGCAAATCCTTATATTACAGCATGCAATCACTTCGGTATCATTCAGGGATAAAGTATTAACCATTACTTTAATAATGTTCATGTAAGTTCTTAAAGCATCATACATTTCTTTCTATCAGAATATGTCAGTTAACATAGTCCCATTGAACTCCCTCAGCCGGGTCATTCTTCTGTTTCTGAAAGGCGGGACCATGGAAGATGACACTTGTGTTCAATGTCATAGATGTCTAAGATTTTTATAAATTGTGTATCTGCATATCCCAAGACATTGATTTTATCCAAGACCAGTCTTCATCCTTGGCATCAAGAAGATTTTGACTACAACATTTTGAATCCTCTGTTTATTTTCTGCATGGGAAGAAAGGGTAAATGAAAATGGTTTTATTTTGTGGTGAACTTATCTACTCAAATCATAGATTATTCAGTAAAATCTCTTAACGTTATTTTACCATAACATAAAATCTCATTTTCATTTATTAATCAGAAAATAATATATGAAACATCATTTACTCTTTCCATAATAAACATCAAGAAATAAACTAGCATTCCCTAAGAAAAGACTTAAGACGTCACCTGTCAGACAGATGCCAGTTTGCGAGTGGAATGGCTAGAGAGAAATCTGCTGCACATTTGAAGAGAGAACCTAGAGTGCATATCCGTACCATGAGGAGAAAACACAGCTTAGTCTTTATACTTTGTCATGTATTTATTCAACAGATAGTTATTTAGAGTTATTGTGCACCAGGACCTGTTTTGTGACTGAAAACACAACTATGAACTAACGGGGAAGGTTGCTGGCCGACTTCCCCGTCTCAGAAAGTGAAGCAAGTCCTGCCTCCCTGCGTAGGCAAACTTCCTCAGCCCCTATAAGAGCACTGCAAGATACTCCTAAAAACACCCTTCTAAACAATACTTTTTGCAATGAATACAAATTGTGATTCAGCTGCTGTGGGGCGGAGTCCAGGCATCAGTGTTTTAAAGCTCGCCAAGTTAGTAGAAAGTGCAGCCAGGGTTCAAAACTTGAAAACCACCGAGCACTGTTTCTTCTCTGGGTTCTTTCATAAACATTAGTTTCTTGTTCTCATTTGACCCACAGTATAGTCCCTAGTATTGAAGAAAAATGGAAATTGGACCCAGTGAATTAGGTGATGCTTCCAGACCCTAGCAATCCCTGCCAATCTCTAAACCCCCAAAGAGCAGAGACTAGGGACTAGCTTGTGTGGTTCTCAGGGGAACGTCGTCGTAGCTAACCGCATCCGTGTTCTCTAGCCGTCGGCTGTGCTAAGCGCTCAGTTCGAATGGATGAGAGTCCATGCAGATTGGAAGGAAAGTGTCCAAAAAGTGTCTGCTTTATAATTAAAATAAATGTAGTCAAATCGTATCTTATTTACTTTGGTGAATGTTTTTCCGAAAAGTATAAAATTCTATAAAAAGCAACGGTCTTTTTTATTCAGAAATGTAGGACGTATCTTGGTTTTAAGAATATAGCCATGAGTTTACTTTCGGGCAGTATTGGCCAAAGCAAGTATTACAATGTTATTACAATGTTAAAATAGTATTATATAATAAAATTACTGAAATATTAAAGCTTCAAGTTTAAATAGTTGTTTTAATGGATCAGTTTTCTAGTGTGATTTTAAAAATCACAAAATATATATACAAATATATATAAAATA